>NW_021703768.1:1701042-1753739 GCF_005190385.1 Monodon monoceros | reverse complement strand
CCCCCCCGCATTGGGAGCGCAGAATCTCAGCCACAGAACCACCAGGGAAGTCCCATCCATACAAAATTATGCCAACTGAAAATGACAGTTTGAATTCATCTTTTCCCATCCTTTTACCTTTTCCTCTTCTACTTTTCTCACCTCAGTACGTCGTGTCCAGCACTGCACACAGCTGGTAACAGGCGCAGCCGGCTTCGTTTCCCATCTTGGGAGAAGCTTTCAGCATTTCCCCACTCGGACCATTGAGTACGGTGGAGGCTTTTGTACAGACTCTTGTCCGGTTAAGGACGCTGCCTTCTGTTCCGCGCGTGCTCAGAGGCCCTTGCATTTTGCTGTAACAGCTTTACTGAGGCGGGATTCTCACAAATGACAATTCACTCCCTTTAGTGTATTCACAGCGCTGTGCAACTGTCACAACAGCAGAGGTCAGAGCGTTCTGTCACCCCCAGAAGAAACCCCGCCTTCAGCTACTCCCCTCGTCACCCTTGAGGGGCCCTTTTTCTTTTAACGGTCGGCTATAAACTCCTTTTCCTTTGTTCTCTTAAGGTGGTGAATATACAGCTTGATTTTTAACTTTGAAACAACCTCGCATTCCTGGGATGACCCCAGGTTTCCCAGGAATTATTTGTACCCCTGGGTGCGGTTTGCCGCAGGTTAGCCCAGAGGTTTCACAGCTACGTTCCTTTCCAGAGGAGTCAGTCCAGAATCCCAGTTGCTCACGGGCTCTGGTTCCTCCACCCCCAGAGCAGACGCGGGTCACAAAACGCCCCATCCTCCTGCCAAGAGGAAGACGGGCAGCCTACTCTCTGCACTTTCACCAACCATGGAGATTCGTGTCCTTAATCTCTGCCAATTTCATAAGCTTTTTAAAATGTGCTTGAAACGGACCAGATGGTTTGTTGACGCCTTTATAAAGTGGGTCCCACCCTGATCAATTTCAAGTCTTTTCTATCAGGTTCTATCTCAACGGGGCTGGAGGCCAGCTTCCTATTTCTCTTCCAGTTGTGTTAAAAGGACGCCCACCCTTCAAATCCTCGGGAAAACGAGCCGAGCTGTGCCGTCTCCCTGGGCCGGGCAGGACGGCGCCCGTAAGCCTCGGACAGAGTTGACTATGCTTGAGTCCTGTCCTCCCGGCCGCCCCCGGGCTTTGGGCGACAGGCGGGGCGCCGTGTGGTCCCCTGATCCCCGCAGCAGTCACCTTTGCCTCTCAGGCGCTGTGTCCTCACGGAGGAGCTGATTACAAGGCCCCAGTTACTGAGTCGAGGCCCCGGGACTCTCGGGACCTTGAATGCTTCTCCGTCCCGTCCCCGCCTCCCCGTCCCCACCAGCCCCGGGCTGGATTCACTGCCTTTTGGGCCCAGAGTTGAGCCCACAGCTTGGCGCCAGCCACCTGCGGGAGAGCCTCCTGGTCTTTATCTGTGTTTGCTCTGTGTTTGTCTTCTTAAGGGGAAGAGGGAGCAGAGCGCTGTCTCTGCAGGAGAGAGACAGAGACAGAGACAGAGAGAGGGAGCCGGTGCGGGCTGTCCAGCCTCTGCACCTGCCGCACTCGCCCATCGCTTTCCGGAAGGGCCACCCCACGGCCCGCTCTCCAGCAGCAGGACTCCCCAGGGCACCTGCCTGAGTGCAGCTGGTACCCAGGGATGCTGGCTTTGGACTCTTGCTCACCATGGCCGGCAGAGGCCAGAGTCCCCTGGAGTCCCATTCCCACCTGTTTGTTTACTGCTGGGTTATCTAGAGAACTGATTGTTGGCAACCTGGATCTCTGAGGAAATAACCCCAGATAAGCAGGGATGAGATGCAGTGTGATTCTGCCTTTCTTATGATAACAGCTGCCCTCAGAGCTCAGGGAGAGAAGTGGGAGGGGCAGGGAGGGTGCCGAGGTTGTCCAGGAGGCCTGGGGAGGGGGTGGTCCGCCTGGGAGCCCCGGGTCCACTGCACAGAGCCCTCCGACTTGTTTTGTGTGGTTGGAAAAAGCAGACAAGGCATTAGCTACAGGGTCTAAAGAAGTTTTGTCAGGTCAGTAGTAATATGTGCACATTTATATTTTTATAACTTGTGATTATAAAAGTAATACATTTTTGTAATGGAAATGTGCAATGTAATTTGGAAAATGCAGGACAAATACAAGACATGGGTAAAAAGCATTCGTGATTTCACCATCCATAGACGGTTGTAAAAAGCTAATTTAGCATTTTTCTTCTGATATGTATGTATGTATGTGTATATATATGTGCATACACACGTATGACACGTATATCCTAATATATATTCATAATCGGTATCATTTTGCATTTTCCAGTTAACATATTGTGTTTTCCCACACTATAAAACTCACACTGCCCACTAGCCCCCGTGTAGGGACATATTAGAATTTTTATGACCCATTTTTACCAGTAAAACAGGTATACTCAGGAGCAGCAAAGAATGGCAGTCCTGGCCACGCAAGCATGGGGAGCCCGGGCCAGTCCGGAGGACACAGGAGAGGACCTTCTTTCACAGGAAGCAGGGGAGTTGGGAGGGGCTTTTACACCCAGAGAGCCCATCGGAGGAAACTGGGGCTGTTCATTGGCTGAGCCGTTGCCGGGCGGGGTGAGGATCTTTCCTCCTCCTGCTGGTGACCGTGAAGGGGCACCATTTCCTGCGGGAATGCAAGGCAGTGGCCTCCTGCTGGCCTCTGTACCCACTGGCTTCCCTCCTCCCTGCTGGCTCAGGCTCCCTCTGCCGGCTCCCCACCTGCTTGTCCCCCCACCTGGAACAAGGACTTCACCGGCCTCGCTTAGGGGCTGCGTCACCTTCCACCTGCAGCTGAGGACGTCCGAGCCCTACCCTTTCAGCCCAGAGAAATGGGCAGACGGTGGGCACAGGGATGCCGGGGTCCCTTGTGAGAATGTGTATGGGGGTCCTCACGACCATCCACTTGACCTCCGGGCTTCGGGAGCAGAGGGGTGGCCCGGCCTGCCCTCCCCAGCGAGGCATGAGCTCCCACAGTCACTGCCCCTCCCCCGCTACCGCTAGCTGCCCGCTGCCCAGGTCAAGTTGTTTTTATGCCTGGGCTCGAGATTAACCATCAACCTGAGGCAATCACTTCTCAGCGGCCTCCCAGGCCAGTACTTTTCCAAGAGGCCCTGCACCCCCCAGCACCCCTCTGCACCCAGTGTCCCTGGGGAAAAACCCTGGGGGGTGGGGCAGTCCAGGAACCCCGCCTCTGCACCTGTGGTCCCTGTGGGGGTCCCCACAGGACCCCCACATGGCACCCCAACTCCCCCAGTTCAGGTCCCTTCTCCCCAAGCCCTCTGGCCCCTCAGCTCCCTGCCAGCGCCCTCCCCAGCTCCCCTCAGACCAGTCCAGAGCCTTCACGCCCCTGCGTCTGCCCCTCCCCCCAAAAGTCAGCACCCCGTCCTGCATCCCAGCTCCCGGGACACTCAGAACCCTTCCTCGGGCCCCACGGGATGAACTCAGCAGACCCAGCCCTGGGGCTGCCCACGCCACTCGCCCCTCCTTACAGGGGCCCTGAGTCCCCCGGGAGTGGGGGGCAGGGCTCCTCCCTTAGCACCTGGGGAGACCTGAGGTGCACAGAGGTCGCCCAGAGCAGGTCCAGGGGCGTCTGCTGTGGAGGGGCGCCCAGGGCCTCCGCCGCGGCCCCTGCAGCGCCCTCTGGGCCGGAGCGTGGGTGCTGGCGGCCTGGGCAGTCGCGCGTGAGCGAGAACCATCGTTCAGGGGACATGTGGCTTGAGGAGCATTGCTGAGCCCCGACAGGCAGGTGAGGCCCTGGTGCCGCTGCACCTCCACACAGAGGTGCTCAGGAGGGAATGTAGTTCACAGGGAACATTTTTATCATGAGAACAAAGTTCGAGGTTCACCCAAAAGAACAATTTTGGAACCGTCTCCGTGTGATCCACAGCTCCCTGGGTGCCAGGGCCCGAGAGACAGTCTTCACTGGAAGCCACGTTGACCTTAGGCCAGAGTGGCCGGTTCGCGGGCTCTCCCAGTGGGTGTGGACTCTGCTGGGGTTCCCGTGGCCTCCGTAACAGACAGGCGCAGCCGAACAAAGGGGTGGCATCCGTGGGGCTACGCTCACCAGTAGGCCTTACGACGCCCGCTGAGAGGTCACCGACAGCCTTCAACACGGCGGCCCCGCCTGGGCAGACGGCCCCATCCCAAGCACCTACTGCGTGCAGGCACCCCTCAGGACGGGCCACTGTGGGGCTGGGCGGAGTGGAGAGGAGCCGGGCGAGGACACCAGGGTCCCCACATTCAAAGATGACCAGGGGAGTCAGGGTCGGGGCTGGGCCGGAGAGGCGGGCCGGAGAGGCGGGCCGGGGTCAGGCCCGCAGGGCAGGCTAACCGCCCGAGGGCGAGAGTCATCAAGCCGGGCAGGTTGGGGGGCCCCTCGGAGCTCCTGGAGACAAGACGGTGCTGTCTGCAGGGGGGTGTGAGTGGAGAAGGCGGGGGACCCCTGCCAGGGGCGTGGCCTGGATGTGTATGCCGAGGGGACACTGGGAGGGACACAGGAGGGGTGCTGCGAAGATGCCACCCCCTAGTACCAGCGCCTCCTGAGGTGGGGGAGATGACCCACCGCCCTTCCACTGCTGCCGCTGGAGGGCAGACCTGGGGGCTCCTGGGTGCGGACGGGCCGACCTCAGGGATGCCCATGGTTGGAAGCCAAGAGCGGCTCTGAAGAGGTAACTGAAAAGAGTTAGACGAGGGGGGGTTCTGAGCAGATCACGTTCCCACTTACACGGTGCGCAGTTTGCAAGAATTCGTGTACAGGAAAGTTAATTCCTTCAGGAGAGCTGCCAGGAAGGGAAGGAGGCGCGGAGATAAGCCCAGGCGTAGTCAGCTCACCGGGGGAGCAGAGGTGGGCTCAGGGCCAGGCGGTCAGGACTGAAAGCCTGAGGTGTGGGGGGGGAAGCAAACCAAGCTCTGGGGGCCCTCCTGAGTGTCAGAGGGCCCCCCGGGCATGGGGCCCCCCAGAGCAGACTCGGGAAATTTGGAGGGGGTGCCGGGGAGAAGGTTCTAGAGCGGGAGGACGGGTGAGGGCTGGGCGAGGCTGAGGGTCGTGGTGAGCACAGCCGGCAGGTAGGCGCTGCGGCTGGAGGGCCCAGGGTGTCAGGAGCTGCCCTGCGCTCCCAGGGCTGCAGTGTTGGCCGGGCCGGGCTGGGGTCGGATGTGACAGGCCCAGGTGTGGCCTTGGCTGGCAGCCGGGGTTCGGAGGGCAAGGTCACAGGGCGGCAGTGCCTGAGTCAGCCCTGAACACGTGAGAGGCTGGCAGAAGTGTCAAGGAGCGGGGCCGCCTGACCAGAGTCTTCAGAGCAGGGACAGGTCGGAGGTCAGGGGTCAGAGGTCGGAGGAGGGGCCGCACGGGCTGGGGTTTGGGAAAGGCAGGGTCAGTAGTGGCTGGGGAGCAGGGTCGACCCTCCGCCCTGAAGTCCACGGGGCCGGGAGAGGGACAGCCTCCCCGGAAAGCCCTTCCCCACCTGCTCGCTCACCTGAGCCAGGAGGGGCCCACCTCACTCTGGGGTCGGGATGCCAGCCTCACTCTCCCCGTCTAGGCCCCACTTCAGGTGGGGAAGCCAGACCCCTCCCCCCTGCCCCTCCCCTCCGTGACCCAGTGGCAGGTGTGGCCTGCCCCCACCCCCCGGCCCTGGGACTCTGCCTGGGCGACAGCCACGCCCCGTCCCTTTGCTTCCCCTTGACCCAGGGCGAGGCCCGGGCCCACCACGGACCCTCGGTCACTGTGGCTCAGACCCCATCTCGCCTGCCGTGCCCCGCTCAGAGCGCTGGGTCTCTGCCAACCCAAAGGGCCAAACTGGGCCATCCAGGAGGGCTGTCCCAGGATCCACCTGACCCCCGCCCAGCCCTGCTGTCTGAAGTGCTGACAGGACAAGCCGGTCCCCTTTGCAGGGATGGTCCCCCCACCCCCACCCCGGCCCTCAAGTGCAGGGAAAGGTGTACAGGGTCTTGCTGACACGTCTCTTGCTGTCCAAGAACCCAGAGGGCCCGGAAACATGGGTCAGTGGATGCCTCTACTCTGTGGGGGTCTCCTCCCTGCCCTGATGGAGGGCCCTCAGGCCCCCACCTGCCACGGTGGTCCTGCCAGGGGTGCCGAGGCTCCTCCAGACCTCCCCTCGCCCCCTCAAACTCCAGACTCTGGCCGGAATCAGATCCCAGGACACGCTGACCCGTCAGAGATGCTGAGCCCTGAGCCGTGCTTTCCCAGGATGCGAGCGCGGCAGGTGTGAGGGTCCAGCTCCGACACGGCTGACGGTCTGCTGGCGGCCGGCCGGGCCCTGCGCTGAGACCCCTCGCCGGAGGGTGGAGACAATGCCCCTGGAGGTGACGCCTGGCGGCCTTCTCGGTGTTTGGGACGTGGTGAGACGGCTCTGACAGAACTGCAGAAACCAGCAACGTGGCCGCTCCTGGCACCTCTCGCCTGAGGTTAGGAAGCAGCCCCCGCCTCGGTGCCTGCCCCGCACCTTGGACCCAGCAGGCGCCTTGTCTGTAGCTACAAGTCAGCCTGCTTACCGAGGGGCCGCAGGGCTGCCTGCTGTCTGCACGGCCAGCCCACCCCGCCGGGGTGCTGACCACAGGGGGGTCCCGCGGGGAGGGGAGGGCCTTCAGGACGCAGAGCTCAGCCTTCCCACCTGCTGGCCGTTCACTTGCGTGCAAGGAGCAGTGGCCGGAGGGACCGTCTACACCAGCCCCTGGGCAACCGCTGCTGGTTTGGCTGACGTCCGGCCTGGAGGGCAGGTGGCCAGAAAATTGGCAGCCAGATGGCCTGGGAGGTGCTTTGCAGACGGACCCACCCAGATGCACAGGGGCCAGAGGATGTTTGCGCCCGTGCGTGCTCCCCAGAGGGCCCCAGAGCCCAGCAGGAAGGTGGACGACACGCCGCTCTCGGTGGGTGGACAGCCTCTTCCCAGCACCTCTCCTTCCTGGAGGAGCTCAGGTCTGCGAAGGGGAGGCAGAGAAGAGGCTCGGCCTCCCCTCGCTGAGGCCCCACTGGCTGCAGGGCGCCGTCCAGCACCGAGTAACCAGCAGGCCCCCTATGCGGTCTGGAATGCGGCAGTAACGCGTCCTTGCGGGGCAGTTGCGCCCATCAGTCTTCCCTGGCCCGGAGGCATTCTCACTCCCCCTCCCGTCTGCCTGAATGTTTATTCAGAAGATTCTCCTCCCAGCATTTCCGACCCCAAAACTTACTTCACAGCAAAGAATGAGGGATGGCCTCATGCTCACAGGGTCCCTGGGACACGAACCGTCCCCCGGAAGCAGCTGACCCGAGGGAAAGCAGGACTGCACGCTGAAAGCCCAGCGCTGGCATGGGGCACGGCCTTGGGCTGGCGTGCTACCCATCAGTGCCGACCTAGGGCGCCTCCGTCTCCTGGGGCCATGAGGGGCTTGGGGGGGGAGGGTCATGCCCTTGCTGCTGTCCTAGTGCCCCACTTGCAAAATGCTGATCCCAGCCCTGCAGCTGGGAGGGAGCTCCCTGCAGGGACACCAGTAGGGCCGCTGCACTGCCCTGGGCCTCTCTGGCTTCTGGGGCCTCCGAGCCACACGGCAGCTGGCTGGAGCGTGGCTCGTGATCACCAAGGACCCCAGGGCCAGGGGAACCGTCTGCCTGCTCGGCCACCATGGCAAACACTGCAGGCTGGCGGCTGAAAGAGCAGACATCTAAAACGGCAGACATCTATTCTCTCGGTTCTAGAGGCTAGAAGTCCAAGCGCAAGGTGCCAGCCCAGCCGGTTCCTGGTGAAGCCTCTCCCTGGCTGCAGACGCCCTTGTCCCCTGTGTCCTCGCAGGGCAGAGACAGAGCCCCCGGGCCTCCTCTCACAAGGACACTAGTACTGTGGGATCGGGGCCCCTCCCCATGACCTCATCTAACCTTAATTACCTCCTTAGAGGCCCCATCTCCAAATACGGCTACACTGGGGGGTCAGCCCCCAGTATGTGAATTTAGGGAGGGACACAATTCAGTCCACGGCAAGGAATGTGTCTGGAGGCATTCTCCGAGGTGCCTCCTTGCTTCCCTGGGGAGGTTAGGGGAAAGTTTCAGCACCCATGCAGGCGGGACTCCAAAGGGGTGAGCTGCTCAGGGATGAGAGACGTCACCGTGTGGGTCAGGACGGCACAGCCGAGCTGGGGCAGGCAGGGGCGGAAGGACCGGCGTTGGGGAAGGACAGGGCGAACCCCCATGGGCAGCCGGAGGTCAGCTTCTCTGGCTCTGGCTCTCTTATTGCCCTGACTGAAGGGGTGTTTCTAATCCTCAAGCCAAGGTGGGTGCTGAGGCCGGGGGCAGGGGGGAGGGGGGCACACGGAGGTGGGACTTTGGACGTCCTGTCGGGAGGGGAGGGTGGCCGTGTGCACGGTGTGGGGAGACGGGGAATGGTGCTTGTGAAAGCATCAGCTTGGGGGGCTAAATTTGGGGAAAGAGAGTTTACAGAGGCCCAAGCAATGAGCAGGCAGGGTGGCCTGGTGGGGAGGCGTTTCCCTCTTCCGAGCACTTTCCTGGGGGCTGGGGGCCTCGCTCCCAGAGAACTGCCACCGGGGCTGGGCTGCATCCACAGTGAGAGGCGGTCACTGAGTCTGGGGGCAGAGCGGGGCTGCTGCCTCCTCCCTGGCGGGGTCAAGTGGAGTGGGGTCCCTGGGGGACCGGGTGGAGGGACACAGCAGAGAAGACCCTGCCCGTGGGGGACTCCCGCAGTGCAGCCAGCTATACCCAGAGGGAGGAGCCTGCGGCCCAAGTGAGCAGACCCAAGAATGGCAGGTCCTCTGCCACATGGAAGCCCCCCTGGCCTCCCCCACCGCAAGGGATGGGCCGGGCTGGCTTCTGCTGCCCTCAGGGCCACCAGAGCCCTCCTCGGTCAGCCGCCCTGGCTGGGGGCTCCTTTGGATCTGCGGCTGGAGGGGAAGAGGGTTCCCCCAAAGAGGGGGCAGTTCTCAGAGGAAGGGAGACGGTCCCAGGCCACCTGCGCCGGACCGCGGGCTCCCTCCATCGGGAGCTAAGGCAGCTGGTCCCCAGTTCCTTTCGGAGTGACATCCCCACAGTTCACTGTCAGCGTGAACGTCGATGAAGCAGACAAAACCACGCTTCTCTGCGCAGCCTCTTGGGCACCAAGGCCCCCCGCCCTTTAATGGCCCAGGAAGCACCGGGGTTTCGGTTAATTCCAAGCACGCCTGTTGAATACAGCCTACTCAGCCTGCCCTGTGTCTTCACCGTGATGCCCTTCCCCACCGGGAGGGACCCAGCGATCGCCTTCCAAATCTGGATGCGGTGCTGGCATGAAGTGGGCGGGCGGGGGGGTGGGGCGTGGGCAGAGCAGGGGCTAGAATCCAGCCTCCCTCAGTCCCAGTCGCCCCTGCCAGATCCATGGGAGGCTAGCTTAAGGCCCCGGGTGAGGGACGGGGTGGGGGACAGGGCAGGCGGTTGGTGAGGGTCACTCCCAGACAAGTCCGTCCTGGCTGGACCAGGTCACACACTCAAGATGCACCGCTGACAGTAATGCCTGGATCGGCCAGCAGGGGGCACAAACACTCAGAGAAACGGAGAGACACACTGCAGGCGCCTGCAGAGGGACACAGGCACGCATGTGCACACACGCGCGCACTAGCAGGGCCCCCGAGGCTCCCCTGGGATTGAGGCTCGCAAATCAGCTTCTGAAAGCACTCCGGACGGGGGCGAAGGCATAAGCCACACGACCGCCCATCCCTAGCCCCCGGCCTTGTGGGGCCCGTGGGGGTGAAGCGGCCTGGAAACGGGCACTTACAGGCTCCATCTGCCCAAGCTCACAGCCTCAAGAACAGCCGTGCGGAGGCTGAGACGGCGGGCAGGGGGACCAGCCCCTCGAGGGTCACTTTGCTGCATGTTCCTTGGCCACCCTGGGGCTCTCACACAACTTCTCAGTGCTGCTCCTCTGGGGAAAGAGAAAAGGCTTAGGCAGAAGTTTCAAAGTTTCATTCAAGTTGAAAACATGTTCATTCTTTAGCAAGTAGCACTGGAGATCATCTTGAAATGACATCCAGCTTCTGTCTGTCTGTCTCTCAGACCCACTGCCCGGAAGGAACTGGGGGTGCTCCCGGGGCGGGGCACTTGCCCAGCGGAGGGAAGGGTCAGAGCGGAGGGCCCTGGGAGGCGGGGGAGGAAGGACACCCCCGAGGGCCTGAGTCAGGAGGCGGCGGGCTCTGCAGCTGCGGGGCGGGAATGACCAGAGGACCGGTATACGGCGCCCGGCCTGGCCCAGCCTCTCGGGCGAGATGGCTCAGACCCACGCGGGGTCGGCACGTGCCAGCCCGGGGGCAGTGGGCCGAGGCCCCTCCCAGGCAGGCTGAGGCCCGGACAGGTCCGCGCGTGCCCCGCACAGACGGAGCCTGTGTCCCAGGCCTGGAAGCAAGGGCCTGACTTTGGGTTTTAACAGTTGAGCTGAGTCGGCATTTGCGGCCGTCCCCGCCTGCAGGGCCTTGAGGCCGGTTGAGACCTGCTGCTGTCCTGGCTGCCCCTGAGGCCGGGGCGCGGCTCTGCCGGGTATCGGGGTCCACGGTCGCACGGGGTCCTCCAGGAAACCGTTTGGGCCGGTCCTCGGCCTGCGGCCCGTGGCCTCCCGCACATGCCCGCAGGCTCCTTCCCACGCTGGACGCTCCCTGCTCTCAGGGGCAGGAAATCGGGGTCTCTGCCACGCGGGCCCTGCGGGCCGTTTCTGCTCTGTGCCCACTCTGCCTGGAATTTGCCTGTGATCAGGGCCAGCGCCCATGGGGGCCCGTGAGGACCCCGGGAGCCGCCTCAGTTGGTGGCTGGGGAGGCCCTGTTGCCCCTGCCCTCATTCTGAGAGGCCCACCTCCTGGGTGGGGCTCCAGGGCAGATCCGCCAGTGCCTCCCTCTCTGTGCCCCGCCCCCCCAAGGCAAAGGCCCTCCCGCTCTGTGTCCGGGCAGGGCCCAGGCTGGGGGACAGTTGGAAGGGGCTGGTGGGCCCTCCAGTAGCCCTCAGGACCAGGAGGCGGGGAGAACGGGGGAGCTGGGCTGGGGCTCTGGGCACAGGCGGGGGAGGGGCTGACAGTGGGGGGATTTTCCCTTCACTCTGAGAGACTTGGGGTGCATGTTGCCATCTACTTTAATACATATGTGAGACACTGAATGCAGACAGCGGCCAGACGAGCCGTGAAAGCAGAGCTCAGCCCCGCGGCCTGCGGCTGGAAGCCACCCACCACCTACGACGGGCCCAGCGTCCCTGATTCTATGTCTCCAGCTCAGGACCAACCACAGGGGACCAGGCGCTCCCCTCACCAACCTCGTGGGACACCCCCTTCCAGCACCAGCCCCCGGCCTCCCCGGGCCGCAGCCCCTGTCAGGGCACCTGTGCCCCATCTCCGCTGGGACGCTGTCCCCTGCGCCCGCCTGGGAGTGACGTGGCAGGGCCAGCCCCCGCCCTACGAGCTATGGCCGCCACCCGTCGCTGGGTGGTCTTCACTTGAGTCCACGGTCGGCCTCGTGCCACTTTGGAAGGTGACCCTGCTGACGGGGGCTCTGGGCTCACACAGGTTTTCACAGCCCTGGGAAGCTCTGTTCCCTTCGCACGGAGGCATGGTCCCCAGGGAAAGGCCGAGGGAAGCTGAACCGCGGGGAGGGGCTTCCGGGGCCCCCTGCCCTCTGCAGACGCGGTCCTGCCGGGGGTCCAGCTTGGTGGACCTCAAGGAGCGGGCCTCCCTCCCAGCCCCGCAGGAGCCTCCCCTCACTCAGCTGGCTCTGCAGCCCTGGAGCTGGGTGAGGGCTGGCGGCTGGATGCGCCTCCATCACGCACTTTTGCCACCCGGGTGACATCCTTGGCAGCTGGCCTCGGCCTTCCAAGTTTGCACATCTGCTCCTGTGCCCGTGGGCTGGCCTCCAGGTCCACGACAGCCGCCAAGCTCACGAAGAGCCCCTCGGGGGTGGGGGACACAAGTGGCCGCCCTGGCCTCCCAGACCCTCAGGCAGGGCCGTTTGGGGGACCACAGCCTCTCACCCTCGTGCGCATGGACTTCTGGTCGGTCCTGGCCCCCTGGCCCTCCCTCCTGCAACCCCGTGTTCATGGTCAACTCGGCGTGGTCCTCGCAGCCCAGAGCATCCCCCCCCGCCCCAGAGAAGGTGAGCCCAGCTCCCGAGAGGGTCCGGAGCTGCTGTGAAGTCTGCTGCCCGCCTGACATTGAAGGGCAGGTGGCAGCTCCTGAGGGACAGACAGACAGTGCCCGCTCACAAGCTGGTGGGTGTGGGGAGCCAGGTGGACAGCCACAGCATGCAGTGGACTGTGGGTGCATCGGCAACAAACGTGGGTGACAGTGAGGCCAGGGGACCACACCGGCCCCGGGTGTCCAGGGAGCAGGGTAGGTGGCCTCAGTGGGTGATGGGCTGGGGCCAGACACCAGCAGGGATATGGGGACAGCAATGCAGGGGCCCTGGCCGTGATGATGAGATGGCCGCCAGTGCTGCAAGGACCCCCATGGAGCCCCCAGGGGACAGGACGCGGTGGTGCCTGCTCAGCCTCGCCTACCTGCTCTATCAGCCTTGAGAACACAGGGCACAGGGGGCCCTGCCTTCCTTGAGTCTCTCCTGGTCAGCAACCCCTGCCAAGCCCTCTGGCCCTGGCCTCCTGAGCATTCCCCCACCCCGGCACCGCCCAGGCCAGCACCCCAGTGAGCTCCAGGGCTGAGTTCTAGCCCAGGGTCTGGCAGGCATCTCGCACCCAGCAGCTCAGCCCTGCACCTCCCCCGGCTTACAAAGGCCCTGCCCCCCTTGGAGGCTTTCCGGAACAAAGCAGGAGCCAGCCCAGGCCACGCGCGAAGACGGCGCTCCTGCCTGCGGGGGCCTTGCCCGTCACACAGCTGTGAGGACCTGCGTCCTCCACCCCACGGCCCGCCCGCGCGGAGGGCGTGGGGGGCAGGAAAGAAGCGGGCGAGGGGTCAGCTCCGGGTGGGCTTTCTGACGAGGAGGTGTTTCCTGGTTCTCCGTTTAGGAAGGAACTGCTGGACACGTGTGAGCAGGCCACGCAGAGTGCCACACGCCATCCGTGTGGGCGCTTCGAGCCGAGCGTGGGGCATGGGGATCGTGGTGCTGCAGCCCGTGACCGAGGGGAGAGGCAAGTCCCTGGGCCCCCCGGTGGGGACCCCGAGGCCACCTCCTGGCCCAGGAAAGTTGTTCACTAGCTCCTGCCCTGCCGGGTGGGGGTGTTTCCAGGCCCCTCTGTGCCCCCGTCCATGCTCACCCTGATGGGAGTGCCCCACTGGGCAGGGCAGACAGTCCCAGCCGGCTCTGCAGGACCTCTGCCTGGGCGCCCCACTGCTAAACTGTCAGGTCCTCTGGAGATGCTCAAGGAGCTGCCCTCGGGAGGGGGTTTCGGGGGGAGGGCGCTCGTGGGTCTCGCTCACCTCTGCTCGGCCACCTGAGCTCCAGCCACACTGCTGCTCAAGCAGGTGGGACGGTGGCTCAGACTTGCAGCCACGGGGCTCCCCACCCCCAAGCTCACCCCCCTACATGGGCATCCTCTGTGCCTGTCTCATCCTGGTGGCCTCTTCAGTATTGGAACAGGTCCCCGCCGGCTTCATTTCACCCCAGTCTCCTCTTTAAAGGCCCCCGTCTCTCCAAGCACATGCTCTGAGGGGCTGGGGGTTAGGATCCAGCATACAAATTTGGGGGACACAGCTCAATCCATAACAGCTGTGAGATGGCTGGATAATTTGCAGCTCCGGGTTATTCTATTCACAGCCCTGTAACCCCACAGGGGCGCCCGGCTGGTGGTGTCTGGCCCCCCTCCCCAGGCTGCGGGTGGTGACCTCACCCCTACCCTTGCCGCTCCCCAGGGTCTGCTCGGAGGGTCTGAATTCCACCCAGTGCTCCGGAGGGGGAGGCCTGGATTCCGTCCGATGTTGCAGGTTCCTTTGCTGGGGGGCTGGAATTTCTTGTTTGTAACACAAGGATGCGGATCCTTGGGTCCTGCAGGTCTCCAACCTGTGCAGATCCTGGCAGAGCCCAAGCCAGACCCTTCCTGGGGCACAGAGCACGCGTACTTGAGGCCCTGGCCCTGGAGCTCTCTGCCTGGTGAACTCGGGCTGGGGTGCACGATCCAGGTCCCTGAGTGGCTTTCCACGGACCCTGGGGGCCCAGCACGGCTCAGGCCAGAGCTCTCAGATCTCCTCTCCTGCGGCTCTGGCGTCGGGCGGGGCTGCCTGGCCGCCTGTTGGAGAGTGAGTCCTCCTGAGAGCCAGGAGCCACCGTCCGGCAGACCTGCGGCCCCACCTCGCGACCGTGAACCCTGCCCCACGAGACCAAGGGAACCACACCAGCCACCTGGTCTGTGCCAGGTCAGCTGGCCAGGACCCCGGCCAGGACGCAGGGTGGGGCGTCTGGGCTCCACTGGCTGGTGAAGCCACGTGGAGACTGGGGTTTACTTGCAGGCACCTCCTCTGCCCGCTTAGACTCTGCTCTCCCACTGACTGCCCGCCATTCTGTCCCCGAGGCTGTGGCTTTCCCTCAAAGCTCCATGCAGCTGACTCTGTCTTGGGCGCCTCTCCTCTCTGAAGCCCTTCTGGAAGGTCAGCTGGCTCTTCTCAAAGGCCTTTTAAAATTGAAACATTCTACCTTCAACCGTTTATCCTCTGCTTTTGTCAACATCCCACACAGCTCAGCAAAGACTTCAAAGAAGAAAGAAGATTTCAAAGAACAATTCTGCTCAGGTCGCTTCCAAAGAGTTACCCGCCAGGGCCCCCGAGCTCATAGAAACGTCCCAGGGGGCCAGCGGAGGTCTCCATCCACGGCCAAGTGGGAGCGTCTACAGCTGCCATGCCACGTCCACAGGGATGGCCTGGGACACTTGAAATGGCCGGTGGCTTTTATAGCCCTCTCTGTTCCCACATGGATTCGAGGTGACAAACAGATACAATTTAAAGATTGGGGCAGAACATGACACAAGACCAACTATTTTGAACACAGTATGATTTTGGTTCTTATTTCTGTTTCAAATGTGACCTAATTCCCTTAAGTTTAAAAAAATCAGCGAACGTAAAGCCGCATTCATAAAAGTGTCATTTATCTACCAATGATGTCGCCAAAAAATGCACCCATGGTGAATTAATGACCAGCAGGCCTCAGAGAGGCTCCGAAATGGCCTGGCCCCCGTAGGGTGGTCCTTCAGGCGCACTGCCCGGCCCCCTCCTGCCCGGCTGCACCCCGCGGTGGCAGGCTCCGGCTGACCTCAGCAGTCACGGTGCCGGGACCCTTGATGGGATGACAAGCGTTGTTCTTTAACCTCGCTACCACCCGGCACTCTAGAATGTTGGGGAAGCTGGGCACCCGCTGCCTCTGGCCAGTGCGGATTTAAGCCCAGGAGGCCTGGCTCTGGAGCGCCCGCCGCAGGCGCTGCGTGCTGGAACGGCTGGTTGATGAGTGGACAGAGGGATGGGTGTGAGAAGCAGGCTGAGTGCACCGGCTGTGTTCTGTCTCAGACCTTCTCCAGGAGCAGGCTGGCCGCGGCGTGGGAACACTCGGGCTCAGAGCGTCCATCCGCGGGCAGCGCCCAGGCCGCCCAGCGTGGGAGGCGGGGCCACCGGCGTCTGAAGTCCCTTGAGGCTTGAGGATCACAGGCTCCAAAGCACCACGTGACCCCCAGGCTATGGGAGGCGCCCTGGGGAGGCTCAGGGCCAGGGTCACTCCGGGTCCCCCTCGCTCCAGCGGGCTGAGAGGCCCAGCCCAGGAAACCTGACCTCCCAAGGGACCAAGGGGCTGGAGGAGCCC
This sequence comes from Monodon monoceros, assembly GCF_005190385.1. Lineage (NCBI taxonomy): Eukaryota > Metazoa > Chordata > Mammalia > Artiodactyla > Monodontidae > Monodon > Monodon monoceros. The sequence continues at coordinate 1,737,988 of NW_021703768.1, read as the reverse complement.
AAGGGATCCAGTCACCATGCTGGGCCAGGCGGTGGGTCAGGTGGCCCAAGTTTCCGTGTTTGCACATCCAAAGTGGGGCAGGTCTTGTTGCAGGGAGGGGCCCAGAGCTGAGGGCTGACCCGGAGACCTGGGAGCAGTGTGGCCGGGGTGGACTGCAGTTTCTGGAGGGGGAGGCCAAACAGGTCCACCAGGGGGGGTTCTGAGCACCCTGAACCTGGGGTCCCCCGAGACTGATTCTAGAGCCAGGACAGGCCCAGCTGAGGCTGACTGGACCCTGCGGCTGAATGAACCCCGGTAGGGACCAGGGCCATCTCCCATTGTTCTGGTCGAAGAGTAGCAAGCAGACGGACCCCACACCCAGGCACGGGGTCCCCCATACCCCTACAGCTCGCTGGCCAGACCCTCATCACCTAAACCAGCAAAAGCAAGGGGGTGGGGCTGTAGAGATGGGCTCAGAGCCCCGGCACCTGCTGGAGTCCTTCCAGAGAGGCGGGTACCTGGGCAAAGCCGGACTTCCCCAGCAGGGCAGAGTGACGTGAGGGGACGGCCGTGGAGACGGAGGGCAAAGAGGCCGCCCCCACTGCCACAACCTGCCCCCGCTCTGTGGTCTCCCCGCCCCTGGATTGGGCTCCCATCAAGCCACGCTCAGTGACAACGCCAGCAGCCTCAGGGCCAGCCCAGCATCCCTTGGACCAGCCCTGGCATCTCCCCAAGCACAGCTAGGCCACAGTCCCCCTCCTGTGCGCCCGGCTCCTTACCCTTCTCTCCCTCCCTGTTCTCACCTAAACTCCTCGAGGGCAGTTACACTACCCTCCCTCGGCATGCGATTCAAGGCAGAGATGTGGAACTTAAGCCAAACAGCCATGAGGGTCAACAGGGCAAACAACAGCCATTTTGACACTTTCCAGAAGAAAAGAAGAATAAAATTAACATTTACTGAGTGCCAATTGCGCTCTAAGGGGGAGTTCCAGGCATTTATTCTTGCATCCATCATCCCTGCACCCACCGTCCATCTACCATCTATCCCTCCATCCATCCACTATCCATCATCCATCATCCATCATCCATCATCCATCCATCCACCCGTCCATCATCCATCCACCCCTTCACCCCAGCATCCAGCATCCCTGCACCCGCTCAGCCCTCCATCCATCCATTATCCATCCACTCACCATTCCACATCAGTTTCTGAATGTCAGAGGCACTGCACACCATCCTGGGTGCCGGAGCAAAGCAGGAAGTAATACAGAAGTGTCTATGGGGAGAACCAAGGGCCACAGGCAGCTGCGTCGTCCAAGAGGGGTGTGGTGGGCTGACGGGTGCCATCCAGTGGGCACTGGAATGGTTCAGAGCCTAAGGAGGACATTCTAAAAGTCGGGAGGGTGAAACCAAAAGAAAACCAACTCCCCCGTGGGTTGCCATACGGACCCCGGGGGCCACCTGCTGTGGCCCTGCATGTAAGGGGTCCACCTCTGCTTACCCAGAAAGGCTGGGGCACCCCTTCTTGGCACAGTGAGGACCCTCCAGCCAGGAATCATCTTTCAGAGGCGGGAGGGGGCGGCTTTCCTGACCCCTCCTGAGGCCCCCGTCAACCCCTCAGTCTTTAGCGTGAGTCACTTCCAGTTGGTGTCAGAGCCCAGCACACACCCAGCACCCTCCATCACACCCCCACCCCAGCCTCACCCCTAACCCCCTCACTGCACCCCTCCCTTGGGCTCCTCATGGCCAGCCACAGAGGGCTGGGCTGGGCAGCTGGGACAGGAAGCGGCCCAGGGGAGCGTCCCGGACTCCAGGGCTGGGATGGGGGTGACCGCTGTGGGTCTCTGTGCTCCCGCTGAGGGGAAGGGAGTGCTGAGGTTGGATGGGCTGCTCAGCAGATGCCCCTGCCTGGGGCTGGGGACGCCAAGCCCCCCCAGGTAGGGGCTTTGTGTCCTGCCACCGGCAGGTCTCCCATTTCCATAACACACCCAACCCTGAACCCGTCCCCCTCCATGAAATGTCTCAGAGCTGCTAACGGGGGGCCCAGCCTTCCACCGAATCGCAGGCAGCAGTGGGCCTGTGCTTCGTCTCCTGCAGACAAGGTGGGCATGGCCCTCGCAGCCTGGAGCCCTAGAGGAAGCCTGTCTCCATCTGAAACCAAACCCAGGAGACGTGAGGGAGTGACCGTGACGCGTCCACCTTGGGGGAGCGGGTCTTCCTCACAACAGCATGCTCGACAGCTTGGGACACGCAAAGCCCGGCTCTGAGCCCAAAGCGTCACATGACACTCTCTACAGCGTTAGGACACACCAGGCGGTCTGCCGTCTCACCTGGTCCTGGCGGCCTGTCAGGTGACCGAGGACCCCGTTCACTGGAAGCTCGCTGAGCCGCGCAGTTAATTCCCAGGACCCAAGTCACCTCGCCCTCAAGCCAGCCCTGAGGGGGGAGGGCACCACTGTTATCCCCACCTCGTAAGCCGGGAAGCCAAGGCTTTGAGAGCGCACGAGCTCCTTAGCTGCCGCCCAGAACTACGCCTGTCGCCTCCCCTCAACGCGTCGCCATCCGCTGGCTCACCTGGCCGTGGCGCCAGGCTGCAGGTGCGCCCAGAACTGCCCCCGGCTCTCCTCCTCCAGGGCCAGCGGGCTGGCCGGGCATGTCCCTGTCATGGTGACACCGGGGAACAAGCCAGCCTGGCCAACCCAGCACCACTGGGGCAGGAAGCCCCCCGCCATGAGGGGCCGTCCTCCAAAAACTTCCAGGGGGCCCGTGACGGAGCGGGATGGAGATCAGCCACTCCGGCCACGGAGGCGGCAGGACAGTGGGGGACCCAGCCCGGACTGGCCGCCTGCCTCTGCCTGGAGCGCCTGGGCGCCTCGGCCCGCAGCTCCAGGCAGCCCTGGAGGAGCGCCTCCTGGCGTCCTGTCCAGAGCAAACGGGAGCGTCCCCTTGAGGCCTGAGGAGGGAGGCGGGTGCCCCTGCAGGAGCCGCACTGCGCGGTCCCTTACCAGTGTCCGGGGCTGGGGCCCCCGCCAGGTCCAGGAAGGCCACGCCCCCTCAGGCCCTCGCAGGGCTGCAGAACGAGCGCCTCGGGCTGGAGCAGGGCCCAGCGTGCGCCTGCCTTCCCGCTCACACGGGGGCTGCGCGTGACCCGCCTGGCAGGGGCCTCCGTCCTGGATGGGGAGACCCTGCCTTGGGCCGGTGGAGGGCCTGGCACGTGAGGCCTGGATGTCACGCCTGTGCCCCCAGCCCCTCCTGGCGGTCGCTGCCTGCCCCATTCACTTGATTTTTTTTAACTTGCAGACTTTATTTTTTAGAGCAGTTTCAGGATTACAGACAAATTTGTTGGAAAGGACAGACGGCTGCAGCTCCCCACCAGGATTTCGGAGCGTCATCCGTTAGTTTATAACACTTGATGAACCGACCTTGACATGTTATTGGCGCGGCTGTTATGATGTAATCTTCACTCCTTTGTGAACTTGCCTGAGCGTTCAGGACAACAGGAGCGGCTCCCAGATCCGGGCTCGGAAGGCAGGACTGAGGGGCTGCTGTGGGGACGGGGCGATGGGAGGGCCCGAGGCCTCGCTGCCCGCCCCCCAGGTCTGGGCCCCAGCATGCAGGGTCGCAATAGCAAGACAGCCAAGGAGCAGAGAGAACGTCCACTTCAGGGGACCCAGCAGCAGAGCAGGACGGCCGGGCGCCCCGTCCTCTCCCCGCCCTCACGGGAGGACCTCGCGTCCCACACAGGTGGGTCTGCCCGCTCTGAGCCCTGGGAAGCTCCGCCTTCAGCCGGGGGTGAGAGAGCATGGAGCGTTGGGCTTGTGTCCATGGAGGGAGGGGGTTGGGCTTGTTAAATAAAAGGGTCACTTGCAGGTGAGGCCCTCTGACGACTGGGTTTTGTTTCCGACGACACAGGTGGGTTGGACCCACCTGTGTGGGGCTCGGGCCGAGCCAGGGCGGGGTGGGCATCAGGTCAAGCCGCCTGCCTCCGCAGGGTAAGACCCCTGCAGTAAAGAGCTGCAGTAAGGAGCTGCGGGGGGCTGCCTGCGACAGCCCAGCCCCCGCAGGGGTGCCTGACCCACGCACAGAGCCCCGGCCGCGCGGCCTCCTTGCTGCCGCCACGGGTGGACCGGCCCAGCCTTGCGACCACAGGGCTCAGCCCAGTCACAGACCCGGACGCAGGGCCTGGGCCCCAGCCGCCTCCCCGGCCCCGTCTGCCCTCACGGCTGCCTGTGGGGTCAGGTGCAGGTCCACGCTGAAGGCTTCCCACACCCCGGACTCGCGCTGCCTGGGAGGCTCAGGGGGCTGGCCTCGGACACCGAGGGGCGATCCCCCCCCGACGGCGCTGTGCACCCCTCACCTCATCTCCCCCCTTCACCGTCCTCTCTTTACCTCCGAAGGAAAGTCAGACCCACGAGGGCCCAGAGGGGTCCCAAGGCCCAAGCACACCCTTTGCTGTACAGGCTAGGAGGGCATGGGTCACGCAGGGCCCGCCCGGCTCAGGGGACAGCAGGAGGGCCAGCAGGCCCCGCCCCTCCCCGTCTGTCTCTCTCTCCCTCTCTCTGTCCTCTCTGTATCTCCATCTGTTTCCCTCCTCGGTGTCTGTGTCTGTCTCTTCCTCCTCTGCCCACACCCCCACTCTCTCTGCCCGGGAGCCTGCTCCTGGGGTGGGGTAGGGGACATGTTACCTGGGGACGCTCACCTTCTTGAGGTCCTCACAGGACCTGCTGACAGCGGGGGTTGGGGTGCGGTGCAGCCTCCAGGTTTTTGATGAGGCCCGCAGGGTCTCCCAGCAGAAGGCCTGCTGAGTGAGGTAGCGGAGCCCAGACCCCTGGAGTAGTTGCTCAGGCCTCTGACCGTGGGCTTCCCTAAGCCACCCTGGAGGAGCTCCCTGGCCACGGAATGAAGCCCCGAGGCGCCCCGAGTGTGCACGTGTGCGTGTGTGCATATGCGTGTGTGCGTGTGCACGTACACGCGTGTAGTGGGGTAGTCCTCCCTCGGGCGGCTGACAGAGGGCCCTGGGCTGTCTGCACCTGCTAGAGACAGTCCTGCCGTCACCCGAGCTGTCGGTTCCTCTGCTCTGGTCACAGCCGTCCGGGACAGCCCAGGACAGCCACTGCCATCAGAGGGGTCTGTGCAGTCCGAGCCCCTGGAGTGACTGCCAGGGGCTCAGGCCAGCAGCAGGGGCAGAGGGGGCTCCTGTTCGGACGACTGATGGCACACTGACCCTCATGGACGCCCAGAGCCCCTCCACACACACACACACACAGTCCCACGCAGGCGTGCCTGCTGCCCACCATCTTCTGCGCACAAACCACTCTGAAGCTGTGCGTTTTGGGTCCCCCTAAAGAGCCTGTGCTTTGCCATGACGGCAGCCTGGAGGCCCGGCTTCTGGAAGTTGGACTGTGCATACAAGTGCTTCCCTAAGATGCTTTTATGGCCAGGATGGGCACTTTTAATGCCTGCTTTGCAATTTTCCATTTCCATTTTCCTGCTGGTCCCATTCCTCAGAACCTGGGGAACTCCACCGGGAAATGGTGAATCGTACTGCCTATACGTTAGACCTCAGTTAGTAAATCAATGAATACACACAGACATAAAAAACAAATTTTTAAAATTCTAGGCTATAAACTGGTTGTTAGCTGATGAGATTAAAATTATAATTACCGTTTACGTATAAAACAGTGACACTGAGAGGATGCTCAGAAAAGATCAACCTCAGCAATGAGGCCAAAGCTATTTTCAGAGGAAAATTCTAGTCTTCAATGTTCTGTTTATTTGCCAAGACACAATGCACATCAGGTTTCTTAAACTGAGTATTCGGACCAAGACGGTAGAAGGAAAGTGTGCAAAGGAAGAGGTGATGAGAATGGCAGCAGGATGTCGTGCACTGGAGGAGGGGCAGGCAGGGTGATGGCCAGTTGCTCCATCCCCGGTCACTCTGCCCTCCAGCCTTCACCTCTCCACTCACCATGCACAGGAGAACTTACGTGGACCAGGCTGCATTTCTCTGTTCTGAACATTTTAAAGAAGAAACAGATATTTTCCATCTCCCCTCTCTCGCTGCTGTGGAGCCGGGATCTGGAGCCATGCGGGCTTCCACGGGTCAGGTCCCAGCCACGCCACAGGACAGGCAGGACCTGCCCATGTGGTGCCGAGGACCTGGGGGATGCAGTGAGCCCGTTCGCCTGAGGTCCACTAGCCGAGGTCGGCATGGCCTGAGTCTTCCAGATTCCCAGCCATGTCCTGAGGGTCTGGGTGGGCAGAGAGGGAGCCTGGCTGGACCAAGCAACTTTGGGCGTCGTGGACGGAAGTCTGGGGACGCAGGCTGTCCTCGGGCAGAGTCTGGGAGGGCCCCTCACCTGATGCGCCCTGGACAGAGGGAAGAGAAGGCATCTTCGTTCCAGGCCTCCACAGTCCAGCCTGTCCAGGACGCCTCCGGTCTTAGGGGTGGTGTCTCAGGGCTGAGCGGAGCTCAGTGGTCCTTTCCCAGATCGGGGGGCTTCTGATGACCGGGGATGACCACCAGTGTTGTTGCCATTTCAGTTCTGACCAGACAAGGAGCTCTAGCAAGCATGTTATTTATTTCCCTGCAATTTCTAGAAAATTCCAAAACAAGGACAAAAGGGGGGGAAGAAAACAGAAGAGGTAAAAGCAACGAAAGAAGACAAAGCTATCATTCTTTACAGGTAAAAAGATTCCCAGCAAAACCACAGAGGAAACTAGAAAAACAAGTGAATAATAGAATTTCGAGCTCTGGGAGACAACAGGCTACAAAATAAATACACAACGGCCAATAATGTTGGTCTTGTTTCTGTTTTTATTAATAGATTTCAGCAGAGTTGCAAGATCCATTACAGTAGCAACAAAAAATGTGAATACATATGACTTAAATTTACGAGAAAGATGTGTAGAACCTGGGTAGAAAGGTCAGACACCATAAAGAGAGTTCTCAGCAAATTTATTTTTAGATTGATTTTTCAACCAAAACATGAAGGTACTTGGGGGAAAACTTTCCACCATGATTCAAACATTCATGTTGGGGGAAAAAGAAAAAATCAATGGGCAAAAATGGCCTAGAAAATATTGAAGAACAGGGTGGAGGAGGGGCAGGACTGCCATCCCCGCGAATTGCGGAAATCCTGGGATCTGTGGAGGCCCCCCTCCTGCCAGGAGGGTTCCAGAGCACCCAGAAGAGCCCAAGGTGTGCCCAAGGCCAGGTGTGCCTGCAGTTGGGAGAGCTTGGGGCCTGGTCATCCCCTCTGCTGCCATGTGAATGGGTGCAAGAAAGGAGGTGTCACCGTCCACTGCCCTCTGTCTCTCCTCCCGTGCTCCAGGTGCCACTGACCCTAACCTCTCGTCCTTCCTCCTTAGCAGAGCCCCAAACATTGGCAGGCACATGTCCCAGTCTTCCTAATGGGCAGCTGTGGCCACATGACTACATTCCAGATAACAGGTTAAGCAAAAGTGCTGTGTGCAACTTCTGGGTCATGCTCTTGGGGAGGGTGCTAGTTGCCCTTCCACTGTTTCCTCCCCCCATTGCTGGAATACAAATGTGATGACTGGACCAGGAGCAGCCATCATGGGTCATGAGGTGAGTGAGTAGAAGCCATACACAACTGACCACCGACCTCCTTCAAGTCATTGCTTGAATCTCACCTCCTCCTGGTGCCACCCCAGACACCCCATTTAAAATTTCATCCCCCAGACCCCTTCGTTGTTTGCCTCTTAATCAGAGCTCTTACGGCTGCCTCTCCTCTAGAATGCAGGCTTCAAAGAAGCAGGGATTCCTGCCTTCTTACGGCACTGCTAGGCACCAATACACATTCACTGAATGAATGAGTGAGTGAATGAATGAATGAGTGAATGAATGATTTGCTACCAGGTAAGTATGAGGTGGTGGCAGACTAACCTGAGACGTGGAGGGACAGCAAACTGGAGCACCCCTGGCGCCTCCTTCAGGCGTCCGCGTGCAGAAGGGCTGGTTCCCGCCCGGGGCCTTCCTGGCTCCCCAGCCCCACCTCCGCCCTCCCGGGGGCTTCCACCAGGTAGAATTCTGAGGGAGGCCATCGGCCTGACCTCCTGGGACTGAATGGCTGGACCCTGGTGGCCAAGAGGCCAGAGGTGGGGGGTGGAAATGCCCACCAAATGTCCAGGGCTCCCTCCCTCGGGACCCTCCCCGTGGGAGGCCTTCACCCTCACTCACCCCTGGAATCTTTGGTCCTGGCCTTCAGTGGGCATCCTCAGTGGTCCCCGGGCCACCGCTTGGCGCTGGAGTGGTCAACCTTCCCACACCAAAGCCAGATCTCCAGCATCCCTGGCCTGTCCCTCCCCAGACCAGGCCCCGGCGCGCTGAGCCCTGGCGCCTGGGGTGGGGTCTCCAAGGTCTTGTAAGGAGTCCCCGAGGCTGCGCTCTTCTGAAGGGACCATTGTGGCTCCCGGATCAGGTTTCCGTGTCTCACGCGGGGCAGGGGACCTCGGCGAAGGTGGGCACTGCCTCCGCCCGCTGCCCGACGGCTTTCCCTGGTGCCCTCGCCCCCCGCCGCGCTCCCTGCTGCCCCGCCCGGCCCTCGGCGCCCCCAAGGCCCACACCGCCCCCGCTCATTCCCGGGTCCCGGACGGCTCAGGTGCATCCGGCCTCCTCCCGCGGCGCCCGCCCCGCCCCGCCCGCGTCCCCCGCCCCGCCCCGCCCCGCCCCGCCCGCGTCCCCGCAGCCCTCGCCGCGCTCGCCCGGACCGGAGGCTGGGGCTGGCGCTGGGGCCACCATGTCCCAGCGCTTCGTGGTGACCCCTGCGGCGGGCGGGGCGGGGGACGCGGGGCCCAGACCCGGGGGCGGCGGCAGCCGGAGCTCCAGCCCCTGCCGGGAGCCTGACCCGGACCCCGCATCCTCCCCGGAGCCGCCGGGGATGGACGCGCTGCCCATCTTGCACTACAGCCGCGAGCCGAGCCGCTACGGTAGGTGCGGGCAGTCTCCTCGGGGCGCGGCGTCCTCCGCGTCGGGGCGCGGAGCCGGGTCGGGCGTCGGGTGGGTCCCAGGCGGTGGCCGGTGGTCGGGCGGGAGGGCTGCCCAGGTGCTGGTCGTGGGGGCGCCGCGTGGCGTCGAGCTGGTGCCCACCTGGTGTTGATCTGGTACCACACGTCCTCCGCGCTCTCCCCGGGGTCCTTGGCGCTAACGTCCCCCATCAGCGGCCTCCCTGTGGTGGGGCTTGGACAGGAATTTGAGTCCTGGGCCGTTGTCTGCGGGGACTGGCTGGTGACAGCCCCTGGCGCCCTCTGACCTCATTGCTCCTGGAGCACGGGGTCCAGGCCAAGTCACATTCCGGTGTGTGTGGGGAGGGGGCTTGGAGGCCACCGAGGAAGCGGTTCCTCCTGTCTGGTCGATGTGCTTGTGTGACTCCCGTCAGCCCCTCGCTGTGTCTTCCCCGGTGCCCCCACCCCTGCTTTTAATCACTGAACTTCTACCTGCGGCTCACCTTCGGTCCCAGAACCCTGAGGAGGGTGATGGGCGTGGGGCACATGCCTCCGTCTGATCTGCTCTGAGCTCTAGGTCAGGGGTGACTGGACACTTGTCACCACTGCTGGTTCTCAGGTCACCCTCCTGGCCCCGGGAGCCATTTCTTGGGCTCCAGGAGGGGTGCGTGTAGCACCTGACGAGTGACCTGTGGTCTCAACCCCAGAAGCGGAGGGGACCCTCCCCACCACGGAGGGCACTCCCCAGACGGGCTGGGCTGTCCAGCTCCGGCAGACCCAGGAGCCCTGTGAGCAGGTGAGCGTGAGTCAGAGCAGTGCGTTACTTCTGGGGTGCCGTGCAGCATTGGGTCTGTCCTGACGGAAGTAAGTGGCTTGACAGAGGGAGCCCGAGCCCGAGTGCCGGTGAGAGTGGCCGGCAGCCGTGAGAGGCACCAGGTTTCCTGGACTCTGAGGGAGCCGGTCCAGGCTCCCCCAGGACCCCAGCCTGGGCTTACTGGCCCCCCACCCTCCTCCCCACAGGAGCCAGGGCCTCCGTGGGCCGCAGCCTTGCCTCTTGGCTGGACTCCCGGCGGGCACCACCCTGCTTGGCGCCACTCTCCCCGCCAGCAGAGCCTGGGTCAGGCCTACCCTCCAGGCCCTCCTTGCACCTCATTGCCCTTTCTGGCCCCGCCGCTTTGCCCGCCCTCGGTCCCCAGTACACTGGCCTGAGCCTCTGGGGACGCCCCCTGCCGGGCTCTTGCTGTCTTCATCCTCACGCTGACGTGTAAGGAGGGCATCACCCCGAGTCCTTGACGTTGCAGGTGGGACGGGGAGAGAGGGGAGCCCCCCGCCCTAGGACTCCCCCCCACACCCACACACCTCTCCTCGTGGGGTGGCTTTCAGAGCTCAGGCTTCCCTCCCCCCGCCCCTCCCTCCCCTGCTGACGCTCAGCGCCGGGGGACCCCACCCGTTCCCCGGTCCGGCCCTCGGGTGTGGAAACTGTGCTGAGCCCGCGGCCACTGCCCGGCCGCCCGGCCAAGGACAGCTGGGCTCCAGTGGGGCAGGAGTTATAGGGCACGGTGCCAGCCGAGGACCAATCAAGTGATTTTCTGTCATTCCCACTATGTGAGGACAAAGGACCTATTATTTGACGCTGCTATTAAGACAACGTAGGCGAAGTTTAAAAAAGGGAGTGCGGGTTGTTGGCACACCTTGGGCCAGAGCCCGGAAGTGGAGTGGAGGCACCTGTGCTGAACTGCCCTTCACTGGCAGGTGTGTGCTGGGTGACGGGGCGGGGGGCTTCTCATCCTCGGGAGACACCCAGCCTCTCGGCGCACAGACTGAGGCTGTGTCAGTAGCCCTCCCTGGCCTCTTGGCCGCTCACGACCCGGAGGGGGCCTCCAGCGGGTCTGGTCACCGACTTGGCCGAGCGCGCAGGGCTGGAAGGGGGTTGGGCAGGCGAGGCGACCGCACAGCCTCATCCCAGGAGCGGCCCAGCCTCGGGGGATGAGCAGTGTCACAAATGGTCTGGGAGGACCTGGGAGTGAGTGTGGGGAACCAGTCCGCCCCCTGAAGGGATGCTGGGCAGAGACGCCAGTGCAGTTCCTTCGGTGGGATCGACAGGGGTTCCAGATGCCCCTCCCTTCTCCCATGTGCCCCGCACCCAGAGGCCCACACCTCTCAGAGGTCAGCTTGGCTCCCCAGAAGCCACATTCCCCTCGGCCACCTCCATGTCTGTGTGGCCTGGGGCAGGCCGCAGCTGAAAGAGACTCTGAGTGGAAGGTTCTGGAAGCGAGGGCCGAGGCCCCACGCTGTGGCTCAGAGCCAGTGGGCAGCAGCCTGTCACTTCCGTGCGGGCCGTCTGGGAGGGGGTCTCCGCCTGGGCTGACAGGGCCTGCGGGAGGCTGTCTGCACTGCACTGGCCAAGGGAACACGAGGACCAGCCAGCCCGTCCCTCTGGGCGGCAGGAGCTGAGGCACCCGGTCTGGTCAGCCGTCGCCCTCACCCGTCAGCCCACAGCTGCCCAGGGAGGAGGGGGTTGTGGACACAGCAGGCCCTCTGCCAGGGTTCCCAGCAGCGCCCGCGGCACGGGCACGGGCCTTAGGAGCCTCTGTCCTGCCTGGTCTGGGCCCCATGTCCCTGTCCTGACGTCAGCGGGGCAGGTCTGCAGGCCTGGGCTGTGGGGGGACAGGGGCCTGAGGCTGAGGGGCTCTAGGGAGCTCAGCGGCCTCTGTGGGCCTGCCCTGCGTCTGGGCTCTCGGAGAGGCGGGGTGGGGGGGTGCTGGCCAGGGGCCCTCCCCCCGGCATCTCCCGCCCCCAGCCTGCCCTGGTACAGGCCGGTTTCGACCGGGTCGGATTTGGGTTGGCCCTTCTGGTCCTTCTGAAGCCGGGGCTGTTATGCTGGTGGGGCCGGAGTCCTGCAGACCCGCAGGGTTATGCCTGGAGGGTTGTAGTGCAGGCTTCTCGCTCTGAACTGGAGGGAGTGTGCTTCGTGGTGTCTGTGTGTGTCTGTGTGTCTGTCTGTGTGTCCGTGTGTGTCTATGTGTGTCTGTGTGTACTGTCTGTGTGTCTGTGTGTCCTTGTGTGTGTGTCCGTGTGCGTGTGTGTGTGTGTCCGTGTGCGTGTGTGTGTGTCCGTGTGTGTGTGTCCTTGTGTGTGTGTGTGTCCGTGTGTGTGTGTCCTTGTGTGTGTGTGTGTCCTTGTGTGTGTGTGTGTGTGTGTGTCCTTGTGTGTGTGTGTCCGTGTGTGTGTGTGTCCTTGTGTGTGTGTGTGTCCGTGTGTGTGTGTCCTTGTGTGTGTGTGTGTGTGTGTGTGTGTGTGTGTGTTTTGGCTGTTCATTGATCAGGGGGTGAAGAGTTGACCACTGAGCCTTGGGAACTGCTCCCGCTGGAGAACAATTGAGGACCTGACGCCTCCAGAGCAGGGGCCCAAACTTGGAGGATAAAGCTCCTTCATGAGTTGGGACCCGGGGGACCCGGTGACATGAAGGGGATGAGGCTCAGAGCCGACCTCAGTTTCCGCCCGCTGTCCCCCCTCTGCCAGGCGCCAGAAGGGAGGCCCTGGCCCTGACACTTCTGTCCGTGGGGAGCCGCTCCCCTGTCACCCTCTGTGACGGGCCCTGTGACGGGCCCTGTGCCGGGCGTGGACCCGGGGAGAGCCCACCTCCCACCCTGACGGTGCGTGTGTGCCTTCACACGGCTGCACATGTGGGTCACGCCTTCATCCAGGGCGTCGGCCGTAGTCTCTGCTCGAGGTGAGTTTCAGGGAAGCGTCCTGTTTCTCTGGCTGCATCGGAGCTTCCCTTCGGGAGCGGGAGCGCAGCAGCCGTCTGGGCGGTGGCGGCCCAGCCCCGCCAGGCACGCTCCATCCCCTGCGGCTTCAGGATTTCCCAGAGCGCAGCCACCTGTCAATGTGTAAGCACGGAGGGAAGGAGCAGAGGCTCGCAGGCTCGTGGCTCGGCAGCTGAAGGGCTCCCGCCCAGGGATCCCTACTGCCGTTTAAACCACCCCAAGGCGCGTCCCTCGCTTCTCTTCTTTGCCAACGAACGTTCAGCTCAGGTCTCTTCCAGGGAGGAGGGGGTGAGGCGTCATGGGTTTTGAGGCACCAGCTCCCTTTACGCATCAAACTTTTCTCTAAATAGAAGCTTTAATACCCAAATGAGAGAGTCCGGGCCCAGTGTGACAGGCAGCGGGGCAGGGCCTCGGCCCCTGACGCCTGGGTGAGCCTGGCTCCCAGCATCCACACTGCCCGTCCTGCACGTGGCCAGTGCACACCGGAAACAAACACGAGGTGTCGTGTTCGGGCGGCTACCGCAAATGTCCTTCACCCCCCGGAGGCTGCGAGGACAGGTCAGCTCCACAGAGGGGGGCCCCTGCAGCTGCCCCTCTGCCAGGACTGCCTTCCTGCTGCCCTGCTGCCCTGTGCTACCCGCCTGGCCCCCAGCTGCCCTGCCCTCGCCTCCTCCCACCCGGCCTCTGTCCCCATGAGCAGGGCTGTGCCTGCAAACATGGGCTCAGGCTGGCGTTCTCGATGTGTGTCCACAGCGCTGGCTACTGGACCAATATGTTGCGGGGGGGCGGTAAAAAGGTAACTACAAACACAGGGTTGAAAAACGCAACTGTCGAAAGACAGCCCACACTTGGGAGGAAACCTTTGTAACTCACTTGTCTGATAAGGGATTAGTATCCAGAATATATAAAGAGCTCCCACAAATCAACAACAACAAATCCAACCAGTTAGAAAATGGGCAAAGGTCTCGAATAGACGTTTCTCCACAGAAGACATATGAATGGCCAGTAAGAATGTGGAAAGATGCTCGACATCACTGGTCACCAGGGAAACACAAATGAAGACCACAACCAGATACCACTTTTTACCAATTTGAGTGGCTGTTATAAGAAAACAGCAAGCGGTGCTGAGGATGTGGAGAAATAGCAACGCTCGTGCGCTGCGGACGGGAATAGAAGATGCTGCAGAACAATTTGGAGAACAATTTGGCGATTCCTCCAAAAATTAAACACAGGATTACCACCTGACTTAGAGGCTCCACTCCTGGGGGCGCACCCAAAGGAACTGAAAGCGGGGGCTTGGACAGACACCTGTACACCGTGTTCACAGCAGCCCTGTGGAAACAGCCCAGGTGTCTGTCGATGGATGCGTGCGTGCGTCCACAGAACGCGGTCTCTACGTGCGACGGGATGGGGTTCAGCCTTACACAGGAGGGACGATCTGACGCCTGCTGCAGCACGGGTGACCCTTGAGGACATTATGCTCAGTGAAATAAGCCAGGCTCAAAAGGACAGACCTTGTAGGGTTTTGCTTAGGTGAGGTCCCCCGAGCAGCCAAGTCCATAGAGACAGAGAGAGTAGGATGGTGGCGGCAGGGGCTGGGGCAGAGGGAGCGGAAGTCAGTGTTAGATGAGGACAGACGGTCTGTTTGGGAAGATGAGGAAGTTCTAGAGATGATGGTGGTAATGGTCGCACGACCACGTGAATGTACTTAGTGCCGCTGAGCTGTGTGCTTTTAAATGGCTGAAAATGTAGTTTTCTGCCATATATATTTTACCACAATACAAAAAAATACCCAAAAAACGCAAACAGGAGAGAAGGGCTGGGCTGAGAGGAAAACTCAATTCTCCCCCAGGCCCCGTTCCTCCCACGAAGCCCTGGCCTCTTGTCTTCCGGGAGAGGCCACGTTGATTAAATCAATTCACACCACACAGGCTCTCCCAGGAGTGGTCCTTTTCAATCGAAATTACTCTCTGCAGGGTGCGAGGTCAGGCCTCTTACCAGCGTGTGTTTGTCCAGGGACCTTCCTATTTCAAGTGACCTCCTGTGTGGCCCTTCCTGGTCCTGGCAGGGGAGGGGGGCGGCAGGTCAGGACGACCCGGGCCACACTGCCACCCCTGACCGGCTCCCCATGGGACTCGGTCACCCAGCGGGAACGGGAGGGCGTCCCGTCAGGCGCCTCCCCCCCCCCCCACCCCCGGACGCCCAGGGGTCTTTGCAGACTGGCCCCTGTTAGCTCCAGGGCCGCCCTCAGCAGGTGGCACAGACCGGAGTCCCCCCTCCCTCTCCTGCTGGCGGTCCCCAACCACAGATAGGGCCGGCGGCCAGATCGCCGGTCGAAGGAAGGGCGGGTGCTGGGTGCTGGGCGCTCTGGGGCTCTCGGCCTCTGGGTCCTTTCTCGCCGTCTCAGCGGTTGTCGGTCCTCTGCCCAGCGATGGGGAGACGCTGCTGCCCGCTCGGAGCACAGTGAGCCTCCCTGCTCAGAGTCGGCCTGGGGGGCTCCGGTCCCAGCTTCGTGCCCTGGAGGGGCCTGTGCGCCACACGCGAGGTGAGACCCAGCAGGCGGGCGGTGCCCTGGGTTGACTTGTGTGCTGTGTCTTGACCACGGGCAGGGAGCGTGCGTGTGTGCATGCGTGCGTGTGCATGTGTGTCTATGTGCTCCTGTGTCTCTGTGTGCACGAGTGTCCGTGTGTGCACGTGTGTGTAGCGGTGAGGCCCTTGCGAGGGGCTCAGAGCCCACTGGTCCAGGCAGCCTTCCCCTCCCGTCATCCAGCCGCCCCCTGACCTCTGTGGGGCTGGCCGGTCCTTTCGGGCAGCCTCTGAGTGAGGCAGGTGTGTGGCGCCAGCCTCCCTGCCTCCCTGCCTGGAGCTCAGGGAGCCAGCGGGGCCCTCGGGTGGGAGAGCGGGGCAGGACCCAAGAAGAGTCGGGGAGGTTCACACTCCACATGGCTCAGAGCATCTCCAGCTTTTTGGGGAGGGATGCTTGGGACGTTCCGGAGCTCCGTGGGCAGGCTCACCTCCGGGGCTGTGGGGACGGCCGCCTTCCAGGGGGGCTGCCGGGGGTGCTGGAGGCTCCTGGGGCAGGCGGGGCACACACAGGGCCTCCCTCGGGGGAACTGGCATCTCCTGATGCACAGGACCGCACCTTCCTCAGGCCCTGCTGGCCTCCCCCAGCGCTCAGGACCCGGCACTCACGCTGCGGTGGGAACGGGTGGGTAAAGTCCATTTTCTTCTCTGGTTGTCCAGCTGCGTTTTTCTGCCCTGAGCTCCACACACGCTGCCTGGAGAGCGGGGCCCACCAGGAGAGTGCGGGTGTGTGGAGGGATGGGCCCCGTGGGGGTGGCACCACATGGCCAGTGGTCCGGGGCGGGTCAGCGGGCAGCTCACTGCCAGGTTTTCTGGGCAGTAAGTTCGGCCTGGGGGACGGGGGCAGAGAGAGAGACAGAGACAGAGAGATGCAGACGGAGAAGGAGGGGGTTGGGGAGAAGGGGGGAGAGCACGCTTTCGTCCTCCGTTAGGAAGGTCACCGGGGTTTGCAGCCCTGCGCCGCTCCGGCGCATGGAGTGTGTAGGGGCCGGTCAGTCCAGGTCTGTGTGGGGTGGCCCTGTCCACCGGGAGGGTGGCCGGCCCCGCAGGGCCCAGACACAGAGCAGCGTCACTGTGGCCGAGTGTGGCTGGGGTGAGGCTCGGTCCCGAGGCCCCGGGACCACGACAGAGGCCGTGCCCAGCTCCCGGGTCTGCAGGGAGTGGCCGTCGTTCCAGGTGGTGACCACCGCCCTTGACCCCTGAGTGCTTCCAACTCGCCTCACGGGATGGGACTTGGGTCTCTGAGTTACAGTGGCTTCGACACGGTGAACGTTCATTTCTCTCTCACCGCGTGGCACGGGAGGCCATGCTGGCGTGCGTTCATTCATTCATTCCTGTGAGCCCTGTGCCCTGGGCGGAGGTGTCCTACAGCACGTCTGTGCTGTCCCTACGGCGGCCATTGGCCACAGGTGCCCACTGACCGCTTGAAATGCAGCCAGTGCAACCCAGGAGCCGGCTTTAACTTTTAAAATGTTTAATTAATTTAAATTTAAGCTTAACTGACCGCGTGTACTTAGCAACTGCTGAGTTGGACAGTCCAGGAGCTGGGGACACAGCGAAGGAGAGAACAGGACCCCGGGGCCTCGGGGCTTCCGCCCAGGAGATGACAGGGGTGGACCAGGGGCGGCTGTGACACCGTGACGGCCGCGCTGCGGACCGGCTTGTGTCCCCAACATTCTTCTATCGGAGCCCTGACCCCCAGGACCTCAGAATGTGACTGTCTTTGGAGACGGGCCTTTAAACAGGCAATTAAGGTAGATGAGGTCACTAGAGTGGCCCTCGTCGCACCCGTCCCTACAAGAAGAGGAGCTCAGGACACAGACGCGCGCAGAGGGACGACCACAGGAGGACACAGGTGTTTGTTACGCGTGAGCGGGTCGCGGCCTCCGTCCAGTAGGCGGGCCTGTCTCAGCTCAGCCTCCTTGCCGACCCTGGCCCCGCCCCCCGCCGGCCACCTGAGCCCTCCCCCCGGCCGGGCTCCTGTTCTCCTTGCCTGGAAACCCGAGCGCTCCTTCCCCCTGGATTAGACTGAGCAGAGCAGGCGGTACCGTGCTTACGAGCAAAGGCCAAGGCCGTGCCGGGCACACTGGGCAGCCGCTGAGCCCTCATCCCCTGTTACCAAAGGCCACCTCTGTGGGGGGGGCGGGAGGGGCCGTGAAGCTGGCAGGTGAGGCCAGCGGCCCACCTCCATCCCGCCCACCTGTGTCCACTGGCCTGGGGTGTTAGAGAGCCGAGGGGACCAGACACAGATGTGCCCTGTGTTCAGAGAGCGGTCAGCGTTTGCCCCCGGGACCTCAGGGGCCCCTGGGCCACAGCATGGGTGGAGCCGGCCGCCGCCAGGCTGCCCGCGCCACACAGGCCACGGCTCCCCTACCTGGGCAGGGGCTGCGGGTCCTGAGCGCCTGGTGCTCCCCCGAGCAGATGGCACAAGGCGAGACCCCTGCCTCCCGTGGACAAGGTCCCTGTGGTGGCCTGCAGGGCGTGGGCACCTGCCCACTGCACGCCCTCTGCAGGGTCCCGACCTTCAAACCTGCCTGGTCCTTGCCGCCCTGCAGGGTTTCGCCGTCCGATATGTGTAGTGCCTGCAGGTCCTTGCGGCGCCCCTGACGAGAGCAGTGTTGCCACGGGTCTGCCGAGGGTGGCTGCCTCGGGGCGCTGACCGCTGCAGGGAAGCCCCGATCACACCTCGGTCTGAAATGCTGGGCTGGAGGTGTCTGTGCCCGCTGCCTACAATGAATTAAGACGAGGATGTGCCGGGGGGCTGCGGCGCATCTGTGGCCAGAGGTCTTAGCTGCACACTTCCCGGGCCTGGTGGCCAGAAGCATGGGCATTCGGGGGGTCCTGGAAACGCGCTTTAAGGGCAGATCATGAGGGCCTCAGAACGTGGGGGGCTGGGACGACGGGGAGGGGCGCTCACGGATGCACGTAAGATGAGCAGACCCGCGGTGGGGGACTCAGGTCACGGATGCGGAGCCTGGCTGCCCAGGGGTCCGGCGAGGCCTCTCCGCCCGTCTGGGACCACGTGTCAGAGCAGCCTTGTCTGCTGGGCGGGCCAGGCCTCATTGTCCCAAGTCTCTGCCGGGCTCTGCCCCCCACGGGGGGGTGGCGGGGGCTCAGGGCATTCGCTGCTTTCTGCACTGCCCACCCTGCGTGCACGGCCCTCGGCCCCTGCTCTGGGCGTGTGTGTGGGACCCGGTTCCGAGGCTATTAGTGGGCCGAATGGTGATCCCTGTCCTTTGCCCTGACCTCTGGTTCCTGTGGTGGAACCTTACCGGGAAGAGGGTCTTTGCAGATGTGATTAAGGGTCTGGAGATGAGGTCATCCTGGGTTACCCGAGGGCCCTGAATCCAAGACATGTGTCCTTAAGAGACACAAAGGGGAAGAGACAGGCCCACAGAAGAGAGGCCACGTGAAGACGGAGGCACAGGCTGGAGGGACGCGGCCACGAGCCCAGGACCGCCTGAAGCCTCAGAAGCTGGATGAGGCGGGAAGGACCCTCCCCCAGAGCCTCCGGAGGGAGCGGCCTGCGACACCTCGCCATCAGACTTCCAGCCCCAGAGCCGGGAGCGGACGTTTCTGGGTTAAGCCACCGGCTCGTGGCTCCGGGTCACAGCAGCTGCAGGGCCCTCACACGGGCTCTTGAGTGGCGCCAACGGGGGCCAGGTGGGTTTGCCCGGAGGTGTCTCTGGAGCTCCCTGAGCCCCCTGGGTGCAGAGGAGATTAGGCACAATGCCTGCGCCTGCCTCGCCAGACTTTCGAGGGCGTCCCCGTCGTGTGGCATCGTCGTGGCATCGTCGTGGCCGCCATCCGGGGGTCTTGTGTGTGCTGCTACTCTGGGCACCTGGTTTGGCCTGGGGGCAGCACCACCGTCTGCATCTACAGAGCTGGAGGGGGAGCCAGGGGGCAGCAGGCCTCAGCCTGGACCCACAGCCCGTCCTGGAGCGCCCACCCTGCAGCCCAGGAGCCCTGCACGTCCTCCCCGAGAACCACGGACCCGCCTTCCCTGGGGCTCACAGGGCTTCCTGAGGCGGCCCCAGTATTACCCCAAAACCGGGTCCGCCTCTTGGTGGGTGTTGAGCCAAAAGGCACAACCAAGCCAGAGAGCGGGAGAGGAAGGATGTGTTACTACTTGCGGCAAGTAAGGAGAACACCCGGGATCTTCCGCAAAGAAGGGTCTCCCCAGAAATCAAGATTGGGGCAGTTTTAAGTGAACGGGACACGCATATCCCGGAAGGGGCTTGAGCAGAGGAGAGATCAGCACAGAGCTGGGGCAGGTATTGAAGTCGGGCGGGTCCGCATCATCACGCTGTCCTTCCTCCGCTGGGTGGGGGCGCAGTTCCTGCAGGACCGCTCAGAGGCTGGATCAGGCTGTGGTGTACGTCCCTCGAGGAGGAACTAGGGATGAACGGAACTGGCGTTCCTTGAACTCCTGTTTCTTGACTGCTTCCGTTTGTTCCGACGTTCCCTCACTTCCCTAAAGATCACTGATTACCGAGACCTGTCCAAGGGCAGGCACTGTGGCCAGGCTTCAGTGACAAAGTGGCTTAGGCCAAAAAACGTCTTCTCTGAGGTCAAGGAAGCCGTGCCTGGTTCTCCGTCTTCAGGGACTCCCGCTGTCTGCGTACGCCAGGAGGAGGGGCTGGACCCTGCTCCCAAGCGGCCCTGGAACCAGTGGGAGGGGATCGTTGCGTCCTGGAGCCGGTGGGCTGGACAGTGAGAGAGCGGGACTGAGGGGTGACCCGAGGAGCTCACAGAGGCTGCGACCTGGCGAGTGGCGGAGCGCCACCCCCAACCGGTGCCCTTCAGCCTCGCCACCCCCAGTGCCACTCGGTGATCTGCAGCCTTCAGAGCAGCCCTGCAGGAGGGACCCCCACCGGCTCCCCGTGGCCAAAGCGCCCTCCCACGCAGACCCTTGTTCAGACCCAGGGGTCCCTCCCCAGCGCCTCGGCCGAGTGCCCCTCACGGTGTCCACGGGGACACGGCACCGAGCACAGGCCGTGAGCGTTCTCGCACCAGCTGCTGGCTCGCAGGGACAAAGGTGTCCCCTTGAATTCAGCGGGGCCGTGTCCGTCCCTGGGCCGCCTGTGTCCTGTCCCGGCCGTGACCACGGGCTGCGTGAAGTTGGTTCACATTTGGCAACAGACTCGCTCTGCGCGGAAGCTGGTCGTGACCCGGAACCTGTGGGGCGAGTGTCTCGCCCGCCCGCTGCTGCGGCAGCACGGGGGCGGCTCCAGGGTCGCCAGTGATGATGTCAGGGGCAGATGGGACAACGGTCCTGGGGATGCGGGCGGCGCCGCCCCAGGCTGAGGCTACCGCAGTGTCCTTGGCACGGAGCGCGTGCGTGAGAGGAGCTGGGCGAGGACCCGCAGGTGCCGTCTGCCCGAGCGGGGAGGTGGTGCCTGGGTGGGGCAGTGGGCGCCTCGTTCTCTCTCACTTTTATTTGACGGCAAAGGGTGCTCGTAGGGCTTGCTGATAGCAGTTTCACCACTTGCGGTGGTGCCGACGGGCGCCTCTCATGGGTGACGGGATGCCTGTGGGCGAGCCCTCCCCACCGGAAGGCCCTCGAATCAGTGCAACCCCCGGAGGGAGCGGCCCCGCCGCAAGCAGCTTCCAGCCCTCGGAGGGGCCCTGCGTTGTCCAGGTAAAGCCTGGTTGACCCCGGGGGGGCACCTTCACTGGCTTCAGTGGCCGGGAGGGTGTGGTGACCCGAGCACAGGGGGTGAGGGTGGCAGGAGGACCTCGGACTGGCTGAGGCCCCAGAGCCGCCCAGCACCGTGGGGTTGCGCCGTGGAGGCCAGTGCCGTGGTTTCTCCCGGAGCGGCACCTGCCCGGGCATCATAAGCCCAACCTAAAGGCAGGTCGCGAAGTGGGGCTGCAGAACGCCCCTGGTCTCAGAAACGGGGCCGGGGGGATGGACTGCCTACTGCGTGCGGGGCCCTGATCTGACTGCCACGGGCACAGCTCAGATGTCAGTGCCCGGCCGTCTCCCCGCTCCGTCCTGACCGTGGGTTCTGATGGTGCTCTGGGGTGAGAAGGGGGGCCTCGGCTGCAAGGGCCACTTCCAGGAAGATGTGTCCTAGGCTGCCAAGTGCAAAGGCCCTGGGGCAGTGCCGGCTCCAGGATGGGGCTGTGGGTGTGAGTGAAGACCTCCTGCTGAGCTCACAGGGTGAGGGGGCGGCCCCGCCAATCCCTTGTTTGGCAGAAAACCCCAGGTGGGCGCGGGGGAGAGCGTCCCAGCCGAGAGCGGGCACGGGTGCCCTGACAGGGGCCGTGGCCCAGGGAGGCCGAGGGAGGTTGGAAGGGGGCGTCCCGCAAGGTTGGTGAGGGGAGCGCCGAGCCTCTGTGGTCGGTCCTGAGCTGGAAGAAGACTGGTGCTGACCGGGGCCCATCGCTGCCGAGGCTGCAGTTCGGCTTCTGGGCTGGTGGTTGCGGAGGTCGTGGGCCAAGGAGCCATGGTCACCTGTGGTCCGGAGGCTGTGCACTCGGTGTCTCTGGGGCAGGTTATGGAGCTGCGTGCAGAGCGGGACTCGAATGTTCCGGCTGTTGGCACGTTTTTAGGTTTCCGGAGGGGAACACGTGGCCCTGCCTGTGTGGGGTGGACACAGGGGAGATGGAACCTCGTGATGACCAAGGGAGAGTTGCCAGCCGAGTGGTGGGGCTCACCGAGAGGCACTTAGTCCGGAGCAAAGTCCCTGCAGCTGCAGGCACCCGGGCGTGACTTGAAGGGTGAGGCCTGGGCCTGGGGACGCAGGTGTCAGCCTCCGCGGCAGACCCGCCAAACAGCAACCGGAGGGAGCCAGGCCGGCCGCCAGCTTGGAGAATTCACACCCCCGACCCGTGAGCTGGCCAGGCGGCCCGTGTCGACCGCTTTCTCTTTCACTCTCTGGGCCTTGATCGCCTCTCTCCCAGGTCCCTGGCCTCCTTGCGATAGGAGGGTGCGATTCTGTTCCGAGGAAAAGTCCCCACGGATACTGAGTCATGAGTCACCTGCGGTGTAACCGGCAGAGCGGCTCGGTCCCCAGACAGGCCCCTGGGAGGGTGTGAGGAGCTGATTTCACCCGGCCGGGCATGGTCATAGCCCCGGTCACAGCCCCGGTCACAGCTCCAGTCACAGCCCCGGCCACGGCTGCGGTCACGGCTGCGGTCTCGGCCACGGTCCTACAATCCCACATGCCCTCGGCGTCTCGCGGAGGCCTGCGGGTCTGGAGAGGGATTCTTCCTTTTCCCCTGCGGGTTCGCTGAGGTAGTGGAAACACACCCCAGGCACAGGTGCCCTTTGCCCTCGTCCTCCCTCCAGTCCTGGGGCTGGGCAGGGCAGGCACTGGAGGCCGTCCAGCTCTGCCGGTGCCCATTCTGTTGTCCAGACCCCGCTGTCCCTCTCTCCAGGCCCCCCTCCCGGCCGCCCCCGGCTCACCGCTGCCCCAGGGGTCCCACACCTGCCCCAGGGGCACGGCCCCACACCCTGATGTCCAGCTGGGACACTTGGCCTGCCTCCCCCACCCCCTCAAGGACCCACTCATCTCCTGGCCCTGGGCAGCAGTGCGCGTCCAGCAGGGGCCAGGAAGGATGCCTGCGGTGAGCGGGAGACCAGGCCGGTGCTGGCACTGCCGTTGAGCACAGCCACATCGCTGTGCAGCCATCACCACCATCCTCTCCAGAACTTTCTCATCTTCCTAAGCCGATACTGTGCACCCGTTGAACACTAACTCCCCCTCCCCCTCCCCCTCCCCCTCCCCCGGCCCCCGGCCCCACCGTCCTCCTCTGTCTCCAGGAATCTGACTCCTCTGGGTCCCTTACGTGAGTGGAATCCTACAGGATCTGTCCTTTTGTGACTGGTGTATCTCACTGAGCATAATGTCTGTCCTCAAGGTCCATCCATGCTGGAAGCCTGTGTCGGAATTGCCTTCCTTTCTAAGGCTGAATAATGTTCCACTGTGTGCATGGACCGCCGTGTGTTTACCCTTCATCTGCTGATGGACACTTGGGCTGCCTCCACCTCTTGGCTATTGTGAACATGCTGCTGTGAACTTGGGTGGACGTACATCTCCTCGAGACCCTGCTTTCAGTTTTTTGGATCGGTACCCAGGAGTGGAATTGCTGGGCCACACGGTAGCTCTATGTTTAATTTTTGGAGGAGCCTCCATTCTGTTTTCCACGACGGCTGCACCACTTCATGTTCTCTCCAAGAGTGTGCAAGGGCTCCCACTTCTCAACATCCTCGCCTGTTAGTCTGTTTGCTTGATAATAGCCACCCTAATGGGTGTTGAGGTTTTCTAACACGCTGGGGACGTGTGCTGCCCCAGGTCAGGGAGCTGGGGCTGCCTGGGGACCAGCGCTGTGGTTCGCTCAGAGCAGCGGCACCATTACGTTCGACGGGCTCTGGCGGGCTGTCCCGAGAGCAGCCGCGGTGCCCGGCCGAGCCGCTCTCCCTGCTGCGCACGGGCACCTGAAGGCGGGGTGGGGGGACTGCCTCTGCCTGCCTGTCACATGGTTGCTGCCTCGTGATCTGGACGTATCTCGGCTCACCTGGGGTACCTGGGGAGGTGACTAGCGTGGCAGCCGGGCCCCCAGTCTCTGACTTCTTTGAGGAAGCCTGACAGTCCAGTCGGAAGCAGGAGCCTCTCCAGGAGGCCCTTCTAGCCTCCTGCCCGCCCCCGCTCTCTGGGGGATGCCACTGTGTAGACACTGGTCAGCGATGACCCCCGGCGCGGCCGGGTCTGCTGCCGGGGCTTCCTGTCTGTGCTCTGCTCCCAGGAGGCACTTACTGGGACGCCCCCTGACCCCCGACCCCCAACCCCGGCTGCAAGGTCCCGTCCCCTACGAAAGAGATGAAAATACGCACCTAACTGCTGGACTCCTCTGGCCTAATCGTCCCCCCAGGGGGCCTGCGGGCCAAGTCCCCGGCCACTGGAGAATCTTCCGCTCAGGTCCGGAGACCTCGAGGCCGAGGCCGCCACACCTCAGGGGCGGGGCCAGCTTTGCCCATCCGCACCTCCACCCTCACCCGGGCAGGGCGGGCAGGCCCAGCCTGTGGCACGGGCACCGTTACGTTCAAGCTCCAGATACACACAAATAATTCTTAGGGCGAGCAACGTGTGGGGCACACATACCAAAAAAGCAGTATTGACTGGAAATTTGAATTTGACCGGGCACCGTGTGTTTACCGACAACCCCCATCGGTGCCCTGTGACCGTGGACGTCGTCCCAGAGCGATTCAAAGAGGGCTGCAGCCACCCCTGAGCCCGCCTCCCCGGGAGACCCTCCGAGACCCGCAGGCTGGTCAGGCCCGGTGCGCACGAGGCCTGGGTGCGCCCTGCGCGAGCGGACTCTGTTTCTCCCAGTTCCGCGCAGCTCCTGCACTCGGGCCCCGCCGGTGTCGCAGCCCAATGCTCGGGGGGTTCCTCCTCCCGCTGCCAGAGCCCGGGCTGGGGCGCCTGACGTGCGGCTGGGAACTCTCACTCCTGTGGGGGCAGTCCTGCGGCATCATTATTCTCCGGTTTGCAGGTCCCCCCACCCCCGGGGTATGGCATCTGCCATATCGCTAGTGCATGCACCCTTCCCACCGTCTCGCTGGCTCTCTTCCTTGTGTCTTTGGACGTGGAGTATGGTTTCCGGCCGACCCAGTCCTCTTTGCTGACGTCGTTCAGCGGTTACTTGTGAGTTTGCTGTGCTCACGGCTCAGGTCCCTCTGTTCTGCCCTCTCGTCTCTGACCCTAGAGTGATTTTAGGACATGGTGGTGCCCCCAGGCCCTGGCGGGAAGGAGGTCGGGACCACGCTTGGCGGGAGGGACCTGAGTTGGCGGAGGAGACGCGCAGGGGAGGGGGCGTCGGGACAACCTCGGGGAGTGGGGAGATGCCCAAGGGGCAGAGTCTGGAGAGTGGACGGCGTCTCCGGGAAGAGCAGGGAAAGAGCAGAGGCAGGTCAGTGCAGCAGGTTGAGTGGACGGAGCCAGCACACCGTTCGTCCCTAAATCTCCACCGTCGCTCTTGGGAAGCTGCGCCCGGTGCTCAGGAGGCCTGGCCGCTGCTCGGGGCCGGAGCCCGGCCAGGGCCCAGCTCGGCTGCCACCCGCCCAGAAGGGATGTGGGGCTGAGGGTGGCGGCCCCCGGCGGCACCTGGTTACGGGTGAGGACGGCGAAGTGGGAGAGGGCAGGGAAGGTCCCAACACGGAGCAGGGGTGGAGACCCTGGGCTGGCCGCCTCTGCTGTCCTCAGGGCCCAGGGTGACCACCGACAAGCGGGGTGGCCGTCTGGGGCTCTGTGTGTCCCGAGGCTGGAGAGGGGGGTCGTGAGTTTCTAGAACCTTCCACGTGTGGAGCCGACACCGGCCTCCTCCTCAGCCCTGCAGCGGGGCTCCAGCGCCGAGGGCGGCGTCCAGGCCCCGGGCCTCCAGGTGACCATCGGGCGAGTAACGGGACAGCCGGTAAGGGTCAGGGAGGACCGCGTGGACGGGGCTCCGAGTCACACCTGGTCCTGCTGCCCCAGCCTGTTTCCTTGGGAGCTGCCTTGTCCTCGGGTCTCCTTGGGCCGCGGGCCAACCTCCGCTCTCCCTGGCTCCTCTCAGATCCTGCAGGAGGCTGGGGGTCTGGGGAGGAGTTCCGAAGGCTGCAGTCCCACCTCCCATCCTTACTTACTCCTGGGCCCTCCCCTTCCTGCCGACCCCCCAGCTCGTCTCAGGGTGTCTCCCCCCCCCCCCGCCCCCCAGACCACCCTCCCTGGACAGATGCCTACCAGGCCCCTGCCCCCCGCCATCTGGCTCCCTGGCCTGCACCCCTCACACTGGCCTAGGGGTTCCCCTTGGTGAGAGGAAGCAGCTTCGCCTCCCCCATGCCAGGCTGGGCCGTGTCCCCTCCCGGCCCCCTCCCCTGTCACCCCTGGTGGCCCTCGTCCTCTGCCTCCCCCCGCCTCCCCAGGCGGCCTGGAAGCCCAGGGTTCTCTACCGGTGCCCGTCCAGGTGTGTCCGAGGCTGCAGGTCCAGGAACGGGCGGAAGCCTCTCCCCTTCCTCCTGCTGTCGACGCGAGGGCACCGGGCAGAAGTCTGGGCAGGTTTGGGGGGGAGGTGGGAGCCCTGAGCCGAGCCCCTCCCTCCCTCACTTCGGGCCAACCTCTGCTCTCCTGCCCCGTGAAATTTCTCCTGACGCCACAGAGGTCCCCAGACCAGCGCTCACTGAGGGGGCACCTCCTCGCGGCCAGCCTCCCCCGGGGGCCCCGCGGGTCTCCTGGCGCGAGCAAGTGCCATGGCCTCTGAAGGGTCCTGGAGCTGCCAAAGCTGTGGCCACCTTGATGGGGCAGCAGAAGGTCACCAGACTAGCCTTGTGTAGACCAAACAGGTGCAATTTTCACCCTATTTTCTGAACCACATCCAGAAATAAAGTCATGGAGGTGACATCAAAGGCTTCCTGGGCTTTTTAACTTTCCTTTTCAGGGGAGACTAGCATCGGGCGCCCTGGACTGCCCTGGCGTGGATGTCCCTCCCACGTGGGCTGACCCCCGCCTGCAGGCTCGCGGCCCAGGAGTCGGGTGACAGGGCGCAGCACAGATTCCCAGCCTCTGACGACAGCCAGACGTCTTCTCCTTCTGAATCACCTGGTTTCGGGGCAGAGGAATAATGCAGCGCAGTGGAAGCGGGCTGTCTGGCATTTGTGAATGTAATCCCAGCCGGGATCTTTTATTTCCTTCCAATTTAATCATGTCAGTTATACCCCACCAGAGTCAGGCTGTAACCTTCCCCCAAGACAATGACTCCTGGGTGCTCTCATGTTTATTCCGTGGCAGTTTCGGAGGCCCTGGCCCGGCCCTGGATCGAGGCCAGTGGCATTTGGGGTGGAGGCGGCCAATGCCGACCGGGCACCTGGAGGCCACCCCTTTCCCACCTCTGGGGATCCTGGAGGTGAATCCATGATATCTTCTTAATATCCGTATCAAATTCTTAAAACTAGTGCAACAAATGATCCAAACTGGTAGCTTAAAGCAGTACAAATGTGCCCTCACACAGTCTGGAAGCTACGAGTCCTAAATCAAGGTGTGCGCTCCCTCCAGAGGCTCTGGGAGGACCTTTCCTGCCCGGTCCAGCTCCCAGGGCTCCAGGTGTCTCTGGCTTGTGGCTGCATCTCTCTGCCCTCTGCCTCTGTGGACGCTTGACCTCCTGCCCTGTTATCTCTCCTCTGGTGTCTTCAAATCTCTCTTACAGCCATCAGTTGTGCTGGATTAGGGCCACCCCAACCTCTACCACCTAACCTTAACTCACTTGCCTCTCCAATGACCCTATTCCCAATACGGCCAAGTTCACAGCTGTTGGGTATTAGGGCATCAGCGCATCTTTGGGGGACCCAGTTGGACCCACCACACTGCCTTTGTCGTTTTCGCAGGCTCTGCCGTGCTGACCACATTTTCTCACATGTTTTGCTAGGCTGTATTTTCATTATCATTTAATTTAAAACATTATCTGCCTTCAACTGTGGCTTCTTCTCCAGCACGTGGGTTTCTTGGAATGAGTTGCTGAGTGGCAGGCACCTGGGGGTCCCCATTACTTCTCAGGCTGATTTCCTGCACGTGTCTCTGGGGTCCAGGATGCAGCTATGTTATTTCATTCTCTGAAATCAGTTGAGATTTGCTCTGTGGTGCAGACCATGATCCGTTTTGCTTACTGTTTTAGTGAATTTGGGGAGAATGAGGGTCTGTGGTTGGTGGGTGCGTGTTCTGGAATCTGTCAGTTAGGTCCGTCTTGTTACCTGCGTGGTTCAAATCTTTATCTCTACAGCTTCGGGAGTTTTTTTGGTCCACTTGTCCTATTGCTAGAGAGGCATCTCAGGCTCTCTGTCGGAGTGAAGTGTCTCTGCGTTTCCTCTGTCACCCTGCCGTGTGGGGCTCTGTCACGAGTGCAGGGGTCGGGGGCTCCGCCCTCAGTGGGTCTCCCTCCACCGCCTTCTTTGGTGTCAAGTATGTATTGTTTACCCTTGTGCTGTCTCCCGTTAGCCGGTTAGTCACATGTCCTCCTGTTCTTGGTGGTGTTGCCCTCTGCTCATCCGGGGAAATTAGCACTTTCCACACAGCCCAGGAACCCAGGACTCCCCCCACCTCTTGGGCGCCATCGCTTGTGTTTAACCCACCAATGTACTTAAGGCTTTGCGCGTTTAAACACTGACCCCGTGGCCGTTGCCGGCTTCTGCAGTCCACGTTCTGGCCCATTTCCCTATGTCCTCATGCTTCGGTTATTCTGTGTTTCTGTTGAGAACCTTATTCTAGCTGCTTTCAGCTTGGAGAAGAACTCTCTGAGGTTTTGCTTGTCTGGAGACGTCTTTATTCTGCCTTCCTTTTTTCAAATGGAAGTATAGTTGATTTACAGTGTTGTGTTAGTTTCAGGTGTACAGCGCACCCACATGTGAACACACACACACACACACACACACACATATATATTTTCTTTTTCAGATTCTTTTCCCTTGTAGGTTATTACAAAATACTGAGTATAGTTCCCTGTGCTCTACAGTAGGTCCTTGTCATTTATCTATTTGATATATAGTAGTGAGTACATGTTAAATCCCAAACTCCTAATTTATCCCTCCCCCACTTCCCCTTTGGTAACCATAAGTTTGTTTTCGGTGTCTGTGAGTCTGTTTCTGTTTTGCAAAAAGGTTCATTTGTATCATTTTTTTGAAATTCTACATATAAGTGATACCGTATTTGTCTTTCTCTGACTTACTTCACTTAGTATGAAAATCTCTGTGTCCATCCACGTTGCTGCAAATGGCGTTATCTCACTCTTTTTTATGACTGAGTAATATTCCATCGTGTATATGTGCCACATCTCCTTTATCCACTCCTCTGTCGATGGACACTTAGGCTGCTTCCATGTCCTGGCCATTGTAATTAGTGCTGCAGTGAACATCGGGGTGCAGGCATCTTTCCTTTTCAACCACCACATTTGCTGGCGTGGGCACCTGGGTGGGCAGCCGCTTTCCTTGTGCACCTTAAACACTCTTCCTGTCCCCTCTGGCCTCGTCCCTCCTCTGACTGCCTCCCAAGCTGGAGTTGCACGTCTTTTCTGGTTTTGCTTTTTTGATGTGCGTCCCCTTTCTCCTCGGGAGCCAAGTGTAGCAGTTAGACGGTCTCATCCCTGATTTTATTTTTCCTCTGTGCTCAGCGCTTCTTTGCATCACAGAGTTTGGCCCCTGGACTTTGTCTCTGGGAGGATCGGGCTCTTGCGTTGGGCACAGATTGACTTGGCGGATTCTGAGTGACCTTGGCCTTCAGTGGCAATCAGAGCTTATTTTTAAAATGTATTTTTAACTCATTGCCCTGAGAAAATAGAAATTAGGTGGCTTGCAGTATTTACACACAAAAAGCTGTTCTCTGTAAAAGCAGGATGTAAGTTATTCTTACTAGTACAGCCCTCTCTGCTCTCGCGTGATTCAAGCCAAGTATTTAAGGTTTAAATGAGGTAAACTGAGAGATAGTTATCTAACTCAGAAACTGTTAACCAAACACACTTGCCTTCTCCATGTCCTGGCTATTGTAAATAGAGCTGCAGTGAACATTCTGGTACATGACTCTTTTTGAATTACGGTTTTCTCAGGGTATATGCTCAGTAGTGGGACTGCTGGCTCATATGGTACTTCTATTTGTAGTTTTTTAAGGAACGTCCATACTGTTCTCCATAGTGGCTGTACCAATTCCCATTCCCACCAGCAGTGCAGGAGGGTTCCCTTCTCTCCACACCCTCTCCAGCATTTGTCGTTTGTAGATTTTTTGATGGTGGCCATTCTGACCGGAGTGAGGTGATCCGTCGTTGTGGTTTTGATTTGCATTTCTCTAATAATTAGTGATGTTGAGCATCTTTTCATGTGCCTCTTGACCGTCTGTATGTCTTCCTTGGTGAAATGTCTATTTGGGTCTTCCGCCCATTTTTTAACTGGATTGTTTGTTTTTTTGATATTGAGCTCCATGAGCTGTTTGTATATTTTGGAGATGAATCCTTTGTCTGTTGTTTCATTTGCAAATATTTTGTCCCATTCTGAGGATTGTCTTTTTGTCTTGTTTATGGTTTCCTTTGCTGTCCATCGACAGATGAATGGATAAAGAAGATGTGGCACATGTATACAATGGAATATTACTCAGCCATAAAAAGAAACAAAATTGAGTTATTTGTAGTGAGGTGGATGGACCTAGAGACTGTCATACGGAGTGAGGTAAGTCAGAAAGAGAAAAACAAATACTGTGTGCTAACGCATATATATGGAATCTAAAAAAAAAAAAAAAAGGATTGATGAACCTAGTTGCTGGGCAGGAATAAACAGGTAGACATAGACAATGGACTTGAAGACAGGGGATGGGAGGGGGAGCAGGGGCGAAGTGAGAGTGGCATCGACATATATACACTACCGCATGTAAAATAGATGGCTGGTGGGAAGCAGCCGCACAGCACAGGGAGATCAGCTCG
The DNA here is from genome assembly GCF_005190385.1 of Monodon monoceros. Taxonomy (NCBI): domain Eukaryota; kingdom Metazoa; phylum Chordata; class Mammalia; order Artiodactyla; family Monodontidae; genus Monodon; species Monodon monoceros. The sequence goes on along the minus strand of NW_021703768.1, from coordinate 1,707,251 downwards.
GTGCTTTGTGACCACCTAGAGGGGTGGGGTAGGGAGGGTGGGAGGAAGGCTCACGAGGGAGGGGATGTGGGGACGTGTGTGTGCATGTGGCTGATTCGCTTTATTGTGCGACAGAAACTAACGCAGTATTGTGAGGCAATTAGACTCCAACAAAGATCTATTTTTTTTTTAAAAAAAGACATACTTCCCTTCTGTCTCTTCATGGAGCAGAAGAAAGCCAAGGAAAGGAGGTGGGTTTGGTTCAGTTTGCCAAGCAGATTTGAAGTTTAAAGCCTGGGGTGGCGGCTCAGCCTGCTTGGGAAACGTTTGGCAGAATCGGCTGCAGCCAGGTCTGTGTGTCCGTGGCCCCCAGACACGCACACGTGCATCCCTCAGAGGCTCGTGTGCGGAGGTCTCAGCCCAGAGCCATGCGGGGCCCCAGCCCGTGGGCGGTAGGTCCTCTCCCTGGGCCTCAGGACCGTCGGTGTGACCTTGGGACAGGTCCTGGCCACTTTATCTGTGCTGTGGGTAATAATAGGATAGAATCACTGCCCTGGGCGCTGGAGGGCGACCTGCTTATCTCTGGGCTTCAGCAGCTGTTTAATTTAAAAGATTGTAAAGTATTTTTGTCTCAGTGAGTCTGGCACATGCCACCAAATGTAGCAGGTCCAGGGAAGCATCCAGCGCCTTCCCCTCCAGCCGTGGAGATGCCGCCTGTCTCCTCCCGGGGCCGGGGGTTGGGGTGTGTGTGTGTGCATGCGTGCGCACCTCTGTGTGATTCCTTACGCAAAGGGGAACATAGTTCAGATGCTCGTGTTTCTTACTTAGATACATACCCCGGACAGTGTTCCCCACCACTCTATACAGGGGAAAGCATGAACTAAAGCACATAGTCAAGAGGTGGAAGCAACCCAGGTGTCCATCGATGGATGGTGGACACACACAATGTGGTTCGTTCAGACCACAGACTATGATTCAGCCTTCAGAGGAAGGACATTCGGACACAAGCTGCAATGGGAAGAACCTTGAGGACTCTGCTGAGCTGGTCGGGAAGGGACGGGCACCGTGCATGTCCCTGTATAAGGACAGGAAGAATGAGGTCCATAGAGACGGAGGCCATGGTGGCGGGTCCCTGGGGCCGGGAAGGGGGCGGGGAGTTAGGGTCTAATGAGCTTTGGTTTTGCAAGATGAAAGAGCCCCAGAGATGGAGGCAGTGATGGCCACACATCCACGTGGTGAAAGGTTAAATACACGGAGGCACAGAGCTTATGTGAGTGAGCAGGGATCTGAATCTGGCAGTGTTTGTGGGGGCCCCACCCGCTAGGAATGGGGGGCATTTGTGGAGACAGCAGGGCTTGGTGGGCCTAGCCGGGGTGTGGCCTCCCTGGGGAGCCCCCTCTCTATGATGGTGGCTCTGTGTGACGGGGGTCTCGCGCTTCCTGCTCTGACTGTGGCTGGGCTTCTGTTTGACGTCTCGGCCACCAGGGCACCAGAGTGACCCCACGTAGTGGCCTCCTTGATTTACTGTGGTTGCCAGTGTGAGAGTTCCTGATGCCACTGGGCTGCTCGCTCAATTACAGCTAAAATGGTTAACTTTATGTTATGGGTGTTTTACCACAATTAAACAAAATTCATTTTTTTAAAAAGGGAAAGAAAAGCTGAAAGGAGTAGACGGTGTGATGCATTTCTGAGCCACAGCCCAAGGTCCCCGCTGACCTAGGGTGACACTCGGCGGGTTTGAGCTGCACCCCAAAACCTCAGCTGGTCCTCACCGGACCTGCGAGGGGGTCAGAGGTGGACGCTGTGTCTGCCGGTGGTGGACTCCAGGCTGACCCAGTGACCCAGCGGCCATCCCCCGTGGGGGCTCGGGGAGAGGGGGAGCGACGTGGCTGCCGGTCCTGAGAGACAGAGTAGGGACGCTGGGACCAGAGGGGCCGGGACAGCGCAGCCCCACCCGGGCCACAGGGCTGCAGTGCCCGACGCTCAGCCTTCCTGAGACCCCTCAGGAACTTGCAGGAGTGGGGTGCAAGGCGGGAGCTCCGCCCAGGACTGCCGCGGGGACCCAGAGGGTGTCCCCAGCTGAGCACAGTGAGCCCAGAAAGCGTGGGAAGTGACGGAGGCTGAGGCTGGGGCTGGGGCGGCAGGGGTCTCACCTCTGAGACAGCACCTGGCCTGCTTCCTGGCCCCCCAGGCAGGCCAGTCCCCTGAGGAGGCTTAGAGGCCCTACTCAGTTGCCCCGGGGTTGGGAGTCTGGGGCACAGACCCCCAGGTGACCAGCGAGATGCCTCGAGCAGACGCTGGCCAGAGGAAGGCAGATGTCCTCCCAGCCCCGGCGTCTTCCGTTTTCCCCGTCCACGCAGCGCCCAGCGCAGCCGGCGGCCTCCTGTCCAGCCCCCAGGCCACAGCCCGTCCGGGGAGATGCCTGCAGTCTGCCCTCCTTGGGCCTGGGCCCCAAGCTGGCACCACAGGGCCTCCCCACGCCGCTGCCCCCTCCATCTGCCTGCTGGCCGGGCCTCCTTCCCCCTGTGCCCACTCCTCATGCCCTGTGTTTGGTCCACCTCCGTCCTCCAGCCTGGGGACTCACCTCCCAGACCAGACGGCCCTGCTGGTCCACACTGTGTGTCCAGCCTCAGCTGCAGTGCTGGGGGATGGAGCGTTGAGCTGATGAAGGAACTGGTCAGTGAAGGAGCCCACGCTTCCCCCAGAGCCTTGTGACCCCCACCCTCTCACGGCCCCCATCAGGGACACCACCGCCCCGGCCCCTCCCAGGCTGCGTGTGCACGTAGCTGTCCTTCCCTAGGAGAGCTTGTACTGGCTCCCGAGGACACCCGTGGATGTGGGCCAGGCGAGGTCCCGACGACAGCGGGCTCACGTCCAGGAAAGGCACAGCCCCGTCCCAGCCCCCATAGGCTGTGTGACATCTAGCAAGTCGCACAGCCTCTCTGGGCCCCGCAGAACGGGTGTCTTTATTGTGCCTGCGGTCGGTTGTCTTTTTCTTCCTCCGTGATTAGTTGAGGTCATCTGCACGAAGAGTCGGAGCAGCCCCTGACTCAGGGAGCACCAGGGACAAGCCCTGCTGGGGGCCTGGACGCCGGCCTCCACCCCCCCCAGGAAGCTGTGAGCTACCCGAGGGCCTCCTGCTGGCTGCGCTAAGCAGACCGTGGTCTGGGGACCGAGGCACCTCCGATGGGGTGTGCCAGCCAGACGGGGCTCCGATGCTGGGCAGATGGCTTTGTGATGTAACAGGTGTTCGCTGGCTGCTCGTAGGTCGGGACAGAAGCTGCCAGGAAGATGAGGGGTGCGGACCTGCCGTGATTCAGGGGTGCGGTGACAGCCCTCCAGGAGGGTGGCAGCCGCCTTCTTCCCTGCGAGTGGCAGACGGGGCTGGAAGCCACGGGCCGGTTTGAGCCTGACTCTGACTCAGAACACGCCTCGGAGCCCTGCTGTCCTTCTCCTGTGAGGGATGCGCCCACCATTCCACGCCCTGAGCGTTCTGTGCCCGGGATGCCCGCGCAGCCCCATCCAGGTCAGAGCGGGGCCCGGTCTGCACTCCAGACGCGCCTGCCTGCCTGGGAGCTGCCATTCTGGCGCCTGGCCACGCACTGGTCTTCCTGCCCTGGAGCGCCTGGTGGGCAGGACGGGGCAGCCTCCTCTCGTCCCGTGGCCGCGCGCATCCCACCCGATGCACGCGCCCTCCCGTTTGCCCGTCGCTGTTGATGGGCGTGTGTGTTGCTCACAGCCGGGCCAACCCGACGGTGCTGCTGGGACCGTCCTGGGTGTCTCTGGTGCACACACGTCTCTGGATGGTGACAGAGCCTGTTTTACATGCCTGGCGTGTCAGGAAGTCCCCATGTCCCGCCCTGGCCCGCAGTGGGCCTTCCTGCAGTGGTGGGTGGACCCCGTCCCTGGAGGGGCTGCCTCACCTCCACTGTGGAGTCCACACCCCCAGTGTATCAGTGGTCTTTATACAGTCCGGGCAGGCCTGGGTCGGTAACACGGCTGGCAGCGGCCTTGGGCTCTGGGGCCACTTTCCTGCCCCTGATGGCGTCTTTGAGGAGCAGTGTCTGATGCTACTGAAGACCACTTAGTTTCCTTTCATGGAAGGTTCCAGGCCACGAAGGAGTCCCCAGCCATCACTTCTGTGTACTTCTGTGTTTTGCCGCCCTGACTTCAGGCTGTGCTCCTGCAGGCCTCGGGCCTCCCCGATGGCCTCACGGGCTGGCCAACCTAGGGGCCGCTCCACGGGGTGCCCTGGGAGCCTGCCAGGTGGCCAGGCTCACTGCAGCCCCAGAGAGACCCACAGCACTCAGAAGGGTGAAAGGGGGAGCCTGGGCACCACGTCAGCAGAAAGGTCCCAAGTCGACACCAGTGCCACGTGGTGGAACCTGACGGCTTCTAGTGGGACCGCAAGGCTGGGAACCGCCTGCACGTGTGCCAGGCTGTGGGGGACAGGATTTTGGAGGGAAGACAGAGCAGCAAAGGGGAGCCATTGGGCCTGAAGGGAGGTCAGAAGCACTAGAGCTTGAAGCCGGTTGCTCCTGTCCCCCCAGCCCCTGCCCCGTCCTGGTACAGGAAGCCGGGGCCAGCCCGTGCCGCCCATCCTGGAACTCTTGGGGAAGTCCAGAGGGGGTGGCTGTGTCACTGCGCTGCACCCTGGGATGTGGCCTCCTGGGGAAGGGTGGGAGGACCCCTGCCGGCGCCCTGAGCCATCTCGGGCCTGGGGGTGTGTGGCAGGGGAGCCCAGGGGGCTGGGGGCTGGCGCGGAGATGGCAGGGTAGGTGAGACGCGCGGCCTGGAGCCCTGGTGCCCCGAGAGTCCCGGCTGTTCCTGAGGCTGGGACTGGCTGCCGGGGCCCTGGTGCACTTGGCCATGGGTGAGACAGGCAGCGTGACAGCTGTATGTGCACACGAGTGGACATGCGCGTGCTGCCAAGCGGAGGCGTGCGCCTGCTCCCAGAGTTTCCATGGAGCTGACGGTCCTCGGGGGTTCTGGGGAGCACCGTGGGGTGCTGGCGAGGGCCCCGGGCGTCTGGGCTCCGGCTGTGGCCCCCAGGACAGGGTTGGGGAAGGTGGCGGCGGTGACCATGGGTCTGGCCTTTGCACCCCCGATCCCAGTTGCTTGAAAAATGCTGTGTTGTCAGTGGTGCTTCCTTCAGCGTCACCGGTGAGACTTCAAATGTCCTGCGAATCAGAGAACAAATTCTTTAAGCTCGCCTAGAACGTCTTCGCCTCCAGCACGTATGGTCTCAGGTTAGGAGGAGCATTTGTACTTTCCCAGGTTGAATTTTCACATACCAGACTTCGGTTTCACAAAAATGGGTCAGGGCCCTCCTTGCTGGACCAGTTATAAAATGCAGCTCCACCCTCTTCCAGACTGTCCACCAGGCGGGGAGGTCTGCCGTGCTCTTCTCTGACAATGGGGAGCCACCACTTCCGTTTTTTGAGAATTAAAACAATAGGGGCTCTGATCACCGAGGCTGTGGGGTTCCCGGGAGCCGGGCCTGCCTCTCTCCCTGTCCCTCCCATAACTGATCGGACCCCGACTCTCTTCCCTGTAAACCAGGCCGAGGCTCGCCAGCTGCCCAGGCGCAGCGGGAAGAACCCCCAGGAATGGTCGGCATCTTCGGAGTTTCAGCTCAGTTCATTCTGAGTGCGGCTGTCTGGGGTCAGCCTGTAGCTGGCGACTCACCCAAGTTCTCTCTGGCCTGTCCTGGGCCATGTCCCATCTCCTCCCAGACCTGCTCTCACTTTCCTGGTGGGAAGACCCCAGTGTCCGACAGGAGACTCCCCGAGACCAGTCATGCCCAGAGCAGCCTTCTTTGGCCCTGGTTGGTGATTGAGTTTGTCCGGTTGTCTGAACGTTCCATGGGGTGACTGTCGCGAGTCCTGCTGGGCCTGGCCAGGTCGCTCGCGGTTCCGCTGAGCTGGCCTGCGTTCCTTCCCTGCGGTTTTTGGAAAGCTCTCTGCAAACGCCTCAGGTTACAGGGAAAGGTTTCTCAGGGTGGGGGCTTCTCTCTTTTGTCAAGGGGCTCTGGGTCCTCCTGGTGGAACTCGGGCAAAACTGGCTTCCCAGGGCTGTGCCCCCCACCCCACCCCACCCCACCCCATCCCATCCCCCCATCCCCTACCCCACCCCCATCCCCATCCCCAACACCTACCCCACTCCCTATCCCACCCATCCCCCCACCCCATCCCCCATCCCCCTACCCCACCCCATTCCCCATCCCCCTA
>NW_021703768.1:1664129-1700642 GCF_005190385.1 Monodon monoceros | reverse complement strand
CCACCCCTACCCCACCCCATCCCCCATCCCCCCATCCCCCACCCCCATGAGATGCCCCGGACGGCCCAGTGGGGTCTCCCAGAGGGTGGGCCTTATGACTGGATCCCTGCCCTCTGTGCTCAGGCCCTGTGCTTTCTACCTGTGTGTTCTTTTAAAGTCACTTCCTTTCCTCCGCCCAGCAAGGTCTCTTCGGGGCGGGGGGTGGGGGGGGGGTGGTGTGCTGGTGGGGGTCCCACCTGCACATCTTCAGATGCCACCCGACAGGGACTTTTCGGGGAGGTGCTGCCTGCTCCTGTGTGCGCACCCCGATCCCGGAGGCGGAGGGGCAGGGTGGGCGAGCCTGGGGCATCGCGGCACCAAGAGTGGGCCACCCAGCCACCAGGCACATGACGTCCTGAGCTGGGGACAGGCAGAGCAGGGCCAGCTGGGGGCAGGAGGAAAGGAGGGTGTGGAGACCGAGTTTCAAGATACGGCTGCGCGTCACTTAGAAACAAGGAACTTCTGTTTGTTTTGTTGTTTTAATTGAAGTCTAGTTGATTTACAAACTTGCGTGAACTTCAGGTGTACAGCAAAGTGACTCAGTTACACATATCTATATTCTTTTTCAGATTCTTTTCCATTAAAGTTTATTACAAGATACTGAGTATACTTCCTTGTGCTATACAGTAGGTCCTTGTCGTTTATCCATTTTACGTGTAGTGAAACAAGGAACTTTATTTACCTAGAATTATAAAATTATTTTATTTTGAAAAATTCCAAACCTACAGAAAAGCGCAAGAATAGTGCGAGGACACGCACTCGGCCCGGTGATGTCCTTGACATCTGCCCTTGCCGTCCCATCCACCCCTCAGGCCTTTCACCTGCTGAGGGCTGGGTTTCCTTTGCTTCTCAGGTGACAATGACGTGATTCAGGGGCCAGGCCATTGTTCTGCAGAACCCAGGGCCAGTTAGGTCCTGGGCAGGCAGCCTGGCCGCAGGGCTTCTGTGTGGGTGGGCCTTGGGTCAGCACAGCCGGGGCCCAGGGTAGGGGTCCTGGACTTGGGGCCACAGAGGGGGTCTCAGTGGGGAGCTGGATGCAGGGTCACCGACAAAGGCTTCTGCAAGCTCAGTACTGACTGCCACCCCAAGTTACTGCCACCTCTGGGGGGCAGTGGGGGTTGAGGTTTCATGGGCAGAGCCCCGAGGGCAGGGGGGCTGCCAGCCTCCCCACAGACCGGGGGTCTCAGCTCCGTCCAGCTGTGTTGGTGACCACGGGAGCTCATCAGCAAGTCTACAGATGAGGAGACCGAGGCCAGAGGCCGAGGGGCGTCGGCAGGGGTTGGGGGGGCATCTCCTTTCCTGTTCAGAGCCTGTGTTTGGTCCTCCGACTTTGCCGCCCAAGGTTCAGCTGCAGCCTCATCTTTCCAGGCTGGGACTTGCTGTCCGGGAGGGTGTGCGGGGGCCGGGGTCGCGTGCACAGAGGGCCCCAGGTCCAGGGAAGAGGCCACAGCCCATCTCTGAGCCACCACATGGGGGTCAGACATGGGGTCCTTGTGGGCGATGTCAGGGAGAGGGTCTGTGCTCCGCCCACCCCCTTCAGCGCCACATCTGTTGCCGTGCTGCCCCCGGGCGGCGCCCCCATCTTCCCCACGGAGCTGGTCCCTCACCGAAGGACATCTGGAAACGCTCCCGTCCTTTGGGGGCGGCCCTTTCCCCACCTTCCACGCTGCTGACCTGGAGAGCCGCTGACGCCACCCAGCACCATCGCAGCCCTGATCTCTAACGTCTGACACTGCCGCCCCTTCCACAGCCCTTCAGATCCCCCCTCGGTGCAAGGTGGGCTGTGACCGTGGCCCAGGCCAAGGGCACCCCCGCCTCAGGAGGATGGTGCTGCTCCTGCGTGGGGCTGTTGACAGGGGAGCATTCTCAGGGGGCCCAGGCCCCCTTCTGCCAGGAACCCGGGACAGAGGTGGGAGCCTGGGCCACCCTGCCTGGAGGCGGTGGCTTTTCGGGTTTTGATTTTCTGCGATTGGTCGCTCACAGAGCGCAGGGCAGGGGAAGGCGCTTCCCTGGGATCCCTGCCCAGAGACGGGCGTGGGCCTCCCCCGTCTTCATAGAAACTCACGTGCACCTTCAGACAGGGTCAGAGCGGCCGATTATTCTGCTACAGTACGTCGTGACCATTTCTGCCCACACCACCTGTATTTCTGCCTTATTTTTGTAAAACTGTTTTGGGGTGATTCAGTGCACCTAAATGCTACAATTTTGGGGCTAATTTCTCTTTGATGGACATTTGGACACAGATTTCCTGTGTCTTTAAGAAACTACCAGGTGATGGTAGGTTACAAGGCAGGTGGCATCCTGGGGAGTGCCTTGTGCCTTGTGCCTTCCCTGCTCTAGCCTACAAGCTTCCTTTCCCGGGGTCCTCCCCAGACAGAACCTAGTGGGGTGGGGGCAGGGGAGGTCTCCCCCGAGCCGGCAGGGATGGGCCTGGGGTCCCCGGTGGGCGGGGTCCTGCCGCAGAGCCCTGGTGACTTGTGGCTTCGCGGTTGTGTCCCTTGTGGACCCGGCGCCCTGCTAACCGTGGCTCGCTTCAGCTGGAAGCGCTTCCCTAAACGAAGCGCTCGGTGAGCCTCAGTCAGGCAAGGGGGAGGGGAGGGGAGACCAGATCTCGGCCGCGGTGGACAGTCCCACTCTCGGGGTGAGCGGGACAGTGAGGGCGGAGGGGGGAACAGTTGCGGGCAGGGGGATGGCCATGCGGGCGGGGGCAAGGGGTCAGACCGGCCAGAGGCCTGCCTGGGGCAGCGGGGGAGCGGGCTGTGCAGGAACTGAAAGTCAGCCGCTGGGGGCGGGGCGGCACTGGGGGTCCGGGGGCGCGGGTAGCGCCCGGACGCAGGCTGGGGGCGGGTCCTCAGCGGAAGGAGCCCCGCCCCGGCCCACCGAGCGCAAACTTTTCCAGGGCTCGCGGGGAAGCCAGGTGCGGTCACGTGGGGCGGGGCGGGGCGGGGGCGGACCGCGCTGACCCCGCCCCTGCGCCCTAGTCCGGCCTCGTCGGCGGGAGCGCGCGGAGTGGCTGGGGTGCCGGGCGAGCCATGCCCACCAACTTCACCGTGGTGCCTGTGGAGGCGCGGGCGGACGGCGGCCAGGATGAGGGTCCCGAGCAGACGGAGGCGCCGGGCCCCCCCGAGGGCGGTGAGCCCAACTGCCCGAGCCAGGGTGAGCGCGGCCGCACCTGCCCGCGGGACAAAGGCGGAGGCCGGGCTGCGCGGGGCTGGCAGCCGGTGGGAAGGGGAGGGGAGGGAGGAGGGGGCGGCCCTGGAGGGAGGGGTAGGGGTGGGAGGAGGAGGAGGGGGAAGGGGAGGGAGGCCGCGGCGGAGGGGGTGGCATGGGTGGCAGGGAGGGGAGGGCGACCTGGGCCCGGGACGTCGCCCGAGGAGGGGGTGTGGGGCTGCTCTCCGCTCCCCCTCCCCCTGATTCCCAGCCCGCGCCTTCCTCTCACTCCTCACTAGTTTCCACCGCTTTGCCTGCTTCTGTGGTTCCCGTCTCACCGCCCCCCACTCCTGCCTGCCGAGCCCCCTCTCCAGGCTTAGTGGTGGAGGCGCTGGCCGAGGGCTTCAGGGGCGGTGGGCCCTCCTCAGCTGCGCCCCCATGCCCCCCCCCCCGGGGCCTAGGAAGCACCTTTCTCCCACGCGGGGTGGGCCCCTGGGGAGGTGTGAGACGCCCTGGGTAGCCGTGGAGACCGAGGAGGGGCTCTTCCTCCGAGAGTTCCCAGGCCCCCCAGGCCCGGTGACCCGGTGGGGTCCCCACCCGTGGTAAGGCTCCTCGGGGCTGGAGCGCCTGGCTGCTTCCTTCCCAGCCACCTCTGCTTTGCTCGTCTCTGCTCTCGGGCGGTGGGGCAAAGGGCCGCCAGTCAGATAAGCCCGGCTGACCGGGGACAGGCCCGCACTCTGGGGTCTTGAGCAGGAAGGACCGCGGGTCCCTGCTGGGGCGTGGGGGGGAGCTGTACTCAGGCTGAGGGTCCTCCTTGCCCACTTCGCTTCTGGAATCAGGCGGTCTCTAGCACTTTCACTTTCTCTTGGTGCGGGGCATCCCCAGGCCTGTCCCTCCATCACCTGGGCCCCAGGCCCGGGCTTCTCTGCAGCTGCTAGGTTGGTCATCCCGAGTCCGCTGCTTCATCTGGGGCTCAGCGCCCCTCTAGAAATGGAGGGTTGGGGAAGAGGTGTCCTGCTCCAGGCAGGAAATGGGGCGAGGTCAGTGGAGGCCACAGGTCCTGGGGCCTGGCAGGAGAGGCCGGGCACCCCCTGGGGGCAGCACACCGTCCTAGCGGGCAGGGGCGGGTTGGCAGGGTCCCCCCCCCACCCCTCGGGTGCCCTCCGGCTTTCCTCTGCACGTGGGTGTGGGTGTGGGAGTGGGCACGGCTGCCGACGGCTCGGAGGCCGAAACCAGGCCGGACTTGAAGGCAGAGTCCGTAAGCCCAGCCTTTCTCTCACTGCGGCTCCGACTAGCGCATCCCGGTGTGGCCTTTCTGCGTGAGTGGCGTTTCACCAGCCACCAGGAGCCATCGTGTCCTCGGGGACCCTCAGCCCTCCCGGGTGTGCGGCCCTCTGCCTGCTGGCTCCTTCTCGGACGGGCCTCGGTGGCTCTCTGTAAGCTCGGTGCCCCTGGGCCTGCGCTCAGGGCTGCCAGGAGGGCCGTGGTGTCGCCTGCCCAGCTGGCCTCGAGCCCCCAGCCGCCCTCAGTCCAAGGCTCTTGCTTTCTCAGCCCTAATCCCTCTCCCGGCTCGTCTGGAACCCGCCTTGCCTGTGTGCTCTCAGAGGTAGGAGCACCGGCAAATGCTAAGTGTGGGCGTCCTGCATGCTTTTCAACAAACCCTTTAGGGTCTGAGCTGCACCTGTGACACTCAGATGAGCTGGCGCAGAACTTCAACCTGGGAAGCCTGTGTTCTTCGCTCGTCCTCGTGTTCCCTTAGAGAGACAGCTGCAGAAGGCCTTGGGGAACTGGCCGGAGCCCGCTATGGGGTCACAGGCAGGCGTGCTGTTGCCTTTCGGGGTCTGCTCAGCTGGGCTCTGAGTTTTAACGCAAGCCGTCAGACCAGTCGGTGCCCGGAGAGGCCCTGTGACGCCAGCGGGACAGGGGGAGCCTGGGAAGCAGCCTCACGCCCTGCTCATTGGTGGGACAGTCCTGCGGGAGCCGGAACCGCTGGATGGAGCCCCTTTGAAGACCCGCGTGCGGGGCCCTTACCCTGTGGTCCAGCTTGTGGCCACACCTGCTCCTCGCAGAGTCACTGAAGTTCCTTCCTGACTCCGTGGCCGGCCTTAGAACTTCCAGGGAGGCACCTGGCTTTCTGGGTGGGCCTCCCGGTGGTGCTGGTGAAGCAGGTTTGGGGATACCCTCCCGAGGTGTACCTGGGGCTGTCGTGGGAATAGGGAGCGTGGGACGCCAGGGCGAGGGTGGGAGGGAGGTGAGGAGGGGCCAGCGCTCACGTCTGCAGGCCCACCTGGCTGACCCAGAGCTTGGTGGGACCGGCCTTGGTTGTGCCTGGCCTGAGGCTGACGGCCTAGTCGGTGAGCCTGCGACACGGGGCGGCCGCCTGGACTGCCTTTGGTCCCTGTGTCCAGGCTGGGCCTGCCGGGGAGCCCCGTTGTCAGCCTGTGAAGCCGGGGCCCGTTTCCTGGCTGTCGGAGGCTCTGGGCCTCATCAGGCTGCGGTGGCCAATACCACGTGTTGACCTTGAACTGCCCCTGCTACTCTGACCTTGGCTGTGTCCGCTCGGCAGGCCCACAGTTGGTGCTTTAGAGCTGGGAAGGTGGCCTGCGGGCAGTGAGGTGGGGGGGTCCACGTGCACCCCCAGAGGGGTGGCCCCGACCACACTGCCCCCCACTGCAGGGCCCGTGGGCTGGGCCCTGGAGGGCCACTGTTCCTGCCCGTTCCTCCCCGGGAGCTGCCCGCAGCTCTGCTGGGGCTTCCTCTTCCTTCCTTGTTGTTCCTCTTTTTGGATTCCTTTCCCGTGATTTCATGCTCTGCTGCTCAGGTCCTGTGGGTCACCCGGGGGTCTTCTCTTGCCCCCTGTGAAGGGGACCCGCGCCCCCAGCCACTGACCCAGGCAGCTCTGGGAGCATCACCTTTGTCGTGCGGGGCTCATGGGTCACGGGGAGCGGGCTGTGAGCCGATACGTGTGCCCGCTGCCCTCGAGGGTCTGCTGCCGCTGGGGTGGTCAGAGCACAAAGCCGAGGCCCTGGGCACTGGGACGTGAGTGCGGCTGGAGAGTGGGCCCGAGACAAAGCCTCGAGCATTGCTCCGCCTCTGGGTCCAGGAAGGAAGGGATGCGTCATGCTGGCGCGGGGGACGTCTGAGCAGGAAGGGCAGACGGCGCAGGCTGTCCGAAGGGCTGACCCCTGAAAATCGGTTGAACCTCATCCACCGAGGGAAGAGTGGATGGTGCCGAGTGTCTCCCGGTCCCCCGGGGCCCCAGGGCGAGAAGCGGTCCCCCATTCTCCAACAGTGCACAGGGCATCACCAACTAGCGGGCTCCGCCAAGTGCTGGAGCAGCAGGGAATTCCACTGCCCCCCAGCCCCCAAGAGGCGCCGGGCAGAGAGACAGTTAACACGCCCCAGGACGCTCGGCGCAGTGGCCTCTCCACACGCAAGCCCTGCTGGCCGCTGGGGCCCTCTCCTTGCCTAACAGAGAGCCCAGCCAAGCCCACGGCTCCGCTCTGCCAGGGGCCGCCCAGGACACACACACCAGGCAGTCCTCCCGCCAATCTTCCCAGATGCACACACACGCGCGCGTGCACGCGGCAGGACAGCCCCACCCCAGCTGGCTCCATGCCGCCCTTCTGTGGAATCCCCCTGGGCCAGCTCAGCGCCCCATGGCGTCAGACCCTGACTCGTTGCCCCGAGGGGCCTGTCTCAGGCCGGCTCACCCCGTCCCATCCCGGGGGCTGAATTTCGGGGGACAGGCTGCTGCTGGTCCTTGTTACACACTGACAGGCTGAATCCCACTGGTCGCCTTGTGCGGCCAGGCCCACGAGAGTGCCCATGTCACTGGAGGTGGCTACACGAGCAGAGGGGGTCTGTCTGCAGGGCCAGCCGCTCCGCGCTTGAGGCCACAGCCACCTTATGAACAGGGGCAGGTGGCCCCACCTGGGCAGAGCAGCTCCCAGTGACACGGGGCCCCCACCGCACAGAGAGCCTGCAGCTCAGAGGCCCCTCTGACTGGACGGTCACACGGCCAGGGCTTCAGAACCAGAACGGCCCCGCAGCCCATGGTCTCCGCGCGGACCCCGTTGTTTTCAAATAATTGATCCCACGTGTCCCTTGCTTGGAGGTGGGCAGCGGGCTTACTCTCTGCTTGGTGGTGGTGGTGGTGAATTCTCGCGGGGCCGTTGGAGGAGGGGCCTGCCTAGAGAGGGTGAGGGGTCTTGTGTGGGCCCAGGTCACCCAGGGTCTTGATTTACTGCAGCTCGGGGCACCACAGACCCAGCAGGGGGCAGCCGGGATGGCCAGGGGCATCTGCCAGGTCGGACCCAGTAGGCGAGGGGGCTGTCCTCACTTCCCTGCCCCCGGGGGACCCGGCCGTGGAGGGAGGTCTCTGCTCAGCAGGCCTGTGGCCACGGTCCTGAGCAGACCCGAGCAGGTCCTGGCTCCTGCCCTGGGCGGGGGGGTGGCCTTGGGCGGGGGGTTCCTTCCCAGGGCCAGTGTCCTCGGGGCACAGCAGCGGGACTGTGGTCGTGCTCGGGGCGGACATTGGAGGCACAGGCGGATGGGAAGACGGTGCCGCTGGCTGGTCTCTGGGGGTCTTCCGTTCCCCCCCGAAGGGCTGCGCATTGCTGGGCACGTGAGGCTGGAGGGCAGAGGCTGCTGTTTGGCCTGAGTGTCAGCTGACGTGCGCGCAGCCAGGTGCTTTTTGGGGGCGTCCCTCTCGTAGTCACTTTGCAGCAGGGCTGCTTGCGGGGAGCAGGCGTCTGCAAGCGGCTCTGGGAGTGTGAGGCCGGCCAGGGTGACGGTCAGGGGCCGTCCGGGCTCCAGCGGATGGCTGCCCTGGGCTCCCTTCTGGGGAACTCTGGGCAGTGCGGCCCGGCACAGAGAGCAGGGCACAAAGGGTTACACCTTGCTTTTATGAGAAAGCGGGAACTCCCTCTTCAGAGCAGAGGTCTGGTCTGTGCAGATAAGCCTGTAGCTTCAGCAGGAGCAGCCGAAGAATGAGGCGCCCCGGCCCCCCGATCCATGGCCGCTCCTCCATCTGTGGCCCCTGGCGCCGTGTCGGCCCTGGAGCCCCGTGCCGGGAGCGCTGGTGAGGGGCCCCGTCCAGGTGCCCCTATGACTGGGGGGGTTTGCAGGGCTGTGCTCCTGGCCGGGAAGAGGGGGAAGTGTCGGTGCGACCTGGGGCCTTGTGCGTCTGCGTGGCCTCGCTGCCTGCGCCTCTGGCCAGGCTCAGCGGCAAGGCCCTGGGGCCCTGGGCTGGGTTTGTTTCCTCTTTCTTTCCTCGGGCGGTAGAGAACACAATCGGGAGGAGGTGGAAGCTCTGTTTCTGAGCTTCCTGAGGCTTGGGTGGGCCCTGTGACCAGCTGTGAGTTCCCTGTGCTCAGGGTTGCTCTCGGGCAGAGTCCCTGGCTCCATGTGCCTGTGGCGCTGGGGTCTCTGCTGGGTGTTGGGCTCCTGGGCCCACGTTTACTGCTCGCAGCCAGAACTGCTTCCCGTCTAACTGGCCTGCAGCTGCCCTGCAGCTGAGCCCGTCTGGGCGTCCGCGTGGTCAGCGTGTGCCTGTGGCCTGGCGCCATCTGCGAGGCGGGGGCACCCCACGAGTCCACGTGAGCGGGACGCCCCCCCAGGGTGATGGGGAGGCTTTGTGCAGGCCCCGCGCCATCCTGGGGGTTCTGCATGTGCCTGTCTCCCTCTCCTGGAGCCGGCCTGTCCCAGAGGTGGCCGTGTCCTGGGCCCTACCTGGTCACGGCGCCCACGGGTCAGGCCTGGGTTCTCAGGGAGGCTCTCGGGACGGTCACTGGGGAGGGAGCCTGTGGAGCTGATATCAGAGGAGAGACGCGCTGGGTGGTTCTTGGGTTTCCTCTTCCCTCTGATGGAGGGTCTTGGCCGCAGCCCGGCAGGAGCCTGAGTCAGTAACGGGAGCTGCCCCAGGAGGCTGGTGGGGCTCCCGGCTGCCCACCTCCCACCTTTGCCCCCGGCTGGGCCGGCCCTGCCGTCCTGAGCCCTTCCCCCCACCCCCAGGCTGGGATCACAACTGCCAGTTCCCGAGGAGGGAGAGGTCAGATCGGCAGCAGACACCGAGGGGTGGCGGGGAGCCGGGTCCCCGAGTCCACCGGAGGCCCACGCTGCCCAGGAGGGAGCGCGTCCAGCCTGGGAGGGCAGGTCCTTTGGACGGGCGGGAAGTCCCTGAAACACTTACTGTTCTGGGGAAACAGCTCACAGAGCTGTGGTCCCCAGCCGTGCCCCGTGTGCCTCTGTGTGCTTGCACACGTGTGTTAACGTGTGTGGCTGGCTGGTTCCTCTGTGTTCTTGCCTCTTAGTAGCCGAGAATCCCGGTACTTTCCTTGTTGTCTCGACTGTGCGAGTGTCAGGTTTAAGGAGAAGGTGCCAGAGCTGGTGTCTTTGGCCCGACTGCCGGGCCGAGGCCCTTGGTTGGAGCAGAGGACGCCGGGGCGGTGCCCGTGACCTTGGTCTGGGTTGAAGGGCGGCTGTGTCCCTCTAGTGCCCGGAGCCTTCCTGAGTCCTTGTGTGTGAGCACCCCGGTCCTTGGTGTCACCCGGGAGAACCCTCCCCCCGGGCTGCGGGGTGGCGGGGGCAGCTTAGCGGGTGCAGGGGGCACATCTGGGCCAGGCAGGCTCTTTCCCCTCGATTGTGCCGCTTGCTTCTGGTTTCGGCTTGGACCTGGTGTCACGGGGGGTGCTGGTGGCAGGGTGCTCCCAGAAGTGAGGGCTGTGTCATTTCTGGAAGGCCTCGCAGAGGTGCTGTGATCCGGCCCTGCCCGCCTCTCCAAGCGGACACCCGCCACGCCCCGCCAGGTGCTGGGTTCCAGATGCCGGGTACACGTGCACAGCACTCTCGGGTAGGGCGGAGCCGGCCTGCCGCCACCCGTGTGCCCATGGTCCGTGGGCCTGGACGGTGCTGCTTCTGGCCCCAGGCAGCGGGGTCTGTGCTTGGTGGGGGCAGCTGGGGGCCAGGCGCACAGGGTCACCTGGCGAGGCCCTTGGGAAGTAGCATCTCTGGACGTCTGGGCCTCCAGCCGGCAAGGTGCCCCCGCAGGCCACGCCTGAGGGTTGGGCAAGGGCCCATGGAGGTCCGAGGGGCAGGGGCACATCCACCTCCTGCCCTCTCGGCTCTCGCCTGTGGGCAGGCACTTCTCGCTCCAGAGGCCTGGGTGGGAGGGCCAGGCAGCCCTCCAGGAGAGGACGTTGGGAGGTGCCCCGGCAAGGGGCCGCGTCCAGCTGGCCGGGCTGTGGGTGGTTCCTGTCCTGTCAGTGTTTCCCCTGTCTTCTCCAGAGAACGGGTTTCTGTTTTAGCCAGAAACTTGCTGTGAAAGCACGGGAGCTCCCGGCCTCAAGAATTTCCTTTTTTTCTGGCTTGAATGCAGAACGGTTTCTTCTCAGGCTGTGCCCCTCGTGGAGTCCACTGGCCCAGGTGGCCAGGCCGCTGGATTTCAGATCCAGCATTGATCCTGGCTGCAAAGCACGGAGGGCAGGGGGCGAGGGCCAGAGGGCATTAGTTAACCCTGAGGGTCATGGAACCTAAAAACTCCGTTGCAGTGCTAAACCACTTGGAAGGGGATCCAGCCTCGGGGGCCGGCCAGTCGGACGCACTGTTAGGTTGGCAGGTTCGGGAGGTGGCCCCGCGACCCCAGGGGAGGACTGCGGGCCGCCCACTGCCCGTGCCTCGGTGCAGGCCCGGCCCAGCTGACCCTCGGGAACGCCTCTGGCTCTGAGCCTCAGAGGTCACTCTCTGCTCCTCCCCTGGGAGCTCTTCCCGAAGAGAAAGAGACGGTGGTAGAAATCCCAAACGCTGGCCCGGGGGTGAGGGTGTCGGGGAGGCTGGCGCACTGGGAGGGGAGGGCTTGTGCGCAGAGGTTGCAGCGGGGCTGGCGGAGGCTGTGACCAGAGACGGAGGACGCTGCACTCGGGACCCTCAGCGGGGTGGGGCTCTGACCCGGTATCCACAGCAGACCACTGGGTCCGGGCCTGCCGGTCTCCGCTTTGCCCCTCAGCTGGCGCCCCTGTCCCATCTGCCTCTCTGGCCTGGGCCGTCCCCTCCCGCCCCGAAGGCCCTGCTGCATTCGCTTGATGATGAGGACGCACGCGCCTCTCCTGGTGGCTTCCTGTTCCCGCTCCCTCGTCCAGAGCACCGGGTCCCACGCTGTCCCTGGTGACCACCACGTTTACTCAGGGTTAAGTTTGCATTTCATGGAGCCAGAAACCGGGCATCAAAATGGATGTGGGAGAATCAGATCGAGGACGGGTGGAAAGAGCAGAGGCCGCCTCGGCGGGGGGCCGTGTGTCTCCGAGGGCCAGGTGCGCGGGCTGGTGGAGGCAGCGGTGCTCTGAGCTGCGTCAGGCCTGCACCGGATGGGGAGGGTCCGCTTGGATGTGAGGCTGGCGCTTGCGGGCGCGGGGGCTTCTCAGGACGCCCGTGATGACACAAGACACACGGCCTCATGGGAAGCTCGCTGCTGCCTCCCCTCACGGGGAGGAGGAGGGATGCCCTGCCCACTTCGCCCCTTCCTGGCCACGGTTGCTCCCCGGGCCTTGGGCTCTCACTGCCAGGCACCTGCTGTTCCGCCCGTTTCTGGGGGGGGCTCCTCGGTGGCCTTGGGCCGAGGCTGGTCTGCAGCTCTGGGTCCTGGGCCTGGTCTGGTCCGGCCTTGCTGGCCAGTCAAACTGGGAGCCCCGGGCAGGATGCCATCCCGGCCCCTGGGGGCAGTGGGCTTGGTGTGCCGTGGTCAAAAGGTGCTGCAGGTTACTGGAACTTTCTTTAGAACCTGGAGGGAGACCAGCAGGTGGGTGGACACTAAGGCCTGGCTGGGCCGCACTGGGAGCCACCCCTGAAGCGCTGGCTTCCTCGGGCTCCTCGAGCGCGGGGGGCGCCGGGAGCACGGGAGGGGGCTTTAAACAGGCCACTCCTAGGCTGTGACGGTGTCTCAGAGCTTCCTAGTTTTTGTGATCTGGGCAGTTCTGAGGGTTGCTGGCCAGGTGTGTTGCAGGTGCCCTTGACTGGCATCTGTCTGGTGGTTTTCTCGCAGCTCGGTGGGGTGTGGGTTTAACGGGAGACCCCGGAGGGAACATGAATTCTCACCAGCATGCAAGGTGCCACCGTCACCGGGGCTCAGCACTGGGGTGTCCGTCAGGTTCTGCCGTGAAGCCCCTCTTTTCTGCAGCACCACCACCCCAGCCTTTGGAACGAGTGGATCCTGGCTTTGTGGGCGCCTCCTTTTCAGCCAGCGCCCGGTGCCGCACTGTCCTCCTACTCAGCCTGCCGCCGCCCATGCTGCAGGGGCGGCCAGTAAATATACGTTCTAAAGACTTAAAAAGGTTAGTTATGGCACATGGCTGCTGTGTCCTGGAAAAGCAAAACTCGGGTGTGCGTGCACGTCGGCAGTCCAGAGCTGGTGGTGGAGCCAGAGGCCAAGGGGCCGTAAACCGAGCGGCTGGCGCTCGGGCCATGTGGTGCCTGCCCGCGGCTCCTGGGGTGTTTGAACTCACCAGCTGTGAGCGGGCTGGGGGTCACCTGTCCCGGGCTCCGGACTCTCTGGCGGGCAGCTCTGCGTGCGCGGGCGCCCGCCCTCCCGATGCCGGTGTGTGGGGCGGTGCTGTGGGCGTGTCCTGCGTGTGCGTCAGCTGTTTCTGCGTGTCACCCCCAGTTCCCTCCTGTCCCCTTGGGCCCCGGGCACCTTCGGCCCCTCTTTCCTGGTGCCGCGTCCGCAGTGTGGCCGTTCTCGGGCGTCCCCAGCACACGGGCACCCCCGCCAGTTGGACGTGTCCTGGCCATGGTGTCCCGTGGGTTTACTGGCCGAAGGATCCTTGTTTTAAAACCGAATCAGTCTCCTTCCTCGGTGACGAGAGGGGTGAGTCACATGCAAGTTGGCTGGGCTCTGAGGGACCTCCCGGCCTGGCAGGGCCTCCCCGCCCACTGCGCCCGCCCGGCTGGACACTAGGGGTCCGGGGGTCCCGGGCTTGCGGGGGGCTGTGACCTTGGACCGCGTCAGGCTGTGATCTCTGCGCGGTGAGCCCCACCGGCAGCGCCCCTGCCGCGTGAAACGAGCAGGCCGAAAGCCCCACCTGTGCGTGAGGCGGGGAGCCAGCTCTGGTGGTGGTGGGGAGTGTTAATCGCGTAGCCTCCAGGCCGTTTCTGTTTGACTACACATCTGACGGCCCAGCCCTGCCCGTCCGTTAGAGCAGGTGAACGAGGCCCAAGCGCTCCTGCTCGGAGACAGCAGGTGTGGGTCCTGCCCTCCCGGCCGGCGTGGCCCAGGACACCTGACCGTCGGGGGGCCCCTCCCACGTGGCCCGGCAGCCACCGCTGTGCAGCGAGGGCACCCGGTGACCTCCGGGCTGTGTGCCCGGCGGGGGCACCACAGGGGACCCGCCCCAGGAGGACGGAGGCGGTGGGGCCAGTGAGGCGGGCCCTGCGCCCCCGGGATCCCCTCTGCTCGGGCTTGTCCTGGGTCCTCATTGTCGTGACCAAGCAGAGTGCGCAGCGGGCGCAAGCCCAGGTGAGCGGCCTCCTCCCCGAGACGTGGGAGCAGGGTCTCAGCCAGAGGAGGACTCCTGCTCTTCAGAGCCGCGACCGGGCCTGGCAGGGTCGTGCCGGGTGCCATCAGAGTCCCGGTGGAGGCGGGAGGGCTGTCCATCTGGAGCCTGAGGTCTTCAGAGCCCCCAGCGTGTTCCAAGGGCTCAGGCCCTGGGGGGGAGGGTTTGTACCAGTTTCCTTTGTGAAGACTTGAGTTGTAACCTGCCCCTCCCTTGAAAAATAAAAACTGAGATTTGAGTGTTCTCCAGCGGTGAAAGCAATTAAGGGAATTTTAAGGCTCACCCGGGTAGCTTGTGACGGTTTCGCATTTTGTGGGATGGGATCGCAGGTGTGTCCCTCAGGTAGAAGCGTTTGATTTTTTTTTTTTTTTTTTTTTTTTTTTTTGGTACGCGGGCTTCTCACTGTTGTGGCCTCTCCCGTTGCGGAGCACAGGCTCCGGACGCGCAGGCTCAGCGGCCATGGCTCACGGGCCCAGCCGCTCCGCGGCATGTGGGATCTTCCCGGACCGGGACACGAACCCGTGTCCCCTGCATCGGCAGGCGGACTCTCAACCACTGCGCCACCAGGGAGGCCCGAAGCGTTTGATTTTTAACCAAGAGTCTCGGCTCCAGCAGGTCGAGGCGGAGATGGCTGTCCGAGGCTCCCGCGTGAGCCTCTTCTCTCCGCTGGGTCCCGCAGCGCTTCGGAAAGCACGCCCGAGGACTGCCTTCTCAGAAATGAAGGGAAACGTGTTCTCGTTAAAGGATTAGCGATTAAGACGGTGGTTTACGATGGATAAGGAGACTCACTGTTGGCCGTAATCTCTGGTGTGGGCGGTGCAGCCCCCAAACCAGGGGAGTGGGGGGGTGGGGGGGGATTTACGGAGACGCTGGGGCGTGTGTTGCTGTTCCTCCGGTGCGTTTTGTGTGTGTTCCCCCATTCTCTGTGCATTAATTCTGGTTATAAGCAGCGAGCCGGAAGACCAGAGCCTCACGGCCTGACAGCCCAGTCCTGGCCGTCCCCGGGCTTCCTGTGCACACGTGCCCAGCACACGTGTCCCCACGGGGCGGGCCATCCTGGCCTTTGTGGGGCGTTCACGGCACTGCTTCCCACTCCGCAGTTTCCACGGTTGTCCTGTGTGTAAATAAGCCACTGACGTCCACCTGTCTCGAATCAGTTGATCCTGGCCGTCTCCCTGGGCCCCCTCGCCCAGGCACTTCTCGCCCATTCTGCTCCTTTCCGACCCTCGGCTCCGGGCCACCCCGCGGCCCTCATCGCGGCGGATGGGCCAGCTGTCTCAGCTCCTGTTTGAGGTCGTGGCTCACTTTCCCAGCCAGCCAGGAGCATCAGATGCTCCAAGAAAGATGTTGTCTCTGTGGATTGAACGTGGTTGCAGGTGCCCATCCGCCCCGTGCCCGGTGGGCATTCAGACAGACCCCCAGAGCCCCCTGGACCAGGCTGTGCTTCCCGGGCGGGGGCGGCAGGGGCACCTGGGCAGCCAGGCCTGAGCTGAGTGGAGGCCCTGTCCGTGGTGGCCGCCTCTCCCTGGACGAGAAACACAAGACCTGGGAGCCACGAATTTGTCCAAGGTTGGGGCAGAGGGAGAACCCAACACCCCTCCCGGGGTGGCCGGCACCCTGGCCTGCGTGGCTGAAGCCTGTTGACCGGGACAGAGCCGGCCTGCGTGTCCTCCAGAGTCTGGTCTGCAGAGAGCTGTTTGCGGCTTCGTTTACACCAGAAACCCAGTCGGAAACAGGATTGTTGCCACCAGGAAAGTACAGTCATTATCACCAGGAAGAAGGTGCTGAACAGGAGCTCGCTTGAAGCAGGAAGGAGGGAGACGGGCTGGCGCCCTCCCGCAGACGCCTGCAGAGCGGGGGAGGGCGCTCAGGAGGGATTTCTTGTTTAATTGAATGTGGTTGCAGTTTTTAAGCTTTGTTTTGACCCAACTTCAGAACTTGGGCTTGAGAAAACTTTCAAGAGCACGGGATCACGTGTCATCTGCCTGAGCACTGGTCCCACCTGCCTTATGCCTCCCCCTCCCCCTTTTCGCACGTTCCTTCCCGACGTGCTGAGAACAGGCAGAAGGTGCGATGCCCTTTGTGTGTTTCCTAAAACAAGCACATTTCCTCTCTGATGCCTGTAGTACAGTCTCCAAAGTCAGGACGTTTTCATTGATTGAAGTCTTACTCAGATTTCGCCGTCAGCCCAATAATGTCCTTTATGGAAAGAATCGGGCTGCTTCCATCTTCTTCCTCTTTCCAGAACGTTCCGGAGCCGGCCCGTGTCCTCCGAGGCCTCTGAAGAGGGCCGGTGGCTCCTTTGATTTGCCTCAAGCTCCTCGTGCTGGAATCCGGGGACCCAGGCAGTCATGTCCTCTCCTGGGTGTCGGTCAGCCTGTGACCCTCGTGTTCACCTTGACCCCTGGTTCAGTGGGTGATTGGCTCTTCCTGGCACTGCCCCTGCCCCATGGTGATGAGCAGGTGGCTCGTGGGGCCATGGTGTGTGGGGGGTCCTTGCCCCGTCCCCTCCAGGTGTCGCCCCTGGTCCCAGCATCCGCCAGCGGTTCCCCGGCCACTGGCTTCCTCGGGCCTTCTGCTGCCCCTGAGCTGGTCACTGGGGCTCAGCAGTGAGGGGCACAGGGTCCATCCGGCAGGAGGGCAGGGCTCTGCCTGCCATGCAGCCTCCACGGGCTGGACCCTGGGAACTTTCTGGGGAGGGGTCTGGGAGGCCTCGGTGGATGGGCGTGGGTCTGTGGATTTCGGGGGGTGAGGGGGTGATGCCTGGACCCCGGTGGCTCCCGAATTTGTGTCCGTTGTGAGGGGCAGGCACGTTAAGTTCACAGGGGATGGACTGTGGACTCCCCTTCCCTGTGCGTCTGGGCTTTGGTTCCTTCTGGGGATTTGGGGGATTCCCTCAGGAAGTCGGGTGTCACCCCTGACGGGACCTGGTGAGCAGGTGATTCCCCGCTAAGGTCATGCTCCGGGTTGCCCCAGGGCCCCTGGGGGCCTGAGAAAAGCCAGTTTGGAGCGCCTTTTCCTGGTGTCCTCACTCGGTCCTTCTGATACAGGGTCACATCACACGCAGAAGGCCTGTGGGTGGGGCTGACGTGCAGGTGGGCCCAGGTAGGGGTGCCGGTGTCTCCGAGCTCACCCCATGTCCCTGCTGGTGGCTTCTGGGATGGCATTGCTCCAGATCCGGTGGGATGGGGCAGGGCTGGGAATCAGAGCGATGCCATCAGGGTTTTTCTCTCTGCTTTGAATTGGGAGCACGTGGTAAGGCTCGCGTTTCAGGATCTGGGAGGAGCTCCCAGGGTGAGTCGGGGCTGACCCTTCGCTCCTCTGTGGCCTGGCCACTCCGAGGGCCTTGATATACTCTAGTTGGGGATGGCGGGCCAGGGCTTCCTGACAGAAACAGCCGTGGAGACAGCAGGGCCACGATGGGCCACCTGCCGGCCGTGCGCCTACGTGTGGGCTCCGTGACACTCCCCGCGGGGACTGTGCTCTGAGCTAATGGGGTCACCAGTGAGGCCGCCGTAATCCACCAGGATTGGGGGGATTGGAAAGCTGAAGCTGCTGTCAGAACAAAGCAGCGAGCCTCGGTGCCACCTGGTACAAGTGCCGGTCCCCACCCCGTCCCCGCCGAGGACGGTCACGGGCCAGCCTGTCTGGATCTGCTGGTCTTGAGCCGTTTGTCCCGCAGGACCCAAAAGGGCTGGGGTGGGACTTGAGCTTCCTGGACCCAGCGCCACCTTTGGCCTTCTGTCTACCTGGTCCCTCGCCCCCTGACAGATAACTTAGAAAAGTCCGAGGCACGTAGAGAAGTGCCTGGCGGGGCCCCCTCCTCCTGTTCCCTCGTGGCCTCCTTTAATTCCTTTCACATCTGACTGAGCCCTTCCCCACAGGAGATGGAAACCCCGGGGAGAACAGCCCGTTCATTGGCAGCGTGGACGTGGACGGAGAGAGAGCCTTTGAAAGGAAGAGCATGGCGCTCTTTGAGGTGGGTCACCACCCCCCGCCCCCCCGCTCTCCCCTTCAGAGCGGAGGCGGCAGTACCCGCAAGAGAAGAGCCCAGACTAACGGTGCCCTGGGGTCCGGGCAGAGGCCTCAGGGAGCCCCGCGGAGGGGCTGGGCCTGGGCCATCCGGGGAGCCCCGGGGCCCTGAGCCCTGACCGTTGACCCGCTGGGCACGTAGAGCGGGACCCCTGCTGGGAGGTTGGTCTGGTCGGTCTGGGGCGTCTCGGGGTCGGGGGGTCACTAACTCCACGCCTCGGTCCCAAACAGGAGGAGATGGACAGCAACCCCATGGTGTCCTCGCTACTCAACAAGCTGGCCAACTACACCAACCTGAGCCAGGGCGTGGTAGAACACGAGGAGGCCGAGGACAGCCGGCGGCGCCAGGCCAAGGTGCCCCAGCCCGGCCCCGCCCTGCGCCGGGGCCTCCCCCCCCCCCCCCGCCCCCCCCGCAAGCCCCCCCCCCCCCCCGCTTCGTTTCTCAGTCGCGGGACTTGTCCTGCTGCCGCCTTCCTGGGAGCCTTATTTCTGAGGGTTTACCTCTGGGAGCCTCTCCTAAGATGCGCCCAGCTCTCCGAGGATTCTGTGCAGAGACCTTGGGGAGGTCCCGTAAGCCCAGCCTGCCGAGCTGTGCACAGTGCATAGGGCAGATTGGGACCCGAGCGGGCAGCTCCTGGCCTGTGTCCCCGGGGCACCCGGGAGCCTGTGCCAGAGGCTGACGCAGGCCATCCGTGACCCTCAGCACGACCGTGTGTGGCCAGGTGGGCGGGTTTGGCGGGATGACCCGGCTGCCCCACCCCCGGGCATGGGTCCGTGGGAGCGGCCCTTGTTGTCCCTCTGACCAGGGGGCACAGAGATGGGGGGTCGGTCCCCCAAAAGTGCCTTCTCCAGGGTCTGGGCGCCTCTAGTATCTTGGGCCTCGTAACCGGCCAGGTTGATCCTTCAAAGCTGCCTTCTATGGGAGTGCCGGGGGCCCCGTCACGGCCTTTCAGGACAACTCAGGGTCATCTCGCCACTGCACAGGGACGGGCCGGGCCTGAGGCTGGGCCAGGCGGGTGGGGGCCCCGCGCCCGTGAGACTGGAGGGTTTGCTTCTGGTGTTTCACGGTCCTTGAGCCAAAGGCAGGGGCCGGAGCTGCTCTCAGCTTGTGTCGCCCTCACCCTTCTCCACCATTCTGCGCCCGCGGCCAGGAGCCGCCACGCTTCCGTCATCCACAAACAGGACACGGGTCCGTGGGGGGTGGGCTGCCCCGGACACTGGCGCTCAGGGCCCAGGCGTGAAAAGCCAGCTGCCGGGTGCCGTCCAGGCCTCAGGCCGAGTCTGCCCGAGGCTTCTGACCCACCTCCACGCTCCCCGGGCGCCCCCTTGGGTTACTTCCCCGGGGTCTCTGCTCCATGCCAGCCCCATGCCAGCTCTCTCGCTGCGGGCGTTCCTGTGGGTCGACCTTCCATTCTCACCCTGAGAAGCCCCCCGGCTTCCTTTGAGGGGGGCCCGCCTTTCGGCCCAGCGAGCGGGCTGGGCCACGTCTCCCCAGCCTCCACGGGACGCCTCGTTTCAGGCAGCCTGGCCCCTTTCACAGGAAATGTTTTCAAAGCAGATCTTCCCAGCTTTTTTTCCTTTTATTCGCCTAAGTTTAAGCAGCTTCCCCATTAAACGTCCTCTTGCCTTTTTAGCCAGGTGTCCCCAAATCCCGACTGTGTCGCCTGACGCTGCCGTCTCGCTGGCCGGCGGGCAGGACGGGCTGGCCCCCGGCCTTGTTCCCGAGCTCTCCTCTGGGCAGCTTTGCTCGGCTGTAGTCTGGGGTTACGGAAGACGTTTCTGTCAGGCACCCTCCTGCGGTTACCCCGCGGCAGAGCGACCCTCTCCCAGGCCGCATCTGGTCGGCCGTGCTGCGGGGCCTTCGGGAAGGGGCACGTCCTCTCTGAACTCTCGCTGGGTCCCCTCCCCTCGCTGGGCACTTCCTCCAGGTGGGTCAAGACGCGGCAGATTTCTCTCTGGACTTGGTGCTTCTGCGCCCTTGCAGCCTAGGGAATGGTGGCCGGTCCCTAACCCTTCCTTCCGGCCTCTCATTTCCCCCCACTTCGCGCTCTCTTGAGGACCTGGGCTGCAGTTGCTTCGGGCAGAGCCCAGGTCGGCTTGCTCCTCGTCTTTTCTCCAACTTCCCCACCTTCCCGCTGTGCCCCTGATGGAGGGGGGGGCCGAGCCCTTCTCTCCCCTCCCTGCCCCGGGGCAGTGACGTGGTTTTGCCCCCGCCCCCCTGCTCCTGGGCAGTGAGGGTATTGCCAAAACCTTGGCCTCTGTACACCAGTGCTGAATAGAAATACGGAGACAGAGTTTTGCAGGAAAGAGAAAGAGTAGCTTTATTTCTTTGCCAGGCAAAGAGGGAACACAGCGGGCTAGCGCCTCAGGAGCTGTGCCCACCCTGCAGGGGGTAGCCTTACAGTGGTCAAGGAGCAGGGCGTGGTCAGCTCGTGGACAGCTCTCGGATTGGTTGGCATCAAGGTGAAGTTTCAAGCATCGTCAGCCTTCTGGTTTCAGCCGGTCTGGGGTCTGTGTGCTTGTGGCCAGCAGGTTCCATCTGGTGGGCGTCTGCTTCCTGCAGAAACAACTTAGGAAGGTGTGTCAGGCCTTTATCTATGTGTTTCGGGGAACTGGGAGTTCGTGACTCTGAGACGCAGCAGAATTATAGTCTGAATTACTGCCAGTTCCCCAGGCCTACAGCTATTGTCTGTTTCTGTTGATACGTCTTCATGTTTCCCAGTCATTCACTCTTGAGTCAGACGAGGACCCGGGGGCTTGTACACAGTTTCAGGGGGTCCTACTGTGGGTTCTCTCCAAGCCCTGGCCTCGCGTCAGCCGCTTTCCGCGTAACTGAAGCTGGGCCTTTGCTGGTCTTCGTTTGTCTTCCTGTCCCCTGACCTCTTCACGGTCTCTGGGACCCACGGTGTGGACTCAGCTCCCGGCGGGGGCAGGGGGGCTCTGAGGGAGGCGCTGCCGACCCCGGAACCTGCTCCGCTCTCTTCCAGAGCCCCCGCATGGGCACCCTCATTGGCGTCTACCTGCCGTGCCTGCAGAACATCCTGGGTGTCATCCTCTTTCTGCGCCTGACCTGGATCGTGGGAGCGGCCGGCGTCCTGGAGTCCTTCCTCATCGTGTCCATGTGCTGCACCTGCGTGAGTGGGGCGGGGGCAGCTGGACGTCGGGGCTTTCCGGGGTCCCCGGCCCCAAGGGCACCCCTCACCTGCGCTGGTGTGGGCGCAGGTCAGCGCCCGGCTGCTGACGGGCCGGGGGCAGTCTCATGGGCCCACCTCCGCAGAAGCCAAGGGTCAGCGTCCCCTGGTGGCCACCACTCACGGCCATCCCGTCCTGCATTTAGACCAGGTCCCCTGCCCGCTGGTGACACGTTCAGCCCTGCACCTGGCTCACCAGGCCCTCCTCCACATGGCCTCCGCGCCCACGTCCCCATCTGCCTTAGCGGCCCAGGAGCCTTTTCTTGCGACAGCTTGTCGTGCCTGGTTCAACCCCTAAGTGGCCCTCAGCACCTGCCCCCCCACCTCCCTCCTCCCCTTTCTCCGTCGCTGTTACGAGGAGGGTGATTCAGCTGCTCTGAGCCCCCCAAGTGCCACCTGCCTGAAAGAATCCAACGATGCAGATGAGCCAGGGTCCCCTCGACCCCAGCCTGCTGCCCTGCCTGTCCCCCGGCTGTGTCCCCCGGCCGCCCCGGGCCGCCTCTGTGTCCACGGCCTTCCCGCTCCTGTGCTGTCGTGCCTGAAGCTCTTGCCTGAAGGTTCTCACTGTTCTGCACGTGCTGCATTCACTTAATGAGCCCGGAAGTGTCTTTGGAGCAATCACCCCGCCTCTCCCCTAGTAAAAGCCGATGAAAAGCAGGATACAGAGCAGGGCCTTTGTTAAGCTAGAAACGTCCCTGGCAGGAACCAGTCAGGTGGGCACTGAGGCTGCAGGCTTCCCGGGGGCTGTTCTTCCGGTCCTCGGGTTGTGAAGTAATTGCTCCCCAGCCCACAGGTGTGGCCGCTTTCCTGAGCAGCGGGTGAGAAGGCCCGCCCTGGACAGACTCTGGCAGTCCCCCAGCCCCGTGGGGTGGGTGGCCCGCGGGGCACCTAGGTGGGGGCCTACAGGGGGGTCCCCCTGCATCCCATCAGGAAGCGGGTGCCCACTGGAAGCAGGAGGCGGTCCCGAGTTGGGTGTTCCCTGGGGGGCTCACGGGAGCTCAGCTTTGGGGGTTAAGTGGGAGAGAGCAGGGCTGTGGTCCTGAGCATTATGGCGCCCGGTTACCCAGCAGCGCTCTGAGGTCAGCAGCCGGGAGTCGGCAGGCGGGCGCCGCCCCAGGCCCGGTGCCGTCCGCCTCCCGGGGTGGCTCTCGCAAATGCTCGTTCTTCTAAAAGGCCCCCGTCTTTCTGCAGACGATGCTGACCGCAATCTCCATGAGTGCAATCGCGACCAATGGCATGGTCCCAGGTAAGGGTGCCGCGGGGAGCTGGGAATGGCGGGGAGTGACCGAGCGGGCTCCGCTGTGGACGGTGGTGCACGTGCCACTTCGTGTAATGTTCACCCTTCACCCCGGGCGGACTCAGGGGCGGCAGAGGGCGGGTCCCAGCGCGGACACGCCCTCACCCGCCTGCAGGATGGATCCCCACATCTGGAGGGGCGGACATCCCCGTGGTGCGGCCAGGCCCTTCCCTTCCAGAGGCCCCGTCGGCAGTGACCCTGCCGTTGGGCAGCAGAACTCAGGCGGCTCCCGGCCCCCACCTGCACCTGACGCTCCCCCCGGCGTGCCCCCCCCATCGAGGGCACAGTGGGGCTTTTCTAAGGCCAGGGAGGGGTGCCCCCTGCGGCTCGTCCCCCAGAGCCTGCCCATGTGCTTGGGGTCCCTGAGAAATTGGGGTTCTCCTCGGGGAATCTACGTAAATGCCTCCAGGGATTTTCTTGTCACGTTCACGCTGTCCACTACTTGCTCTTTGGCGGGGGGCTGCACCCTGAGATGTCCTCCAGGTGCCCAGTGTCACGCACGGTCCCTGGTCAGTGTCCGAGTGGGGTCTCAGCCGACCGACAGGACGACCAGGGACGGGCTGGCGAGGCCGTGGGTGTCACTGTATCCGTAGGTGTGACACACAAAGGATGACTAAAGAGCTCTTGGTATTTTAAATCTTCCTGGGTGAAAGTTGAGTCAAGGTTTCGGGTGTGATATCAGCCGCAGGCTTCGTACAGGCACGGCCGTCAGGGTCCAGGCCCCTGACTGTGGCTCGCCCTCCTTTAGTCACAGCTTCCAAAGACAGCCGCCAGCAGGGGGAGGGCGCCTGTGGACTCAGGCGCGTGTCTCCACCCTTGCGGCCGGGCTCCCCATCCCATGGACGAGGCCGTCTGCCCCGGGAGGTCTGTGTTCACGGTCAGCGGCAGGTCCGTAACCCGCTGCTTCCCGTTTGGCGTATTTGCAGCGGGCGGCTCCTACTACATGATATCGCGGTCTCTGGGGCCGGAGTTCGGGGGGGCCGTGGGCCTCTGCTTCTACCTGGGCACCACGTTCGCGGGGGCCATGTACATTTTGGGGACCATTGAGATTTTTTTGGTAAGTGCAATGTTTCGGGCGGATTCCCTTGTCCAGGCCGCAGACGCGCGACCTGAGGGTGTGTCCCAGAGGCGTCTGCTGGCGTGGAGGCTCACGGGCAGGGCGGAGCCCGGTGCCGCGCCCCCTCAGAGAGGGCCCGTTGGGAGGTGCAGGGGCGCGCCTGGCCCCGCGCTCCCGTGCGGTCACCTTGGGGAGGGGTGGGCGGCCCTTCTTGACCTCGCTTTGCCCTGCAGACCTACATCTCCCCCAGCGCGGCCATCGTGCGGGCTGAGGGCGCAGGCGGCGAGGCCACAGCCCTGTTACACAACATGCGAGTGTACGGGACCTGCACGCTGGCCCTCATGGCCACGGTGGTCTTCGTGGGCGTCAAGTACGTCAACAAGTTGGCCCTGGTGTTCCTGGCCTGCGTCGTGCTGTCCATCCTTGCCATCTATGCCGGCGTCGTCAAGACCGCCTTCGACCCACCTGACATCCCGTGAGTCCTCCGCCCGGCTCCGGGCCGGCTTCCCGCCCCAGTCTGTGGCCCTGGCCTTAACCGCTGACCACGTTGGCTGGGCTGGGCATGGCGCCCTGTGTCTGCAGACGTCCCTACTCTGGCCGGGTCGAGGGCGAACAGGTCACGGTGCTCTCGTGGCCGTGCTGTCTGCAAGGACAGGACAGGCCTGGTGACTCCAGCAGCACCGAGCTCCTCCCGGCCGTGGCCCTGTCCTCATGGAAGCCCCTGAGCAGGGTCTTCTCTTGTCCCCTTCCGGGTGAGGATGCCGCGCGGAACGGGGTAGCTCCGGGTCACAGAGCGAGCGCGCAAGCCCCCGTGCGGCCCCACCGGGCTGGGCCAGGAGGAGCCCGGGGTGGGGGGCGGCCGCTCTGCGCACGTGGACACGCCACGCGGGCCATTCACTCCGCGTCAGGCGCCCCAGAGCGGAGGGCGGCAGGACGGACCGGGGCCCGGTGCTGCTGGAAACCTGCTGAGGGCCAGTGCCTCATGCGAATGCCCTTGTCGCCCTGAGCGGAGGGGGTCCGAAGCGCCTCACGAGGGACCTGCGAACTCCACTCGGTTACGGAGAAGAGCGGTGGGCGAGGCGTCTCACCACCTGCTCCCGCCCAGGATCTGTCTGCTGGGGAACCGCACGCTGTCCCGACGTAGCTTCGACGTCTGTGCCAAAGTCCACGCCACCAACAACGGCTCGGCGACCACTGCGCTCTGGGGCCTCTTCTGCAACGGATCCACGGCCAGCATCTCCTGCGACCAGTACTTTGCCCAGAACAACGTCACGGAGATCCAGGGCATCCCCGGTGTGGTTAGCGGCGTCCTCCTGGGTGAGCGTCTGGCGGGTCTCTGCCGGGGCCGGGCCTTCTGAGCCTAGTCCCTTGGGTCCTGTCCTTCCGCCCAACCTGTGGCCACATCACCCCGCCCCCAGCTGCTGGCCCATTGGGGTCCCTCTGGGCTGATTCTCCCCAGAGCGTAGACGCCAGGTGAATCTTGCAGGCAGCAGGTAAGGGCTTCGAAGTTGACCCTTTATCTTTAGAATTGCAAAGCGGCAGGCACGGGGGATTAGCATGTTGATAAGGGAAATAATTAACGGGTGGGGTCCCTCAGGCAGCTCATCAGGGGTAGATTGTTGTACGAGGTAAGTTTTTTCATCAGACTTGACTTAAGGACCAAAATCTTTCATTCAGAGATTAGGAGAGGATGGTTTTCTTAGAGGGCAGTTTCTCCGGGTCAGTTGTCCTTGTCCTGGTGTGAAGTTGGAGGCTGGGGTGGGGATGGGCCACCCGATGGCGGAGCCCTGATGGCAGGTGTGGAGTCTCGTGATCCGCCTGTTCCCCCTCCAGATAACCTGTGGAGTGCCTACGCGGACAAGGGGGTGTTTGTGGAGAAGAAGGGCGTGCCCTCGGTGCCCGTGCCGGAGGAGAGCAGAGCCAGCGGGCTGCCCTACGTGCTCACTGACATCACGACCTACTTCACCATGCTGGTCGGCATCTACTTCCCCTCCGTGACTGGTGAGGCCTCGGTGCTCCCGGCGGGTCAGGGCCCCGTCAGCTCTAACACGCCCACCCCCGCCCCATCTTTCTTTTCCTTTTGGCTCAAAGATGAGCTTCGGGGTCTCCGTTCCCCACGTGTCTGAGCCAGGGGCTCAGGAGCTATGGGCATCAAGGGGCTTGTCCGTGTTCTTGTGAGAGACCCAGGGTATTCGGAGTGGCCCTGCGACCTTGGCCCTTAGCAGTGGACCTGAGGGCTGTCAGAGGCCGGGGACTGCAGCGTCCTTGTCCTTATAAGAGAGTCTGCTGACCTCCTGGAGAGCCCCAGTGCACAGTCCCCCACACGTGCACACGCACACACTGGTCCGCACGCTCACACACGCACCCGTGGGCGCACACCTGCTCCTGGGGGCTCTTCAGCCTGGCCCAGCACAGTGGAGCCCCGGCCCCCCAGGCTGGCACTGGCCGACCAGGGGGCCCGGGGCCATCTTCGCGCCTGGCCCCCACTCAGGCCTGTCCCCACGCTCCGGAGGCTGGCCTGCCAGGGGCTGCTTGCCCCGCTCCGAACTTCACCTCCGCCTTCCCCGAGGCCCGGAGCTGGGGCAGGTAGCCTCCCCGCGAAGGCGGGGTCACGGTGCCACTTGGACGGGCGTGGGGGGGTGTGGATCCGGCCCCTGGGGGGTCTTTCTCCTGTACCCCTGACCCCCCGCTGTCAGTGATCAGGGCGGGGAGACCTCCTCTGTGGATGTGGGTCTTTCCACGCCCCGTGGCACACCCACGGGCTCTGTGCTGGCGCGTCAGGCCACACCTGGGATAGGATCACAGGTGTCGAACGAACCTGCTGCCACCTGGATTTTCTTTGATCCCAGTAGGAATCGCTTACACTTTATGTGCCAAATGGAGTGACCGGTGCGGGGTGGGGGGCGGTGGCGGCGGAGGCGGTGGCCAGTCACCGCGTGGGAAGGAGGAGGGTTGAGGCCAGCGGGGAGTCTGTGCTGAGGCTGAGCTACGCTCTGACCCAGGCCTGGCCCCAGAAGTGAGTCAGCACTTGGCCTCACTCTCCAGGGAGTTTCTCGCTCCCGGCCACGGGGATCAATGGAGATCACGGTGGGGATGCAGTCAGGGGCGATGCACACGGAGGCCAGGTCTGGTCTTGGCGTCTGTGGCAAGTGTCTGGGATGAGCCGTGCCCTAGCCTCCACCGTGACTGACTTCACAGCTGGGCTGGCTGTCCCCGTGGAGAGCGTCGGGGACATTTGGGCACCTGCCCACGTGCCCTGCAGCAGCCTACCCAAGACGTGAAGAGAGGTCCAGCCTGGCTCTGTGAGGCCTGGCGTGCAGGCTGGGGGTCTCTCCTTTGCGTCGTGAGGAAGTCCCAGGCCTGTTCTGACTCTGCCCCAGATGGGCCAGGGTGGGCGGGCAGGCGGGCAGGTGGGTGGCATCTCCTAGGCGCCGTCAGTCCCTGTGGCCCATCAGCTCTCGCTCCATCTCCGTAGGCATCATGGCGGGCTCTAACCGGTCCGGGGACCTCAAGGACGCCCAGAAGTCCATCCCCAGTGGAACCATTCTGGCCATCGTGACCACGTCTTTCATTTGTATCTTTGGGGGGTCGAGTGTGGGGGCCGGGTGCTGAGGGTCGGACGGCTCTGTGCCCTTCTCCACTCACTGCCGGGCCCTCTGTGCCTCCGGGCGGGCCTCCCTGCTCTGGGGAGTTCTGGCCAAACACCCGTTCTCAGAGGGGGCTGGGCTGGCGTTGGCCTGACTTAGGAAAATAAACACAGACTCCTGGACGCCAGCCTGGGCTGGTGGTAGAACATGGCTTTGTCCGAGAACCACGTGTAGTGACCACAGTGTGACGCGTCACTAACGTGTAGCCACGCGTGTGCTCACGTCACAGTCTTGTCAGGTGGGCTCACTGGCTTTGAGGTGCCAGTGGAGCCTTTCTCACTGAGCTCATCCCTTTCCAGCCGGCGAGGTCTCCAGCCTGGTGCCTGTGGTGGTCACCCTGCAGGCCAGGCCCATCGTGACTGACCTAAGGTCCCCATAGAGCAAGGACACGGCACGGGGCCCAGGGCGGGGTGGGCAGGGTGTGGGGTCGGTCCGGGGCTGGTTCAGCTACTGCGTCATGCCCGCCGCGTCCTTGACCCGAGCCGCAGACCTGTCCTGCATTGTGCTTTTCGGGGCTTGCATCGAAGGCGTGATCTTACGAGATAAGTACGTTTCGTTTATGGCTTCTGGGAACTTCTGGGGCCAGGGCTGGTTTTCTCGAAGGTGATTTTAGCTTTGAGATTGAGAACCCCAGGATTTCTAGCTTTGTGTGTCGCAGGTGGCCCTGTGGCCATGTGTTGGGGTCTGATCTGTGCATCTGTCTCCCGCTCAAGCCTGGAGCTGGGAGCCCGCACAGTGACCTCAGACCCCGGTAGAGCTGGGGTGCGGGGGCTCCCGGGAGAGGCCGTTCCCACTCAGCAGGTGGGAGGAGGTTTCTGTCTCCAGCTCGGGTCTGAAAGCTCGCCACCCCTCCAGGTTCGGGGAGGCCCTGCAGGGGAACCTCGTCATTGGCATGCTGGCCTGGCCGTCCCCCTGGGTCATCGTCATCGGGTCCTTCTTCTCCACCTGCGGGGCTGGCCTGCAGAGCCTGACAGGGGCCCCACGCCTGCTGCAGGCCATCGCCCGGGATGGCATCATCCCTTTCCTGCAGGTGAGCCCGCTGCCGAGAGCAGGGAACCCCCCCCACTCCCCCCTGGAAGGAGCGCGTCAGGAGGGGCCAGAGATCCTGCCCGGGAGCGTGATCTTTACGGCTGAAGGCGGTGGGACCCCCGTCCCCGCCTCCAGACTGGCAGCCCACCCTGAGGCCTGTATTTTTTGTCCCGCCCTGTGTCTGCCGCATGTTCTGAATTTCCCTTCTCAGGACCGCTGTGCAGGGGAAAGGCTGGTGGGAAAGACTCCCGAGCCCTGCCCTCCCGCAGGGCTGTGCTCCAGGACCCAGGGTCTGCAGCAGGGCCCTCACAGAATCCTCCCAGCGGGTGTGTGCTGTGGGGAGAGCCCCGTCCAGTGCTCGAGGGTGTCGCCTCCTTGCCTGCGCTCGATGAGGGCGTCTGGGGTCTGACGGTACCTGGGCCGCCGTCTGCTCTCTGGGTGTCGGGTTTTCTTCCTGGACGTGGCTGGGTGAGGTCCAGGCCATGTCGTGAAAAGTCCGGCTCTGTTTCTGCAGCAACTCTGAGACCTCTTTTGGGTTGGACCCGACTAGCTCGGCTTCTCGCCTGAACATGAGCTCTTTTTCCTGCGTCCTACGCCCGCCACGGCCACCCGCCTGTGGCCCCCAGCCCACCTGCCTTTCTCCTGGCAGGTGTTTGGCCACGGGAAGGCAAACGGGGAGCCCACGTGGGCCCTGCTGCTGACGGCCCTGATCTGTGAGACCGGCATCCTCATCGCCTCTCTGGACAGTGTGGCTCCCATTCTCTCCATGTGAGTGGCCACTGGCCCCGTTGGCAGCCACCCTTGGGACGTGAGGCCCCTGCCCAGGGGACGGCAGACGGGAGGGCATAGGGCAGAGGAGGGGGCCAGGCGGTGGATGACGGGGCAGGCGGACCCCACGGGAGGGGACCGCGATGTGGGCAAGGGGGCTCCCGGGGGAGGTGGCGGCGGCTCAGGCAGCTCAGCGGGACCCTGCGGGACCTGGCCCGCCCCTCACGCCGCTGTTCACGTCCCCAGGTTTTTCCTCATGTGTTACATGTTCGTGAACCTGGCCTGCGCCCTGCAGACCCTGTTGCGCACGCCCAACTGGCGCCCGCGCTTCAAGTATTACCACTGGTGAGCGGCCGTGGGGAGCCCGGTCCCCTCCCTTCTCTGGGGCACGCGGTGCGTGTTGGGGGCCAGCTGCCACCTGGGTGCCTGGCTAGCCATCGTGGGACCAGCCCAGTCTCCGAGCCGGGTCTCCTGTAGGCGCCTCGGGGCCGTTTCGGCCCTTGGGATGGTCCGGGTGGAGAAACCGGTCCCAGCATCCTTGCTGTGCTCTTGATGAGACCAAAGCAAGGGTTTCTGCTGGGGTCCGAGGCGGCTGCTCAGGTGCCGGCCTGGGGGTCCGGGCGGTGAGGTGGGCCCCCTCTGAGCTGCGTGTCCCCCAGGACCCTCTCCTTCCTGGGCATGAGCCTGTGCTTCGCCCTGATGTTCATCTGCTCCTGGTACTACGCGCTCTGCGCCATGCTCATTGCCGGCTGCATCTACAAGTACATCGAGTACCGTGGGTGAGCTGCCGCCGGCCCCTCTCCCGGGGTGAGGGCTCAGGGACCTCTAGCAGCGGAGGGGTCGAAGCCCATGCCTCCTGCTGGGGGCTGCGTGGATTTCTGCCTGTGAGCTCCTAACCAGTGGATGACCACGTTTACTCTTTCTAATTGACTCCATGTTTGTTACGACGTTTCATTAGGTTTATCTACGTGTATCTGTGTGTAAGTATAACGTACTTTTTCAGCAGTGCTCCTTGTAAACTTTGAAATCTATTTAACGGTAGCACTGATGTGCAATGGATTTTCAGAAATAGACGTTTCTGAAAGGTACACTGTAAAAAACCGAAACGGTGGGCAGGTTAAGTGCATCTCAGAGCCCCTGGTCCATCACTGGGGCATTTCCCCTGGACGCCCTGGACCCCTCCAGGGGGAGAGGCCCTAGGGAGGTGGGACCTGGGGTGGGCTTCTCAGGGCATGGGGGGTGGGAGGGCCTCCAGGGACACTGCCTGAAGTCCCTCGCAGCTCTTCCAGGGTGGCTTGGAAGGAGGGTCTGGGGGCCGTGACCACTCCTGCTGGTAAGCCGGTCCACGGCCTGTGAGTCAGAGTCCCCCCCCCCACCCCACGTCCTCTTCCTCTGCCCCATCGATGACCCCGACTCTGAGATCCTGCGTGGGTGCCAGTGCCGCCGCCACCCTCCCCGTGCCACCAGGTGCCCCTCCCCATGTCCTGCTGCTTCGTACTCCCGCCCGTTCTGGGGAGCCCCCTCCTCTGTCACAGGAGCGCCGAGAGGCCCTGAGTGGCCACCTGGGTGCGCTGTGGGCGGGGCCTCACCACTGCACCCCCACCGCAGGGCCGAGAAGGAGTGGGGCGACGGCATCCGGGGGCTGTCGCTGAACGCTGCCCGCTACGCCCTGCTGCACGTGGAGCACGGCCCCCTCCACACCAAGAACTGGAGGTGAGTGTCCCCATGCCCTCTGACCCCACGGATGCCTGTTCCTAAAAGCAGGCTGCAGAGAGAAGACGGTGCCCACCCCCCCGTCAGGAGACGGTTGTCAAGGAAGCTGTTAGCACCTTTGTCCCTGCGTCAGCTTGGGCTGGTCAGCTCGGGTCTCAGCGCCCGCTGGTCATGCATTGGGGGTGGAGGGGGACGAGGGCGGCGAGCTGACCCACCCGGGGGCCCGCCGTGGATGGAGGGCATTGACAGTCTTCTCGCCTCTGGGAGGAGGGAGGGGAGGCTGCCCCTGCAGAACCCGAGGCTTAGCTGCACAGAAAGCCCGCTGCCCAGCAGGGAGCCTGGGGCACGTGGCCCGGGAGGGGTCTCACGCAGCTCACCTGGTGTGAGAGTGGGGGCGAGTTGCCGTGGTGACAGCTCCCTGCCCCCCGCCCCGGCAGGCCGCAGGTGCTGGTGCTGGTGAACCTGAACGCCGAGCGGTGCGTGAAGCACCCCCGCCTGCTGTCCTTCACCTCGCAGCTCAAGGCCGGCAAGGGCCTGACCATCGTGGGCTCCGTGCTAGAGGGCACCTTCCTGGACCAGCATGTGGAGGCCCGGCAGGCCGAAGAGGTGGGCCAGGCGCCAGGGAGGGGGTGCCGGGGCCGTGCCGTCGTGTTTCTAGCCGTGCGCCCGAGCGCAGCCCTGCGTGTCGCGCTGCGTCCTGTCTCTACCCGGGCGGCACTTTCTGGGCTTGAAACCAGCAGGAGGGAAACCTGTGGAGGAGAGTGTGACGTGCGTGGCCCCAGAACCTCAGACGGCGGGGGGACTCGGGGCTGTTGAGAGCAGCCTCGGGGCAGGTCTCCCGACAGGCGGGCCCCGCACCTGTCGCATCTGCTCCCACGTTTGGGGCCTGTGCTGCCGGGTCAGCCCGTCCAGAGGCTCCACGGACCAGAGAGGGGACGGCGGGTCACGGGCACCCAGGCCAGGCCTCTGTCACCCTGACTCGGATGCTCAGCTGGTGCCACCGCGACCTCTGATCTCGGTCTGGGGCAGCCCCAGTGCCTGAGCTTCAAACCCCGTCTCGTGGGCAATTTCAGACAGATGTAGAAACAGTAGATGTACCACACGGCCGTCCCAGCGTGGCCCACGTCCTGTCACCTCTGCCTGCCCGCCCCACCCCGGGAGTGTCAACACCGACCCACTGCTCACTCTTTTCACCCCAGACCCCGCATGTCTGTCTCTGAAACAGGAGGCGATTCTCACAGCAGCCCCACCACGCCCGTCCGTCCACAGGCCGCGTCCAGCCTGCCGGCTGCTGGCCTCGGGCGGCTCCCGTCTGGCTGGGGCGTCGGGGTCTTGCTCTCGGGTGGGTCCTTCGTCAGCCGTCCCCACGTCAGGGTTGCCCGCTGTGCCCGGGCATCAGGGTCAGCCCTGCTGTCCCGGTGTCTGTAAACCGGGCTGTGCCCAGAGGTCTCCAGAGCACCTGGGGGAGGCATGGCTGCTTGGAGGGGGTCGTGGCCTGTGTAGCCCGAGGCGTCGACAGCCCCTTCCTTGGTTGGCCGGACAGCGGGCCCCCGGGGACCCGCCCTGGCAGCCAGCGGCACCAGCCACTCTCTCAGCATCGTCGTGACCCAGGGCTTTAACGGGATAGTTGTTGGTGTTGGCTGGGGGTGTAGACGCCGGCGTTGTGGCTGCGATCCCAGGTGTAGACACCGGCGTTGTGGCCGTGATCCTGTCTGTAGATGCTGGAGTCATGGCTGTGACCCTGGGTGTAGATGCCAGGGTTTTGGTTGTGAGCCATGGGTGTAGGTGCCAGGGTTGTCTGAGAATTGTATCCTCCCTGTCTGGTATTCCAGTTTCATTCACTCTTGCACTCCTTTTCCCCTGCCCAACCCTTAGGGGTTACAGTTCCCTGGGTGATCTCACACATTTTCTCTAGTGACCTTGGCCATCTGTGAGCCATGGGTGTACACACCAGGGTTGTGGCTATGATCCTGGGTTTAGACACTGGGGTTACATCTGTTGACCCTGGGTGTAGACGCTGGGGTCGTGGCCGTGGTGGTGTCGGTGTAGACACCAGGGCCATGGCTATGACCCTGGGTGTGGACCCTGGGGTGGTGTCTGTGATCCCGGGTATAGATGCTAGGGTCGTGGCCATGATCCTGGGTGTAGACGTGGTGTGTCATTCTCGCTGGTGGGACAACCTCCTTGTGTCGGCCTTCTCGACAGCTCCCTGCGTCGGTGTGAAGAAGCTCCAGACCCGTGTCCGAGGGTGGGAAGGTCCCAGCTCTCGTGTGTGACATTGCCCAGGCGCTGACTGAGCGTCTTCCCTCTCTCACACTCGCGGGTCCTTTTGTCCTCCCAGCGTCTCTGGGGATGGGCAGGGGGCACAGTGGGGCTGGGGAGGTGGGCTCCAGCACTGAGTAGGGGGTCGAAGGCTCCGGGCCCCTGCCCGAAATGGCACCGACTCGGCTGGATTCACAGCCCTCTTTCCAGACAAGAACATCATAGCCTGATATGTGTCCTTTTGGACTTTCTCCTGTTGGTCTTTTTTAAACAGACGATCCCGCAGAAATACCGTTTCACACACTTCCTTTGCTTTGAACTGTCGCTTTTCCAGTCGGCCGGGTGCTTGTTTTGTTTATGACAGCTGCACAGCGTTCGTTTCGTGGATGTGCTCTGAGTTTTATTCCGTGGAACTGCTGTCCTGGGGACGGAGGTGGTTCCCATTGCTTTGGTGTCAGGAAGTGTGGCGTAAGCACCACTTAGATGTAGTCCACGGGGGATTGCTCTTAGGATGGATTCTTGGAGTTAGAGCCTCCCTCCCTGGTGCCATGCCCCTGAGGCTCCGAGCCAAGTTCCAGTTCTGGTCTGCCTGGTAGTTTACGTAAAGGCCGGTCCGTGTGGCCGGGAACAGGGGGACCCCAGGCCCCCCTCTGCCGTCTCTTACTGGGAGGGTTCTGTCCCGTTGCTGCCATGGGAAAAGGAAGGCATAGCTGGTTTTCACCCCAGATGTCCGGCACGGATGCAGCTCAGAGCCAAGTGTGTTCCCGAGGGGAGGGGCTGGCATCTGAGGGGCTGGGTGGAGGCACTCACCGGGTCTCAGGGGGTGAGGACCCCAGGGATGCTGCAGTCGGGTGCAGCCCACAGCATCTCACCCGCTGGAGGGTCACTGGGCACCCACCCGGTTTTGTAGGTCGAAGACTGGGCAGTGCACTTGGACCTGCCTCGAGTTTTTCAGCGTGTGTCCCGCCGCGGAAGCAGAGGCCTCGGGAGGGTAGAGCCCTGTAGGTTCCTGCTGGGTTAGGGGGATCGAGCAGCTCACGTCAGATGGCTCAGCAGCTGAGACGTGCTGGCCGGGGTGTGGGAAAGGCTGTGCTCTGCGCTCCCCTTCCCGGGGGCGTGAACGAGGCTGGCCTTCTATGGGGCAGGGAAGGGCTCACACGTTGACTTTGAGGTCCCACAGGGCCTGGTCCTCAGGGCCCCAGGAGCTGGGTGTGGAGGTAGTGCCCGAGGCCCCGAAGATACCGCTGGGCCCTCGAAGTTCCCGCTGGGCCCTCGAAGTTCCCGCGAGGCCAGGGTAGCGGGGGCCCCGACACCTCACAAGGCAGTGGAGTGGGCTTTCCAGCAGTGGGACAGAAGAACCACAAAACCCCGCTGTGTCTCCATGAAGCCATAGCATCAGGTCAGCATTTCCACCAGTGACCTGAGAAGCTGTTGGTCTCAAAGCTAGAGCATGCGGCCTTTAAGCCCCTTGAGCGACCGTGTCCTGATGGGGCCGAGCCCCTGGCCTCTGGTCTCCAGGAAGCGTTGGTCCAGGGATCCCTGAACTGCACTGCGGCTGCACCAAGGCAGCCCTGGGTCACATCCAAGCACCTGTTTGGACTCTTCCTTCTTGAGCCAGCAGCCCTTCGACGTGGTGGCTCAAGTCCGGGTGGTCGAGGGGGGACGTGGCTCCAACCTTTCATATGAGGTCCTGGGGCGTCCATCCCAAGTATCAGCAACAGGGGCTTAGAACAACCAAGATTCACTCTGTCTCTGCTCTGAGGCCAAAAGTCACACATCGAGGTGCCCCAGGGCCAAGCTCCCTCCTGAGCTCCAGGGGAGGGTCCTTCCTGCCTCGTCCAGCTCCCGGGGCTCCAGGTGTCCCTGGGCTCCTGGCCACGTCCCTTTGGTCTCCACCTCTGTCTTTACATGGCTTCTCTGTGTCTGTCTTCTCTCCTGTCCCTGACATTGGATTTGGGGCCACCTGGATAATCCAGGATGGTTTCACGTCAAGACCCTTAACTTAATTACATCAGCAAAGACTCTTTTCCAATAAGGCCACATTCACAGGTTCTCAGAATTAGGAGGTGGGTGTATCTTTTGGGGGCCACCATCAATTAACCCACTGTGGTCTGTCCTCTGGCCCCCAGAATGCACACCTGCCTGATGTGCAAAGTACGTTTATCTCATCACTGCATCCTCCCAAGTCTCAACCCCTTACGACGTCAAGTAAGTGCGGAATGTCGTCTAAGTACCCGCAGTTCAAAGGTCCCAAATCTTGTCTTCTAAATCACCTGACTCAGGTGTGGGTGAGATTCTGAGTGGAGTCCATCCTGGGTCAGAACCCCTCTGCCCACAGCCTGTGTGACTCGGAGATAAGCAGTCCGCGTTCCAAAGTGCACTGCGGGACCTGCACAGGGGACACATCCCAGCCGGGGAGGCACAGATTGGAGGAGCCGGGGGGTTTGGACTCCAGCGGGGCAGTTCCATTTGGTGTCGGGCCGGCAGTGCTTCCCTGTGGCTTGAGGCCCCACCCCCAAGCCAGGCCCCCGAGGGCCAGTCGGCATGGCCGGCAGAGGACCCGCTGCACAGGTGGCGCTACCTCCATAGAAGGCCTGCTGTGGTCACGGTGTGCCGGGCTGCGCTGTGACGCGGAGCTGCCCCAGTCGGGTGCGTGGCATGTGGCTGAGGGGGCAGCAGTGCACCCGCCGGGCACTTCACTCCCGCACCACCGCCTTCTAGGAAGAGCTGTGTAGTTTGATGTTTCCTGACCAAGGTTCCCGCAAGCCAGGAGTGAGGGCCAGGGTGTCCATGTGCAGTAGGGGGTGGCCTGTGACCCCGCAGGTCCCAGCGTGCCCGCAGTGGTGGCCTTCACCCCCGCTCTCCTGTGGGCACGCACACGTGTGTGCACTGGTGCTCCCGTGCACCCGCAGGCAGTGCCCGAGAGCGCCAGGCCCTGGCCTCGATTTCAGGTACCGAGGGGCGCCCGCTGAGCCTCTGGCCCCCACGCGTGAGGCTATGAGTCCGCGTGGGGCCCGCCCGGCCCCGTGTGGTGGGCGGGTGTGTGCTGGGACCTGCTGCCCCCAGCCCGCCCCTCACCCCAAGCCCGACCCGCCTGTGTCTGCAGAACATCCGGGCCCTGATGGGCACCGAGAAGGCCAAGGGCTTCTGCCAGCTGGTGGTGTCGTCCAGCCTTCGGGACGGCATGTCCCACCTGATCCAGTCGGCCGGCCTGGGGGGCATGAAGCACAACACGGTACTCATGGCCTGGCCCGAGGCCTGGAAGCGGGAGGACAGCCCCTTCTCCTGGAAGAACTTCGTTGGTGGGTCGGGCCGTTCGGAAGCCTTGTGACGGGAGTCCTGCCCCGGCCTTGCCCCCATTTGGTGGTTCCCGGGGGCGCCCCGGCTGGGCCGCAGTGATGGGGTGGCGTGCCCCGCGAGGGGCTTCGTGGGGACCCCGGGCTCCCCTGCCCCCGTCCCGCTGGTGTGTCCAGGCTGCTTGGTTCTGCTGGGTGGGCTTGTGACCCCGTGACCTGCCCGCCTCTCCACAGACACCGTCCGTGACACCACGGCGGCGCAGCAAGCCCTGCTGGTGGCCAAGAACGTGGATCTGTTTCCGCAAAACCAGGAGCGCTTCAGCGACGGGCACATCGACGTGTGGTGGATCGTGCATGACGGCGGTCTGCTTATGCTGCTGCCCTTCCTGCTGCGACAGCACAAGGTGCGGGCGGGGTCGCGGGGGTCACGGGGGAGGGGCCACACGGGGGAGGAGCCACACGGGGAGCGGGGTCACGGGGG
This sequence comes from Monodon monoceros, assembly GCF_005190385.1. NCBI lineage: Eukaryota > Metazoa > Chordata > Mammalia > Artiodactyla > Monodontidae > Monodon > Monodon monoceros. The sequence goes on along the minus strand of NW_021703768.1, from coordinate 1,664,136 downwards.
AGGGGCC
>NW_021703768.1:1521022-1663729 GCF_005190385.1 Monodon monoceros | reverse complement strand
GGGTTCACACGGGGGAGGGGCCACACGGGGAGCGGGGTCATGGGGAGGGGCCACACGGGGAGTGGGGTCACGGGGGAGGGGCCACAGGGGAAGGGAGTGGACAGCAGGCAGGAGTGACGGCTCCTCGCCCCCCAGGTGTGGAGGAGGTGCCAGATGCGCATCTTCACGGTGGCCCAGGTGCACGACAACAGCATTCAGATGAAGAAGGACTTGCAGACGTTCCTGTACCACCTGCGCATCAGTGCCGAGGTGGAGGTGGTGGAGATGGTGAGGGAGCCGGGCACCGGGCGGACGCAGCTCCCACCTGCAGGGTCCCCACGGCCCTTACAGCCCAGGGCCGGCCTGCTGGGCCGTCGCGGCATCTTCTCTGTCCTCTGGCTGTGACGGCGGCTCGGGTTCCTTCCTTCCTTTTCCGTGACCTCGACAGCTTCAAGGAGGGTCAGGCCACGTGTAGTGAGTCCCTCAGTTTGGGTTCGCCTGATGCTTTTCTCGTGGCTGGACTGGGTCGTGGGTTCACGGGAGGAGGACCCGGCTGGACCGGGCTTGACCACGGGGCTGGCCACCTCCTGGGGGATCTGAGCTCCGGGGCCAGCGGGAGGGTTACGGTCTGTCCCGTGGGGCGCGTGTGGGCCGGCCTGCGTCCGGAGCCCACGGTTGTGGTGCCTCCCTCTCGTGGGTGTCTCGTGTGTCAGTGAACGTGGGTCCCGGGGCAGGTGGAGGGCGTCCAGTCGTGAGCTGCACGCTCACACGTAGGGTTGGGGACGCCGGGGGCCCCCATGCCCGCAGCACGCTCACTGGGGTCGGGGGGTGAGTGGTGACCGGCGTGTGCGCCTCGGCACCCGTAGGTGGAGAACGACATCTCGGCCTTCACCTACGAGCGGACGCTGGTGATGGAGCAGAGGTCACAGATGCTAAGACAGATGCGGCTGTCCAAGACGGAGCAGGAGCGGGAGGTGCGTGGGGTGTGGCCCCCGGCGCCGCACTGGCCTGTCCTTGCCCGGACCCCGTGTGACCGACGGGACAGTGTCCCTGAGGCGTCCTCGAGCTTTTGTCCCCACACCTGGTTTTGTGAACAGCTGGTGGCGCGGCTTCTGCCCCCACCTCCCCTCGCCACGTGGCTCGAGGTCACGCCCTCACAGGCCTCCGGGGTCAGGGCCCGTGTCTGCCCGGCCATCCTGCTTGTGAACGGCCCCGCCTCTCTTATATCATATCCCGACCGGCCACCTCCTCCTGTTCCTCCATCCTCAAACCAGCAGCCACTGACTCGTTACACTCCTCCCAGCCTTGTCCCGGCTCACGTGTCCCCGCGATCTTGCATGGCCCGACCCTGTCCCTGCCCGAGTGACCTTCGCCCTCGCCACACAGGCCGCTGCGGTTTCCTGGGGGCCCTGACCCCTCACCCCCACAGGCTTCCAGCTCCTAGCTGTCGTCAGTGCCATCTTTGCATACAGCTCCCGGGCACCTCGTGTGACATGGGAGCTCCTTCCCCCTGCACCTCCCCTTCCCCAGACTCCATGGCGCTCACAGCCCCACCCCAAGGATGTGGGCTCCCTGACAGCCCCTTTGCTGTTGATGAGTGAGGGGGGGGGTGAACGGGTGAGGGGAAGGATGGATGGATGGAAGGATGGACGGATGGATGGGTGGGTGGGTGGATGGATGGATGGATGGATGGGTGGGTGGGTGGATGGATGGATGGATGGATGGATGGATGGATGGGTGGATGGATGGATGGGTGGGTGGATGGATGGGTGGATGGATGGATGGATGGGTGGGTGGATGGGTGGAAGGATGGATGGGTGGATGGATGGATGGGTGGGTGGATGGATGGATGGATGGGTGGGTGGATGGGTGGGTGGATGGATGGAAGGATGGATGGAAGGATGGATGGATGGATGGGTAGTTGGGTGAGGGGAAGGATGGATGGACAGACAGGTGAATGGACGGATGGATGGATGGATGGGTGGGTGGATGGATGGATGGATGGGTGGGTGGATGGGTGGAAGGATGGATGGATGGGTGGGTGGGTGAGGGGAAGGATGGATGGACAGACGGATGAATGGACAGATGGATGGAAGGGTGGATGGGTGGGTGGATGGGTGGAAGGATGGATGGAAGGATGGATGGATGGGTAGGTGGGTGAGGGGAAGGATGGATGGACAGACGGATGAATGGACAGATGGATGGATGAGCAGTTGGGGCAGAGCCTGTGTGTGCGGCGGGCGGGGCTACGTGCAGTGTGGAGACGTGCATGTCAATATCTCCCGTCAGCACGTCTGAAGAGGTCCTTTCTCAGGGGCTTTCAGAGCTGGGACAGGAGGAGACAGAAATGTAACGATGGGTTTGGTCTGGAAGCCCAGGAGGAGGGGCCTGGGAGGGCCGGTCCAGACGTCCCCAGGCCCCGTCAGCTGTGCTCTGTGTGGGGCCCGGGGCTGGCCGGCTCCTCTCTCCGTGCAAGCGCCCTCCCCCGCGCTGGGCTCCTGCCGTCGCGGCGAGGCTGGTCACTGTCCTGCTCTCACCCCAGGCTCAGCTAATCCACGACAGGAATACCATCTCCCACTCTGCCGTGGCTGCCAAGACCCAGGCCCCGTGCGCGCTGGACAAGGTGCAGATGACCTGGACGAAGGAGAAGCTGGTCGCCGAGAAGTACCGGAACAAGGACACCAGCGTGTCCGGGTTCAAGGACCTCTTCAGCCTGAAGCCGTGAGTGTCCACCTGCAGCAGCCCGCAGCCACGAGGGGCCCCTTTGCCTCCGCGAGGAGCGGCAGGCACATCCAGCCTCGGAGAGGCCGGAGCCGGCCCCGGGCCGCAGCCTCCTTCCAGCGCCAGTCAGCGGGGACGCGGGTGGCGGGTTGGCGGCAGTGCCACCGTCAGTGTTCCTGGTGGGTGTCCCAGCACCTAGGGGTCAGGCCTGAACCCCCGCGGTGACGTCCAGGCTGCCCGTGGGGCCGGGGCCCCGTCCCCCTCCTCGGCTCTTGGCTGTGTTGTTGAGCTGAGGGCCCCCAGGGCTGGCACAGGTGCCAGTCGGTGGCGTGGCTGGACCTGGGGAGGGGTCCCGAGTGGGAGACTAGGACAGTATCTCCCGGGTCTTCGGTGGTGGAGCAGAGCCCTGGAGCCCTGAGTCATCGGCAGGGCCTGGGGGGCCCGAGGGGGCCCGAGGGGTCAGTGTGCTTGAGGAGGGCCACAGTCAGATGAGAGGGGCAGCCGGGGATGAGCCGAGTAACGGTTCAAAGCGTGTGTCGTGTTTCCGCTTAAAGTAACGTGCTCTCTGTTTTCTCTTCCATGTAGAGAATGGGGAAGCCTGTAAGTCACTCCCTTTACGCGGGACCTCGTAGACGTGGTTGCCTTGGCATGCGCTGCACGCACAGCCCCCGTGAACCACGTGTGCATGTCCGAGTGTGTGCACAGCCCTGTGTGTGTGCAGGGCCCCATGTGTGGGTGTGCCCGTGAGTACATGTGTGCGCACGTCCCAGTGTGTGTGCACGTGTCCATGCGTACGTGCTCGGCCCTGTGTGTGTGTGTGCCCGTGTACATGTGTGTGCCAAGTTCTGTGTGTGCATGCACGTCCCAGTATGTGTGCTCAGCCAGGTGTGTACGCGTGTCCGTGTATGTGTGCCTCGGCCGTGTGCGCATGTCTGTGTGTGCGTGTTCACGTATATGTGCCTGGGCCATGTGTATGTGTCCGGGTGTGTGTGCATGTCCTTGTATATGCGTCTGGCCCGTGTGTGCGTGTCCGTGTATATGTGCCTGGGCCACGTGCGCATGTCCGTGTGCAGGTGGCGCTCGCCCACTGTGGCTTTCAGTAACTTCCTGTTTAGTTTGCTCACTCTGTTTGGAGCGGCTCAGGGCACACACCCAAAATCCCTTCTCTGGGTAGCACGTGAGGACTGAGGTTGGAGGGAGGTTGGTCCCGAGCGGCTCTACAAGTGGAGCAGTGCGTGTGCTGTGCCTGTAGCTGGTAGCGATCGTTCACCCACATCCCTTGGGGCTGGGGGTTCGGACCTCATCTCAGCTCGTCCAGGACGGCGTTTCCTCCTGTCTGCCCAGCACCGGGTGCCTTTTTGCCCCATAGGAAGCTGCCACCTTTAGTCTCGTGGGAAGGGATGTGGATGAACCTCTGCGTGGCCGGCCCCTGAAGGCTTAGGGCCAGGCCTCCAGGGCCCGCCTGGGGTTGCTGTCTGTCTGTGCATCTGTCCACCCCTTGTTCCCCCATGATTTTCGGACTGCTGTCCCTCCCGTGGGAGCCTGGCCAGCGTGCTCCGTGGAGCCTCGGGACTCGGGGCGCACTACCCGTTCCAGCCCCGAAACCCGCGTGCGTCCCACACTGAGGGAGCAAAACGTGCAGATGGGTCGGGGAGCGCTGGGCCGGGTCCTGCACTTCCTGCCGTGTTTTCACGACCTTGAAGTGCCCTACGAGTAAAGCCTCTTAATTAAAAAGACAAAAGCAAACCTGTGGACACAGGAGTGCGTGTCCCCCCCCCAGAAGGCGCGGTGAGCCGTGGGCCTGTGCCCCGCGTGCGCCTGGTGGGGGTCAGCAGGGTGCGAGCGGCAGACGGAACCCCACTCCCGTCTGGTTTCTCCTCGGGGTGGGCTGGAGGAGCTCCCGGAAGGTTGGAGGTCGGCCCACAAGTGGCACGTGCCCAACTAAAGCTCCCCACGGTGGGCGCCCTGCGGCGGGTTCGCTGGCCCCCGGGCGTGTGGGCATCTCTCTCTGTTTCGCCAGCCTCCTCCGTGTCTCCGTCTGGAGCCGAGGGTCTGGATTTCCACCTTTGCCCCCACTGAGCCTTCCTCCGCCCCGGGCGGCCCCCGCCCCAGCCGCAGTTCCCAGCCTCAGAGGACCCCGTGTGGGAAGCCCTTCTCCAGGCTCAGCACACGGCCACGGGCTTCCATTTGGTGGCCTCGCGGCCGGTTGTGGAGGCAGTGCAGGTTTCCGTTAACTTCCTGGACACACGGGCTGCCCCGCCCCACGTCCGCGCCTCTCTCGCCTCCACGGAGCCTGTCATCTTGGAGCTGCGGGTCTGTCCAGACCCAAACTCCTGATTTTAAGATTATAAGTGTTTTCAGACTGTTAACCCTGAGAGGCCCTTCAGTGTCACACACGTATTCCTGGGATCGCCTTGTCCCCAAACGCACTGGTAATTGTGGTCCATCCTGGCAACTGATTCACGGTTCTTGTAACGAAAGACCCCTGACTGCTGTGGACAGAGACCCAACCTGTAATTTTACCAGATAAAATTGGAGAGAGGAAAGCAAGGGCTCCATATCCCTGTTTCCCTCTTGGTAATTGGAAGCTGTAATTGGATTTATTTGGCTTAAGGGTTGTGTTGATCAAAGGTTGTGGCCTGGAATGCAGCCTGGGGGCCTTTCCCTGACCCCGTGTGGCGGCCTCTGTCTGTATGTCTGCCCATCTGCCCGTGCCTCTTATGTCCGAGGCACGGGTGGCCTTTGAGCTACGTATCCTGTGTGCGGCCCCAGAGTTGGCGGTGGTGCTGGAGCGCCCAGCGCAGGCGGGGTGCTGGTGCAGTGAGGCGGGTCTTCCCAGCCGGGGGGTCTGCCCCCTGCTTCTTGGAAACCAGCTCACTGGGGAGGGACCTGGGGAGGGGGGAGAACAAGCACGCAGGTGCCTGAGCACCTGGTGTCCCCAGTCTTGCTTCCCTGGGGATCCTGCTTTGGGGGCTGCTGCCAGACCTGGTTGCCCGGGACGCTTCGAGAACCACCGGTGCACAGTGGATGCCCCGCCCGCTTCGAGGAGTGTGGGCACCGGGCAGGCAGTGAGCATACGGGCACAGGGTCCGGGTCACCAAGGGCGGGGGCTCTCGTCTTTCAGCCGTCGGCCGGGTGGACAGAGCCGGGGGTGGGCCTCGTGGCGGACACACTCAGCCAGCACCTCTGGCTCTGCTCCAGGACCTGGGGCCTCCAGAGCGGGTGGAGGGCTGGGCCCTTCCTCACTCACCCTCTGTGCAGCCCCTGAGCCCCAGCCTGCGTTGGAAGCAGCGAGGGGCAGCATTTAGGGCAGGCTCAGCTGTAGGGCGGGGGTCTCAACGGGAGATACTCCGTGACCTGGAGGTGCACGCTGGGCCGTCGAAGGGGCTGCTCCCGCCCGAGGGGCAGTGCTTGGGGAGCAGAGGCTGACGCACCCGGCTGTCGTCTTGGCCTCCGCGTGCAATCGCCGTGCCGGGGGTGCTCCGGGTGGCGGGTCTGATCTGTTTTCACCCGCCCTTCCTGATGGAAGTGGAGCGGGCAGGGTGGGGCCTGAGCCCGGCACCCAGGACCGCGGCTGGAGGTGCTGAGTGACCATCTTCCTCCCACAGGGACCAGTCCAACGTGCGGAGGATGCACACGGCCGTGAAGCTCAACGGCGTCGTCCTTGACAAGTCCCAGGATGCCCAGCTGGTCCTGCTGAACATGCCGGGCCCCCCCAGAAACCGGCAGGGGGACGAGAACTGTATCCTTTCCTGGGCACCGTCCCCACGTCAGGGCATCGCTGCCGCAGCAGGGTAACACCCCCTCCTCTCCTGCTCAGCGGAGACACCCGGGCCAGGGGCCAGGAGCCGCAGGGCCCTCGACGTTGGGCGGGGCAGCCAGCTCGGGTGGCCCGGACCGGAGCCGCTTGGCCCCGGGCCGCCCGCAGGGCCGTGGGCAGGCACACGCAGAGGCTGCGAGCGGGCGGCTCCCGCCGGCTGCCTGGGCCCCACGTGGCCGGCAGGGGGCCGCGAGCCAGCGGGCGAGTGTGCTTCTCCTTCCCACGTTTGAGCTGCTGGGGCCCCAGGGCAGCCGGGCGGGGGAGCCCCAGGAGTCGCCCTTGATCGCCTCGGGCGTGAGCAGTGGGGCCGAGGGGCAGTGTGGCCACGTGACTGAGAGGGGGCCTTCCGGAGCCTCCACGAGGATCACAGTGGCCCCTGGACCAGGGTGGTGTGTGAGGAGCACGTGGGCTCAGAGACCGACCCGGCGGGGGAGTCACCGCATGACCGACCCCGATCCTTCCTGCTGCAGCTCCGGCTCTGGGTCCTCGTCGGTGCCGGGCTCTGAGCTCCCGCCCGGCCGGGTCCCTTCCTGCCCGTCTCCAGGACGTGGCAGAGCCGTGGCTCCACCCCCAAGCCCTTCCAGGCACCAGGTGCCCTGAAGCCTCCTGGTGGGTGGAGCCCTCGTGGGTCAGCCGTGGGGCGCGAGGCTGTCTTCCTGGCCTCGGGGTCACAGGTCGTTCCCCCGGGGGCAGGACGAGGTGGGAGGAGGCACGCAGCCTGATCCCGGGTTCTGAGCCTCAGGCTGACCACACGCTTCACGGGTCTGTGCCTCGTGGTAACCAGGACTCCCCGGCCTATCCAGGGTCTTGGGGTTAGACAGGTCCCTCCTTGGCAGGGTCAGTGCCCCTCTTTCCCTCACACTGGTCGTCTCCTCCTCTGAAGGCCCTGGGTCCTGGCCTTCCCTGTCCCGTCCTCGCCTCTTTCTCCAGCCAAGGCCTAACTGGACGTGGGCTCTTGGGTGGTAAAGGTGCTCCATTCACCCTTTCAGCCACGCACCTGGTTGGGTTGGCTTTGTCCTTAACTTGGTGCCCCCAGACATGGAGTTCCTCGAGGTCCTGACTGAGGGGCTGAACAGGGTCCTCCTGGTTAGGGGCAGCGGCCGGGAGGTGGTCACCATCTACTCCTAACGTTCGGCCGCACTGGGGATGTGCCCGGTGGGTGTGTGGATGGCGCCGCGATGCTTGCCGACCAGCACCTGAATGCCACCGGGGGCTCTCCTGTCCAGGCCAAGAGCCGGCACGTGACTCAAGGTTTCCTCGTGGCCGAGGGGAGGCGCGAAGCCCTCGTGCCCCCCTTGCCCCCCGCCCCGGCGAGGCTGGCCGTGACCTGGGACATGGCTGTCCGTCTGGTGGTGAGAGAGGAGGTGGGAAGCCCCTTGGATTCTAGAATCAATTTCCCTGGGTTGGATCTTTGGGCTGTCGTGCAGTTACATTCACTCAGATCCCCCCGACCAGGGTGCCTGCGAGAAGCCGCACAGACTGAGGTTGAGCCTCGGCAGCTGAGGGCTCCGTGCAGGCTCCTCAGGCGGCCCGGGCTCAGGCATCGGGACTTCCCAGCTGGGTGTCCGCCTGCGTTTATGCTCCGGGAACCTGCAGGCAAAGAGGGGGAGCCTTCGCGGCTGGGAGCGCCACACACTTTAGCATCTGACATGCGCCTGCCCCTGTGATCTCAGTTTCCACACTTCACGCTGGAGAAACGGACGAGGCTGCAGCCGCGGGAGGGCGTGTGGCGTCAGCAGCTACAGCGCCCGGCTGTCAGCTGAGCCTGTGTGTCCCCTCCCACCGGCACCGGCACCGGCACCGGCACCGACGGTGGTCCCAGCTGTGTTGAGGGCGCTGACAGGTGGTCCCAGCCACATCGAGGGCACTGACACGATACCTTCCAATGATCCTGGACTGTTTGCACTTTACACGCGTGATCACGACCATTGTATATGGTCGCAGTAATTTGTGCCTCACTTTCCCGATGGCTTATTTATTTATTTAAACACCTGGGGGAGTTTGAGTGATAAAAGTTGACCATAAGGAGATAGCTTCTGTGAAAGGGGCTCCAAACAGAGCAGCCATTGGCCTTCTCTGGCTTCCATGGGCTCCCAAGGGAATCGGCCTGGTGCATGGATTTCAGGTTAGGCAGGGGCTAAGCATGTGCTTCCAGACGCTTCTGAGGGGTGGCTGGGCAGCGTTCGGCGGCCACAGCGTGTGCCAAATGCCACAGCTGGGCTGGGGAGTGGGGGGTCTTGGGTCAGTGCTGAGTTAGGCAGTGAAAGCCACCTCAGTGGCCTCCAGACCCGTCGCGCATCTGGGGAGGGGCCCGCCAGTCCCTCTCCTAAGTCACATGACCCCGGCTCACGTGGAACGGAGGTGCCCGCGCCCTCCACCTGCTTCCTGCTGTGTCCGTCTACACGGGGCATCCTTTCCGTACTGTCAACTGTGTAACCGTAACTGCAGCCATTTTAAAGTTGATTTCATGTTTTCCTTTTTTAGGTCCTTTGTATGATTTTGTTAGTAGAAGAATAAAATTGTATAAAATCTGAGTGTGTTGAAGGATCTCCTGTGACTCGTTCAGCATAGAAATTAAACGTTTGGAGGTGCTCCCCTCCCCCTTTTCTTGGAGGAGTTTATTTCAGGTCTGATCAGCCAAAGCACACTCAGATGGCGAAAGGATCATCACGTGAATTGGTTGAAAGAAGTAAAAACCAAACCAGAACACGCAAAGCTGCTGTCAGCAGGGAGCTGCCCCGTGTGCCCCCGGCTGGCTGTGCAGCACAGCGGCGAAATCCTGCTGCTGGCGGACACGACTCCACCTGTAACTCCTGTCAGGGTGGAATCGGCAAAGAGTCTGTGACGGGGGGCCCTCTGTCCTGACGCGGGCTCGCTCCCGCCTGCGAGGATGTAGGCGTGACCAAAGAAAGGAAGACTGACAAGTGTTGCCCGAACGGAGAGAAACTGCTTGTGGGGACAGTGTTGGAGCTCCTAAGTGTGTGAAGCCAGGAGACCCAGCAGTTCCACTCCTGGACGTAAAAGCCAAGAGGAACGGATGCCCGAGCAGACGTGGAAGCGCCGGTTCCTAGCGCTCACAACCACCCTGCTGTAGAGCAGCCCGCGTGCCTGTCATCTGATGCACGTGGACGAGCACAGTGAGCACACGTGTGACGGTACGTAACTCAGTCCTGAGACGGATGAAGTGCTGCAATACAGCTGAGCCTCGAGAACATTCTGCTGTGAGACAGATGCCGGGCACGACCGTCATGCTCCTGTTACATGTCCAGGGTGGGCAGAGCCAGAGACAAGACTGGCTGACGGTGCAGTCACAGGGGCGGGAGTGGAGACTGGGGGCCCGTGGTGGACACGGGGTCTCTGTTTAGGGTGAAGAGAAATGTTCTAAGGAGGTGGTGGATCCTCAGCCTCCCCGGCCGCTGCCCCTGGTGGCTGCCTCCCCACCTCTGTGTTGGCGGCTGGGCCTCCCCGGTTTCCCTGGCAACGTCCGACCCCTGCTCCGTCCCAGCACCCCCCTTGTGCTGCCCCCTCGCCGTGGACACCAGCAGCGGCTCTAACCCCGGCCGCCCTGCTATGTCTCCCACCTGCTGTTCGCCCAGTCTGCAGAGGCACCAAGCGGTCGAGGCCCTCACCGCAGTGCACGTGGACCCTCAGCCTGGAGCGCCTGGGGTCGCGGTGGGGATGCAGCCCCGCCAGACTCGGCGCCAGGCGCTTCGGAGGGCGAAGAGGCAGCTGGGGGCGCTGGCTCGTCCCTGGTTGGCCCCCCCCGGGGCAGTGACTCCCAGCCACCCCCAACCCTGACAGAGGTGCCGTGGGCGTACGCACGGTGGGAGCGTGTGGCTCACGGAGCCCATGGGAGGCCCTGGGTCCCACTTCTCGGACGATGGCCAGTGGCGGGCACCGCCCACCCCATCCTTCCAGGCTCAGACTGGGCAGCAGCCGTGCTGTGTCTGGTAGTGGCGGGCGGCGTCCACTCACTCATCCACCCACTCACTCCCTCACTCACCCTCCGTGCTCGCTGGGCTCCCTCGTGAAGAGCCTGGTCCCAGGACAAGCTGTGGGTCCCCCAGGAGCAGACGGGAACGGGGTCCGCAGGCAGCAGGCACAGGCGAGGCCGGCCCGGCACGCGAGGTCGGGGCACGGGGCTCATCTCAGGTGCAGAGAAGCACGAGGGTTGCGGGCAGAAGTGACGGAATGAGGCAGAGAGTGGCCTTGGGAGCAGGAGTGGGGTCCGGGGTCTCCTCCCACGTCCCACACCAGGTGCCCCAGGTGCAGAGACATAAGTGACCACGTCGTGTCTGTGCTCAGAGGGACACGAGGAAAGAGACTCCCGGGCTCGGGGGCCGGCAGGGGCCGCACGCACGAGCGGAGCGGCCGAGAGCACGGGCCCGGGAAGGGGGCGAGAGGGAGGCCAGGGGGCGAGAGGGAGGCCAGCGCGCGGACGGGGGACCAGGAGGTGGGGTGGCCAAGCCGAGGGCCCACGCCCCCTAGTGTCGCGAAGACCTTCGCTCGTGCCAGGTTTCTCCGGCAACACACTCTCCGGGAGGGCCTCCTTAGGAAGTGAGACACAGGTTGGTCCAGTTTCGGGATCGTCCAGTAGCCAAATCTACACTTAAATAAGTAATGAGGCTTTTTGTTTCTGTTACAGAAGGCATCTCTCTGTACTTGCCCAGTCACCACGAGGCTTCCCTGGTGGACTTGGCGCTGGGGCCTCCTCCCTGTCTCACCCCCGCCCAGGCCCAGCGGGCAGGAGCTGCCCCCAAAGCAGGCTGGACACAGCTCCGCTGACCCCGTCCACCTCTGTCTCACAGCCTTTCTTCCAGGAGGGCATCTTATTCCCCTGACGCACGTGGTCCCGGGGCCCCGCGCCAGGTCAAGCCGCTGCATCCACGAGAGACGAGCTGTTCTCCACATGTGGACGTTTAGTAACGTGTCCACGGCCACACGGCACCCTTTGTGTGCTCATAAGTGATCTTTCTCGTTGCTGCTCTCAAACAGCTTCTCTGTCCCTTTCAGCCGTCCTGGACCCGCACTGGCGGCAGGGAGGGTGGGCTTCTCTCCTCCACGGATCCACAGGCAGCAGACACACACACTCAGCTTCTGGTCCGTTCGATGGCATTTCAGTTACATTTTGTCTTTAAAACTGGGGTCTGGACTCAGGCTGAAGTTGAGGCCTCACCACACTCCCAGCCGGCCAGCGAGCTCCGCCTGAGGGCGGTGTGGGCGGTGGCAGGGCTGGATGGGTCTGCTGGGATTACAAGTCCCCTCATGTGGGGACCGGGTGCAGGAGCTCTGCACACAGAGGAAGGGAGCGGGGTCGGGGCCAACATTTGGTGCCTGAGGGGCAGGTGACGTGGAGCTGGGTTCACGACAACAGAATGGAACGTGGACTCGTCTGCGCGGGGCCACACCCGGTCGCTGGCCTCTGGGCCAGCCAGGCCCGGCCTGCGTCTGCTCCTGAGACCCCCGGAGCCCTGAGGTGTGGGACGCCTGCGCCTCCCTAAGCACGCGGGTGCAGCTCACAGAGACGCCAGCTACTCGGAAGCCCAGAGGGGTTTTTTAAGCAGCCACGAACGCGGCGCCTAGAAGGGGGGGCAGAGGAGATGGAGACGGGGCGCATCCACAAAGGGCCAGCAATCTCCACGTAAGCCTCAGCCCGCTCAGCCCCACACAGAGGCGTGAAGTGTCCCCACAGCAGGAACCCAATCTTAGGCTTAGGGTTTTATTTTGCTCTTTTAGAGCAGTGAAGTGGGGGAAGAGTTGCGCATAAATGCGGAGCTGTGTGTGCGTTGATTTTACTTCTACAAACGTATGAACAGCGACGGACATGCTCTCTCCGAGCACCGTGGGCCTGTCCCGGCCGAGCGGCCAGCTGTCTGCACTCGTGGCCACACGCTGGTGTAGGGGAACAGACCGATTCGACTGAAAACTCACTTTAAAACAAGGTGTGACATGTTACAAAATGCACGTATTTTTATTATGACTGGGGAATAACTCAATCACAGATCAACCACCCATTTGCTGTATCCTTAAAAACAGTGCCAAGGAGGTAAATACAAAACCAGCTGCACCAATTCACAAGTTGCTCACCTCAGACGGAGCAGCAGCACGTCCTGCCTCGGGGGGATCCGTGGGCCGAGGTTCCAGGACACCCAGGCTTCCTGCTCGCCTGCGGCCCTCTTCCCAGCCTCCCAAAGGGAATCGTGCTTTTCCAAAGCTGAGGCTGTGCCCGGCACTCAATGGTTTCTGCCCACCTCCTGTCCAGCTGTCCATGCGTGTGTGGTTCTCGGGGGCGCCCACACTTCCCTGGCCCCGCTGGCCACGTCTGTGTCCTCTAAGGATGCTGGCGGCACCGCCTGTGGCCCTGCCTGGCCGCCCCTCCTCTTGGCTTTCACCTCCGCCCTTCTGGACTCCGGCCGCTTCCCTTCTCCCCTGTGATCCGTGCCGGCCTCGCACACTGGAACTCACCACCGCACACGCGGCCCCGAGCAGCGACTGCCCCCTGAGCCGCCCCTCCCCAGTTCAGGGTGGATGAGCCACAGGAGCCACAAAGCCCCCGGCCCCCCGGGGCCAGTGACAAGTCTCGCGCCCCCTGCCGCGCAGGAGAAGCACCCCCAGCGGGGCTCCGAGAGGAAAACACGCCAAGGCCGTCCGAGCAGGGTCCCTTCGACCCCGTGGGCCTTGCTTTGGTATCGCGACAGGAGCAGGGGCAGGTGTCCAAGTGTACAAATGTGTTTATGGATGACACAGAAAGCTTCGGGACGGGGACGCCGCTGGCGTGAGACACTCCTCGCCGAGGAGGGAGGAGGCTCCTCCGCGTGGGTCCCCAGTACCGTTGGGGCCGCTAGGCCGGGTGGTGGTGGTGCTCGTGGTGGTGGTGGTGCTCGTGGTGGTGGTGGTGCTCGTGGCGCTGGACCACCGGCCCCGCGCAGGCCTCGCCCAGCAGCATGGGTGGCAGCTCCCGCGCTGCCTCGTGTTCCAGCGCCGCGGGCTGGCCTGGTGCGGCCTTGAGCGGCGAGTGGCCCTCCCGGCCCCTCTGCCGGCACCGCCTGTGGCTGTAGGGTGGGGGCAGGGACTGCGGGACATGGTGACCGTCCTGGGGCGGGGCCTGGGGTTGGGGGGCCGGTGGATGAAAGCTGAAGGCTCTCCCGGGCCTGCCCCCACTGGGGGCCCCAGGCGGCCGCCCCGAGCCCTGCGGGGACCTCAGGAACGGCCTCTCCGGCCCCTTCGGCCGGGGCGGCAGGTCCAGGGCCCGCGGCACAGGCTCAGCGGCCAGCAGAGCGGGCTCGGCCAGCCCCAGGCAGCGGCGATGGTGCACGGCGTGCGCATCCGACTCCTGGGAGCGGGACCGGCCCTGCGGGTGCGCGGCCCTGGCTGGGGGCTCCTGCCTGGCCTGCGCCGGGGGGGACCCTGCAGACACGGCACCCGTGAGACCCCTCGCGGGGCCTGGGACGTCCCACCCGGACCCGGTCCTGCCCGCACACCTGAACGGCCCACTCTGTGACTCGGGGCCCCAGCTGGGGTCGCCGCAGGGACCCGGAACCCTCAGGCCTGGCGCCAGGGGCCCAGTCTCCAGGACCCACCTGGTCCAAACTTAGATGCGTAGTTCTCGATTCCCGCCAGGTCCAGGTAGTGGTTCCTCCGCTCCGTGCTCTCGTCCACACAGTAGGGCCCCCGCTCGGAGCAGGGGTGGGGGTCGGCGGTAGGCCTCCTGGTGGAGCGTGGTGGGGGCGAGGGTTTGCTCTCTCATGCTCTGAGCAGCACGCCCACCCACAAAGGGTGGGCGCTAGGACAAGCAGGGGCCCAAGGAGACCCCAGGACCACGGTCCCACCCAGTGTCCTCCACTGTCTCTGCGTCACCTAGGACGCCAGCTAGGGCTCCGTGGCTGCTGCCCCAGTGAGTGGAGCCGTAGGGCACAGGAGCAGCTGGGCTGAGGGTCTGGAGGCCGAACGCCTGCTGCCCTTCAAGCCCCACGGCCTCTCAGACGACACTGGAAGCGCCCAGCTCCAGCCCGAGTGCCGGCCGCCCACCCGATGGCAGGGAGGGACCGGGGCTCCCTGGCCGCATCCAGGCCTTTGTGCCCAGGTGCCCGTCCTGGCGGGCCACCCCAAGGGGACAGCCCCTGAGGCCTGTGGGACGCAGGAGTGTGGCTGGGCTGCTCGCATCTCAGGAGGGCAGAGCTGGACGCCAGCCCCTCACCTGATGTGCGTGGACAGCCTCTTGTCGGCCACCCTGGGGTCCTCGGGGAGCTCCCCCTCCATCCTGCATCGCGTGGGCTCCCGGTCTGAAAGAGGCAGGTGGGCACTCGTCCTCTCACTCACTCGTTCGCTCACTCACTCAGGCACCCATGCACTCATTCTTTCACTGAACAAACAGCTTCAAGCCCTCGCCAGGTGCCAGGCCCCGCTTTCCATGTTCAGGAGGCCATAGAGATTTTTTCTGTGATGGGGGCACTGAACAGTAGACACAGTTAACACCCCCCAGCAGGGTGAGTGGGAGCTCTGGGGAGATGCAGTGTGGGGGCAGGGGGTGCAGGAAGCCTGCCTGCGAGGAGGGGTGGGCTGACGTGTAAGCAGGGTCTTCAGGGCACCTGAGCAGGGAGCTGCTGCAGCCCAGGAGCCCAGGCCCTCACCCTGGCTGGCGGGGGGACCTTCCTTCCTCTTGCTGGAGGGCTCAGGGCTGACGGTCAGCTTCACTCGGAGGGTCTTGCTTCTGCCCGAGGAGTGGTTGACCGAAGCATCGACAACCTCGTAGATGGTGTGCATCAGGCTGGACATGTCCTGAGGGCGGGCATGGACGTCACGGACACAGGCAGACAGGGGGGAGGACCGCCCAACCCACACTGCCTGCTGCCACCTGCAGGCTGCCCGCCTGATTGATTCACTCGGCATCCCAGCGGAGCCCAGCTAAATTGAATGCACCACGCGACCTGAGCCAGCAGCCCTGCTGGGATCACATCTTTCCGACCTTTTAAATTTCAAACCGAATCTATGTTCAAAGGACTTCGCAGTCAGATAAACTATCGGATTCTGCTTTTAACTCGAACGCTTATCTCAGTCATCCCGCACGCCTGCTCCCTTCCAAGAGGCACTTTGCCCTCCGGGACACACAAGCCAGCAGAGCAGAGCGCCGGGGGCGCCCCTGGGGCCCTCACCACCCTGCGGAGGGGAGGGGCTGCTGGCCGGGGCCGAGACAGGCGTGCAGGGCTCTGCCGGGAACTGCACAGACAGCGGCCGGGTGCGGGAGGGGACACGGACTCCAGCCGGCTCTGTCGGTGACCTGGGTCCTGCGGTGGCTCCCCTCCCACCCCGCGCAAGCCTGTCCTATGAAGGGTGCCAGCCTCTCCCGCCGCCCTGGAGGGGGCTCAGCCTGTCCCCATCGTGGAGACCCGGGCATCGTTGTCTGTCTGCGGCCAGCGCCCTTCCGGGGACCGTGGGACGCAAGACGCAGCGTGTCACCTCTCTGGTGGCCTTGCCACTGTTGTCGAAGCCGTAGAGCGTGAACGTCCACTCCTGGCCGTCGTCCTCCTCCACCGAGACGTCACACTGGAGCGCCTGCAGGGGTGACGGGGACAGGCAGCCAGGGTCAGCCTCGTCCTCGCGCCGGGGCCCTGACCCCCACCCCGGGCGGGCTGGGGAGCTGAGAGGTCTGCACAGTCAACTCCTGGATCACTTCCGTGGTGCTGGCACTGGTGCCGGGCAAGTCCCCTGAATTACTTGGGGCCACACTGGCCAGCTCTGGCCGAGTGCAGGGCGACACCTCCACCCAGCAGAGCCTGCTGCGTGGGAGCTGCAGGGCGCAGGGACCCCGTGTTAGCGCGATACGCGCCCTCCCCCGGCGCTGGCCGCCTGCAGGAGGGGCAGCCGGGCAAAGACCTACGTCCATGTTGAGGCGCCGCTTGCCCGGCCCGCGGGGGCCCTCGCGGTTCACTGCCCTTTCTCCATCGTCTGTGCCGAAGAGCTGTCCTGGGCCCTCTCGGCCCTCGGCCTTCTCTGGCGGCAGTGCCACTGCAGGGACGAGAGGGGTGGGATGGGCCCGTCTCCCCTGGCCTGGCCCGGGGGCTGACGCAGGGCTGGGGGGGGGGTGTGGCCCCGGGGCCACCGCATCCTTGCTGGGCCTGTGACCTCTCCAGACGGGTCTGAGCTGAGGGCCTGGGCTTCTGGAACACGTGGCATCAAGGGACCTGAGCAGAGGCCAGGGCGGCCCTCCCCGGGGTGAGCCGTGGCCGGACACGCGCTCCTGCCTCCCTGGCTGCAGTGGGGCCCCCGGGAGGGTTGCTGCGCTCACTGTCTGGCTTCCCCTCCCCAGCAACACGGTCTGGTTCCCAACAGCCCGCAACACCAGAGCCTGGGAGGCTGCCTGTGCGCTGGGCAGCCCCCTCCCCGATCTCCGGGCCCGACGGACAAGGAGCTCCCTGGGCTCCAGGCTCACTTACTCCCCAGGACAGGAGCCGGGCACGTCGGGGAGACGCGCAGCTGCCAGGAGACACCCGGGGCCCGAGCTCCCGGGCAGGGCTCACGGAGCCCCTCCGAAGGCAGCCCTGCGGTCAGCCTCCCCGCCCACGCAATGCTGAGGACACTCGCCCGGCACCGGCCCTCGGACAAGCCTGGTGGTCACCTGTCACACGCCACGGGGACCCACTCCACGGCAGATGCACATGTGTGGCGGTGACTAGGGCGGCCATGCTTCGCACGCAGACCACTTTGGACAGCCTTACGCTAATGCGGTGCATCACACCCACAGGTGACCCGTGGATTCACCGAAACGCCCGCGTGCGGAACCTGTCCCCCCACCCACGGGCTCGCGGGACTCCAGGGACGCGGACGGGCAGAGGCCCTGAGATTCACCTTTTGCTTCTCCAACCCCCAGACCGAAGTCCACGTCGTCTGCTCCACGGAGGAGCCCACGTGAGATGTGTTTTTAAGCACATCTCAGAACGCTTTGCTTTTAAGACCGGGGAACCTGGCTTGGACCTGCAAACGGCCACCGGTGGGGACCCGCGACCAGCCAGGGCTGGCCTGGGTGTGGTGGGATAGGTCGGGGACCGTGGGGCGTGGGTGGTCCCCATCGCCAGGGTGTCCTGGGGGCAGGTGCCTGGGATACGGTGTGGCGTCAGTGAGGTCTGGAGAGCAGGACTTACCCTCTAGGGGACACGGGTCATCCCGGAAAGGTCCTTCCTTGGGGTCCCCACCAGGCAGCCCCTGCAGGGAGAGAGGACAGGGCAGACGGTGTGCACCCCCACATGAGCTCCGGGTGCCGGAACCAGACCCCACCTCCTGGGGCGCCAAGAGTTCCTGGTCTAGAAATACCAAACTCTCCACCCTCACTAAGCCTCAGGTTTTTGAAAGTAAGACACACGCACATCCCTGGATGTTGTCTGGTTCCATGAGAAGTGTCTCCAGGACGAGACATGGCACCCGTGAGAGCGCCGGGGCTTCAACAGGAGCCCCGCACGAGAGACATGGCCTTTGCCCAAGGACGCAGCCGCAGTGAGAACGAAGCTGCGGCCTGGCCTTTGCTGTGAGAGGTGGGCACAGACCAGAAACCTGGGCTGCGGACAGAAGCCACCTGCCCTCTGCTCCCTGGCCCGCACGCAGCACCTCCCGTCACAGCCGGCAAGAACCCGAGTGACCTGCCCCCGAAACACCCACGGACCCAGGGGCCGGGGCTGCAGGGGGACGGCATCTCCTCCAGGGCGGCCGGGCCGAGGGCACAGACAGAAGACCCCGGCTTCCAGGGCCGATCCCAAGACCAGTTACGGAAAAACGGGATGAGACTTCCAACGTATCCAAAGGGTGTTTCAGCCAGGAAACTACAGAACAAGTTCACGTGGCCCGTGGAGACAGCCCACAAAAGTCAGAGCACAGAGACGGGAAGAAGGGGTGACACGGCCAGGGAAGCTGCCTCGGATCCTGGCTCCATCCAGTGTCCCAGTGGCGGGTCACGTGGCGCCGCCCCCAGGACCCGGTGTTTCCCCAGGTGACTCTTGAGCAGACGGACGTCTCTGTCCCCCACATTTCCGCTCTGACTCTGAAGCCACAGAGCTGTTGAGAGCCCGGCCAAGGATGCAACGTTCAGATGTGTGTGAGGACACGGCCCCCCAGGACTGCTTGGCTACACGGCCCTCTTGGGCCCCAAGGCTCTATCACACCTCCTGACGCAGCATCTCCAGGTCACTTGGGGCCCCTCATCTCTCCCAAGGGCTCAGGCCCAGGCTGGAGTCAACTCGGCACGAGGCCCAGTGGGGTTGCCCCGCCAGGTCGCCTGACACCCCACAAGCTCGGGGCCCCGCAGGGGACGGTGAAGGGTTCCGACCGCTGCCCCTCAGGCTGCGGGCAGTGGCCGGGGACCAGCCCCGACCTGTCCCCAAACAGGCCTGACGTCATCTCCACGTGGTGGTGTTGTTGGGCCAGACTGTCCCTCTGTCGCCTTGTCACGCAGGTGGACTGGGGGTGGGAAGCAGTGTCCCCATGCCAGTGCCTCGGAGGGTGCTGATCAGGCCCGGCCAGGAGGGACCACGTGCAGGACCAACTGGGCGGCAGGGAGGGGGGCCACCGTCGGGGGAGCACAACGCCTGCGCCCTGCGGGGGCAGCCTGGTGGCATCCTTGCGCTGGCCGGTGAGTGCCAGAGCCTCTGCCAGCCCGAGGCACCCCGGCCACCACCGGAACAGCAGAAGGCCCTGTGCCGGCTCGGCCCACGCGGCTGCGACACTGGTGCCTGCTCCCAGGTTCCTCATCTAGGGGCCTGATGCCACCAGCCAGACCCAGCCCTCGCGCCAGGCCCACCAGTGCCCTCGGGATGGCCGTGTCCGTCGGCAGGAGGAGAGGGGACACAGGCCATCCTCAAACACAGCTCTGTGTCTCCAGCTTGTTCTTTGTGAGAACAAATCAAAACAAAACCCACGAAAAACACCTAGAATGCTTTTACCCAGATTTTCAAACTGATCACTTTGAAGAAGGCCTTGATGACAAACACCAACCACAAACACACCCTAAGATACTTGGGTCCACGGGAACGAGGAGACAAACGCACACCTCCTGTTCTGGGCACACGCTGCCCTGGGTTCAGTGAGGACCGGCCCAGATGTCCCGCTCTGTGTGGGGAAGGGAACCCCCCCAGGCCTTGGGGTCTCCCCAGGAACGCGGGTGCAGCAGGGCGGGGCCGAGGGACAGAGCACGGGCTCCTCTGGGTGAGATCCCGGCTGTGCTGGGGGCCCCTACGCACGTGACATCAGGGAACATGGCCTGGGGCTCTGACGGCCATGGGCGTCACGGGAGCACGCGGACGGTGCAGGGACCATCACCGCCCAGACGGAGCCTCGAGGAGGATGCGGGGTGGAGCCGGTGTCGCTGGGCCCAGGAAGGAGGGGGACCCCTGCCGCCTGTCTCCAGAGCCCCTACAGGTGCCCCTGGCGTCTTCCTCTCTCCTAATCCCCTGCCTTCCCCCTCCACGTCACACCCTTCAGAATAAGGCTACTTCCATAGTTCTCTGAGCGCGCCAGGTGGGCAGCGAACTTGTTTCAGTAAGAAGTCAAGTCACCTGACTATTAAGACGCCACTCCCTCGGCCACCCAGCGAGCTGGCATCGAAAGCACCCGCTTCGCCTATAGCTCCAAGCGTCCTTGGGGTCCTGTGAACGCCCTGCACACACACCGCCCAGGCTCACAAGGTCCTCTCCTGCCCAAAGACAGGGCTGAGCTCTCTCCCGGGTGGACGTTAAGATGACTTCCAGTCACTTTTTCTGAAAACCTGACTTTTGGTTAAATTTTTTTCTGTAAAATCAAAATAAGTCATGAAGCTGAGGTTCCAGGCATTTGTGGGGAGCAGCGGTGGCTTCCGGACCAGGTGCCAGAGGCTTGCAGGTCAGCTGGCAACAGAGCATAGCACTTCTTGCTAGAAGAGCCAGTCTTGGGGTGCAACAGCTGAGGCCCCGAGACGCACTTCTGGGAAAGCGCCGGGGCGCACGGCTGGTGGAGCGGCTGGCCCGGAGGCCTCGGCCACCAGGAGCCAGAGCGACAGGCAGGAAGCCAGGGTTTCCACATCACTCGCCTGGCTCGGCTGAGAGGTCAAAGGAAAAACAAGACCCACCCAAGTCCTCTACATGTGAGCTTAAAAAAGTGGCAAGTTCAAACATTCATCCCATTTTTTTGTTTTAAAATAGTTTGAGCACTTGCTTTCGGCGTATTGTGTTGGTTACAGACAAGATGATAAATGCTTTGGGCTGGGGGAGGGTCAAGACAGAAACGGTCTGCACAGACCCTTGGCTGGACCCTGAGCTGCTCCCCTACAATCACAGACACAGTAAGGACACGACGGGCCAGGACGGATACGACAGCCCGTCATGACCTCCTTCCCTGATACAGCTGCGCGTGCAGAACGTTTGAAATACGGTTCATCCACGTACGCCCCAATGCTAGAACACGCAGTGTTTAAGATCTGAGTCGACAACAAGCGATGTGACGCACGGCGATCAAGGGACAGAAAGCGCTGCAGGGAACGTAACCGCGCTTCTCCCCGCGACGGGTGCCTTCACATCCGTCCTGGTTGCACCAAAATGCCCTTTAATCTTCACCGCTTTGGCTCAATACAAGGGCCAAGGGCTTTAATTGCAACATATAAAACCTCCCGCAGGGCTGCTGACCAGATGCGCGGCCACTCCCCGCAGGGCGACCACTTAAGTGGCCCGGAAACCAGGGCCCTCAAGCGCGACCGGGGTGCACACAGACGCCCCATTTCTGATGGCCCCGCTCAAGGGCCCCGCTTCCGCCGCAGCGCCTTCCCCAGGGCGGTCCAACCCCACCCCTCCTGGGATGCCCCTCCCATTCTGGCATGCACCCCCCTTGCTCTGAGCCCCGGCTGCAGGCCCTTCCCCAGCGTCAACCTCCCCCCTCGCTCCCCTTTGCGCCCCCAGAGGAGCCCCGGCCTCCTGCATACAGAATCCTCCACCCTCACCTCGCTTTCCGGTCCGGCCCCCACCTTCCCGCTTCCCGCTTCCCCACCTGACTGGATGGTCCTCGGCACCAACCACCTCCTGACTCTCCTGGTGACGGGCTCCATCCCCATGCGGCCCCGGGACTCCCACATCAGCCAGCAGGGCCTACAAGATCACCATGCTCTACGATCCATGCGGGGCCTGAGCCCCTGCCAACCCCCTGGGGCACCAGGCAGGGGCAGCTCCCCCCTCGCCCCTGCGTTCACTCTCCGGCATCCGCTGGGCCCTCCTTTCGCCAGGCGCTCTGCTGGCCCCCTGGGACGGCACCAGGGCCCATGCATCCTGATGCTTTATTCTCCCTGTCCTTCTTTGGACGTCAACGTCAGGTGGCCACGGCCTTTGCTGCAGGGTCCCCATGGTCCCATCCGTGCCCCTCTCACCCGCAGGGGCTCTCGGGGGAGCCCACCAGGACCATGGGCCACAGCCCCCAGAGGCCACGTACCCTGCTGTACCTCTGTCCTGAGCTCAGACTCCCAAGGACATCTGCTCCATGAGCCACGGCACAAAACGGAATTCCCGGTCCTTCCCAGCAAGCGGCCCTTGGCCTGGCCAGGTCCTGCTGAAAGGCCCAGGACAGCCCATCTGCCCAGGTGAGGCCTACAGGCACACAGGTGTTGGGACATACCACCTAAAAGCTCAGACCCTGGCTTCCCGTGAAAAAGCCAAGAGGTCTGGCCGCACATTCCCACGGCCAGGGTGCCCCCTCCATCCACCAGAGCTGTCAACGCTAGGCCGTCCACCCCTCATGCGAGCCTGGTTGCGGGGCAGGAGATGGGCTCCTGTTCAAGGGGATGTGGGGATGTCTGGCTGATTGAAAAGGAGAAACCTTTGGTGACGTAAACGATCACCTCCTGAACACCGTCCGCTTTCCAAATGTCAACATTCACATATTCCTTCAAAATTCAGTGGCTCTGCAACCTTAGGAAACATGTTCCCGGGTTTTTGGGGCCGCCTGTTTTCCTTGGAAACCCCACACTCTTGATGGAGCAGAGGCTCTCCGCCCACTGACTCCCGGGAAGATCCCCGAGGGAATTGGTGCCGCCGGAGTTTCTGCTCTTCCCATGGAGCCGTGAACTGGGCGGAGCGTGTGAAGAGATGGCCTTTACAAACCTGCTTCTTCATCGGCCTGTTAAAGGGTCTGGTTAGAAACTGCTCTTGGCGAACATGCTGGGCATCCTGGAAGGACCTTACAATCCGCTGCAAACTCGAGGCCCCAGGGGGACCTCCTGGTCGATCCTGCAGCCCAGCTCCCCGGCCACTCTGGCCCGGCCGCCCCTTCCTGTGGCCACCCACCTGCATGAGAATCTGCTTCCCTGCAGTCGGCTGTGAGGGGTGCCCGGAGTCCACCAGGCTGCTTGGCTTCTGAACCCGGTCCACCCGGGATCCTGGCATGGCCGCGGGCCTGTGGCAAGTCCTCGGCAGCTGACAAGCCTCGGGGCGGGCGGGGGCTCACATCCCGGCCTTCCGCCACCACCCCCCGCCAATGCTGCTGGGAAAACTCAAGGCCCTTCCAGGCAGCAGCCCTTGGGGTTAGTTCAGGCCTTGTTTTGCTCCAGGAAGGGCAGGTGTCTCCTCTTTTCCAAACAGATGACCCTGCACTGTGTTTCCTTCAAAAAGCCAGGTTGATTCAACCCAGATTCTTCACCAGGGCTTAGCGCGGGGGTCTGGGGGATTTGGGCTTCAATAAACAGGAGCTGTCAAGGGTCACAGGGCCCGGAGGACAGTGTGTCAGTGTCCTGGGGCGGCCGTAAATGGCCACCAGCTGGGTGGCTTAAAACAGAGAAATGTAGCCCTTCCCAGTTCTGGGGCCATAAGTGTGGCAGGGAGCTCCCCCGGAGGCCCCAGGGAGGGTCCCTCCTGCCTCTCCCAGCTCCCGGGGGCCCCAGCGTCTCTGGGTTTGTGGCCGCATCCTGCCAACCTCCGCTCTGTGGCCACGCGGCCTCTCCTGGGTGCATCTTCCGTTCTGGGTCAGCACCCCTGCCCCCCTCCTTCCTCTTACAGAGATACACCTGGTGGCAGTTTGGACCACCAGCACCATCTCTCATCTCTAGATCCTGAGTTTAATGACATCTGCAGAGACCCGTCTTCCATATAAGGTAATAGTCGTGGGCCCTGGGATGAGAATAAGCCCGGCACCGTCCGGAAGCCGAGAGGCTGAGAATCCTGAACCAGCCGCCGACCGCGCGGCCTCGGCTTTCCTCCCAGTGACGCGAGGCCGGGGTGCAGAGTGACTGCCCACGCACACACTCACCACAGGGCCTTCTCCTGAAACAGGGGACAGACAGGGAAGCACACTGGCCAGAAACCCAGCTGCGACCAGGCCCCTCCTCCGGCCTCAGGGGTGGGGAGACCGCAGCCCCGCCAGGGTCCAAAGCCAGGGTCACAGCGCAAACCGTGAGGGCAGACTGAGAGCCGCGTCTGCTCCCACAGTGGATTCTTTAGACTCCGAGGGGGCGCTAGGCCTGCGTTTCTGAGAACCAGTTTTCCCCAGAGGACGGAAAACTAGCTCTGTGTGTTGAGTCCAATTTCCTTTCTGCGGAGGGTCCAAGGACACGTTGCTGTCTCAAGAACCCAGACGGTCCCCCTGCAAGAGCCGGGCTGCACGCACCCACCCCCAGGAACGGCTCTGGTCCCACCGCTGATCTTGGAACAGTAAAAATACAGGGTGATCCACTCAGAGGAGTTTGCAGCCCCCCTGCAGCTCAGGAGCTAAAGCCCATAGAGCATCTTGGGGTCTGGAAATACAGTCCCATGGGATGTAAGTTCAAGGCCGCTTCTGAGAGCCTGGACTGGGTGAATTCCGGAGTCCCGAGATGAGATGTCTACAGGGGTGGGTAGGAGGGGGGCCCAGTGTGGATGGGAGTCCAAGCAGGGGGAGGAGAACAACACCAGAAGTCAGAGAGAGGAGGAGAGATGGGGGAGGGGAAAGGAGGGGGAGGGGAGGGGAGGGGCTCCCCCGGGGGGAGCAGCGGGAGGGCCGCGGGGAGGAGGGGGACCTAGCAGGCCAGCTGGGGGCGCCCTCCAGAGCAAATGGCTCCTGGTAGGACAGCCTTGGTGCTCCCCAGCTCCCTCAGGGGAGGGTGGCCTCAATGCCAGGAGGACGCCTGGGGTCCGGGGCCTGCGGGGCCCACGCCCAGGGTCACAGGTACCATCCCGAAGGTGCTGTTCACCACGCGCTCCCGCCTGTTCGGAAACCAGACGATCGCTCCTGCTGCGCCTACCACCCCAGCGAGCCCCTCCCAGCGACGCAGGGCACCTGGCCAGCCACACCGCCTGGCTGCCCCACGGGCTCTCCACCCCGGCCCTGGCTCACACCGGCCCCCCGCGTGGGCTGTCGGCCCTCGTGGAATGTCGATCAGTCCAGCAGGGTTTCTGATCATCAGAGACAGAGCCTGGCCTTACCTCCCCGCCCTGTGCAGGTGAAGCAGGTAGCTCTGAAGCGGCACGTGCGGAGGGCCCTGGGGACGGCTGGAAGGGGCCGTCAGAGCCACAACGACGTCGGCTCTGCGGTCAGCACTGCCAGGGAGCTGGCTCCCCAGAAGCCACGAGGACAGCCGCAACCGCCCTGGACGGCAGCTCCACCCGTGGTTAATCCTGCAAACGACAGCCCCGGGCGCTGCGCGGCCCGCTGGGGACCGGGATGGGGACCCGGTCGTGGCAGAGGGTGGAGATGCGGGGCCGGAGCATCACAGGCAGCCAGGGGCTCGCGGGGCTCAGAGAGGGGCCGGGGTCCGCAGGGGACGTGCCCAGCGGGCTTGTGCTACTTCAGTGACCAAGGCGACCAAGGCTACTTCGGGGCAGTTTGGGAGGAGCCTGGGGCTGGGCAAGGGGCGGGGGTGATGTGACATCTAGGCAAGGGCGACCTGGGCCAAGTGGGGGGACCGGAGAGGAAGCCGGGCTCCAGCTCGGGGCTGTCAGGACGCCGGATGTGGCGGGATTGGTGTGGGGTGAGAAGTGGGGAGGCCTGGGCTCACCATGCACTGGACAGAACTGGGCCATGCGGGAGAAGGCAAAGGCAGAAACCCCAAGGGCTGGGGCGCTGGGCGGGGGAGACGCCCCAGAGTCAAAGGTCAGGGGTACAGCAGAGTGGACGGGGAAGGAGGCAGGGTGGGACAGCGGGAGGAGGGGGGACAGTGGCCTCAGGCGGGAGAGAATGGAGGGCAGAGGGGGTCTGCCCACCCCGCTGCCTGAAGGCCTGGTGGGCACACATCTCAGAAACACCCGCAAGGGAGACCGAGGCAGCCTGGGCAGAACTGGCTGGAAGGCGCCGGGCCAGCGCGTCTGTCTGGAAACGCCAGGCGGTGGGAGTCTCGGCTTCAGTGGCGGAACAGTTTCAGATGTGACGACGCAGTTCTGGGGCTTAGTAATTCCTACTCAGGTGCGGCGACGCCACGGAGGGTCTCCACTCGAGGGGCCACAGCGGCTGTGGCTGTGAGCTCCTGATTTCAAAGCGAAAGTTAAGGACAGCGGGGCCTCAGGGGAGGGGCGGTATGGGGCTTGCCCACAACCACAGAGGCCTTCAGTGTCTTGCTTTCCAAGTTACAACCGCACTTCAGGAGCCGAGGGGCATTTCTAGATTTGCCCATCGGTGCCCCTGCATTAGCGCCGTTTAACCAGGCTGGGTAATAACCACATTTGG
Source organism: Monodon monoceros (assembly GCF_005190385.1). Taxonomy (NCBI): domain Eukaryota; kingdom Metazoa; phylum Chordata; class Mammalia; order Artiodactyla; family Monodontidae; genus Monodon; species Monodon monoceros. Next base: position 1,637,580 of record NW_021703768.1, on the reverse strand, counting down.
AACTGGAGGTCTAGAAACTCAGTCGTTTGAGAATCAAAGGGTCTCCTAAAATAAATGCCTACAGACCTCACGTGCCCGCACAGCCGTAACCTGCTTCCTGGGTGAGGTCACCTTACCCCACTGGAGAACGGCTGGCACACGTGTGGCAGGAAAGCCTGAAAACACGCCCCCCGGGGGACTCAGCCCAGGAGCCAGTCCACAGCCCACGGCTGTGGATAAGTTACAGTGGGGCGTAGGGGCACCCAGGCCACCTGCTGGGGAAATAACTCCACCCTAAGACTTGTGCAAGGAAAACATAATAAGAGGAGGATCAGTGAGAAGATACATATACACACACACACACACACACACACACCCTGCATATGTATACAGATGTATACACGTGCATGTACACACATATACATATGCATGAAAACACATACATGCACGCGTACACACACATAGATGCACACGTACCTCCACATATGTATATGCAGGCACACACACACCCACACACATAATCTCTACCCCAGATAATTGAGAAGTGGCCATAAAACATGCCAAAAACATCTTCAGTGATTTCAGTTCTCGGCACCCTGCAATTCTGTTTTTTGTTTAACACTAAATCATTTCGCAACAAACCTGCAGACCGGATTTCCTCCCGGTCGTGCCTGCTCCTGTTTCCGTATCCAGAGCTAACAACGAGTAACTTCACAGAACACGGAAGATCGCGGGCGATCACCCTTCCAGCGCCTACTGTTGCCCTCCAAGCTTCCTGGCCGCAGAGGTCACAACACGCAAAATACCAACAAGACCCTCGTCCCCCACGTGCCTGAACCACCGTGCCCTCCAGCGCTCCCGTTCAGACGGCGTTTAACACCACTGGGTTTGGGCTGCAGACCCACATCCATCTTCCTCTGGAAAAACCACTGGGCTTCTCGTTCTCTTTCATTCATATTTAAGGCTCGTGTCTCCTATTTCAAAGGAAGATCAACTCCGAAGTGGAAAAGAACCCCATGCACTTGTGTTTTCAGTTTAGAAGGCCCCACGTGTCCACGAGTGATGCCAGGGCCCGCAGCAGAGATAAAACAGGCTGGAGATGCTAATGGCTTGTACTTGGTCACGGCTCCGGAGCCCCAGGGCCGAGCTCTGAGAGTGATCAGGGTTTTCCTCTCTTTGGCAGCACCTGTGTGGTGTCAGGTGGAAGCACCTCCTCGTGGCTCTGAGGCTGCTTCCGGCCCCCGTGCGTCAGAGCCGACGGAGCCCAGCGCCCCGCTCCCCAATTCTACACACAGGAACCAAAACCCACCCTTCAAGCAACGGAGTTGAGACCCCACCCGTGAAAGACAGAAAGTGTTTTGAGGAGACCTGCACTTGCCTTGTCTAAGCCCTCCTTCAACCATTCCTCCTACCCTCACCCCCAGCCCCGGCAACCAGAGCTCTCGTCTCTGTATGTATGAGTTTGGTTTATACACATATCTGCATATTTCTGGTCCTCATATGAGAGATCACATGGCGTTCGTCTTTCTCTGCCTGACTTACTTCACTTCGCATAATGCTCTCAAGGCCCGTCCATGTTTTGGGCAAGATTTTCTTCTTTATTGCTGAATAATATTCCAGTGTATATACACACCACATCTTCTTTATCCATTCATCCATCAACGGACGTTTAGGTGGCTTCCGTGTCTCGGCTATCGTGAACAGTGCTGCAGTGAACGTGGGGCTGCATATGTTATCTTTCTGAGTTAGTGTTTTTGCTTTCTTTGGAATACATACCCAGGAGTGGGATTGCTGGATCACATGGTAGTTCTGTTTTTAACTTCTTGAGGAAACTCCACACTGTTCTCCACAGGGGCTGCGCCAATTTTCATTCCCACCAGCAGTGCACGGGGGTTCCCTTTTCTCCACTCCCTCGTCAACACTTGCTATCTCTTCTCTTTTCGATGGTGGCCATCCTGACAGGTGGGAGGTGACATCTTGTGGTTTTGATCTGCATTTCCGTGATGATTAGCGCTACTGAGCACCTTTTCGTGTGCCTGTTGGCCACCTGCATTTCTTCCTTTGAAAAGCGTCTTTGTTAAACGATGATCTCGTCTCAGAAGCGACGCCGGGCCCAGGGCAGCCGCGTGGTTTGGGAGACTCTGGGGAGCATGGGAAGAACCCCGAGTGCAGGAGACCCGCTCTTGCCTCACAGCCCTTCTCCAGGTTTTCCTCAAGAAGGCTCAGAGGAGGAGCGGGTGTCCCGGGCTCATGGGTGGGCATGGGGTCCTCCATCCCAGGCACTTCAGTACCCCTGGAGGAGCTGTCCCCACCATACAGACACCCTAGCACCCTCTGCTCGCCCTTTACAGTCACCTGGGATCCCCATGTGACTCAGAAACACCCAGACGAACACCAGCTGCAGAGGCAGGGGGTCCGTCCCATGAAGGAACCCTGAGCCTGCCGTCCTCCGCCTGCTGCCCGGGCAGCCCAGGAGGGTTCCGTGTACTCGACAGCCGTGGACACTGATGCCAGTGGAGTCTGGACCCCAGACTTCCTCTTCCAAGATATCCTTTCACTGTCCTCCTTCCTCACCCACAAACTCCAGCACCTCTGACTTCGTGGGTGCGTTTACGTGAGGGTGTGGGAAGAGCCGTGACACGGACGATCGCTGCACGGCCGTGCCCACCCGTGGTCTCTCCCGTGGGCCCCTCGGCAGCTCCACCATGGATTATAAAGCAGGGCCCTCGGTAGCGTCCCCGCCAATTTAATTTGTGGTGCGAGACGGATTCCTCACCGCTTCTGCTGCTCTGCTGACACCCCTTTGGGGAGAGGGTTCTGTGGGTTAGAAGCAGACCGCGGCGTATCATCTGGATCTGAGGCCACCAAGGACGGCCTTCTCCCTCCTCACGGCCCCAGCGAGGGACGGAGGGGGGTCAATGTTCCTGAACTTCGTTTTATCCTCCTTTCCGAGCCAAGGTGTGCGTCTCCGACGGTCCTCTCCCCCATTTGCACGTTTGTACATTTAGGTGCATTACATGCTCACCAAACAAAAACTACTGAACCCCTGGTGCTAACGATCTGCCTTGCTTTCTTACATCTAAAAGGATTCCGGCCAATTTGAAAACCCAAACCTCCAGCATGTTCAAAAATGAGCAGGGATTTGCCTATGCCTGCGGACACTGGCCGTTGACAGTTCCTTGAAATACGTGAGACCCGCCAAGCTCACTGGGGCTCTGCACTTTCCAGACTGCAGCTGCAGGGGGAGGGGCCCCGGGGCTTAGCAGACATCAAATGGAGCTTTCTGGAGCTGTGCTGTCCACGTGGCAGCCACAGCCACATGTGCCTACTTACATTTAAATTTATGAATGAAACGTTAGAAATCCAGCTCCCCTGTCACTCGCCACACTCCAGGCACCAGCGTGGCCGGCAGTGACCGCTGTGGGCGGCGTGGATACAGACCACATCCAGCGCCGGTTGGGAGCACCCAAATCCCACCCCCACGCCCAGGTGGAGATGCGGTGATCGGCCGAGGTCACAGAGGTCGCCAGCTGGACTCTGGCCCCCCAGCGGGGCTTCCCCAGCCCGGGACCCTTGGGACCTCAGTGACCCAGCTCCGGCTGGCCAGTGCTGGGAAGATGACTCAGTTGGGCAGGTAGAAGGGCAGGGGTCTGAAACAGGCAAGGCGGACAGTCCTAGTAGGCAGCCTGAGGCCCCCCGGACAGGTCAGACGTCCACGGCAGGGCCCAGGCCAAGGACTGAGCAAAAGTCCCAGGGGCCGGAGCAACACGTGAAACCCAGCAGACCGGACACGAGGGTGGCCGGGGTGGCAGGCGGGAGTCGGTCGGCACAGGCTCCAAGGGGCAGCAGGCGGCTCTGGGCGGAGGGACGTGCCTACCTGGCCGTGTGTGGACAGTTGGCTGGCGCAGAGGCCCAGCAGGCGGCCCACATGGGCAGTTCTCGACTCCAGGCCGACCGGGGGGCTGGCAGATCTGCTGAGCGATGGGGATGCCAGAGACTGAGGGCCCGGGGACCACAGGGCTGTCCCAAGCAGGCCAGGCTGTGGACGCAGGCCCAGGGGTGCACCAGGAGCTCTGCCCAGGCTGTGGGGAGTGGACGTTCCAGCGTCAGCCGGACAGGTGCTCCCGGGCCGGGGAGAGGCCAACACAGACGTTTGGCCTGTTGCTGCCAAAGGGCCAGAGGGGCCACCGAGGGGCGCATGCCGAGGAGGAAAGGGCACAGGCCACGAGCCCTGAACACAGAAACCAGGTGCCCAGGACGGGCCTGCGGGCCGCGTGGTGCAGGGCCTCTTCCCGACCAGCTCGCGGAAAGAAAGTGCCGGAATCCCTTTCGCGCCCACGTAGGAATCTGCGGCGTTAGACTACATTCTCACGGGCCTGGAGCCCCCAGAAGCTGGAAGAGGCAGGGAGGACCCCCCGCAGGGCCTGCAGAGGGAACGCAGCCCTGGGACAGCTCAGTGTCCGAGTTCTGACCTCCAGAACGGTGAGAGAGTAAACGTCTGTCATTTTAGGCCGGCCAGTTGGTGGTACTTTGTCACGGCCACCCCAGGAGACCCACGAAGGGAGCCCAAGGCTTCTCTTCTACATAACTATTTTAAAATATTTAACTTTAAGGCATTCCCAACGTGTGCTTTTAGCCATCAAAGACCTAGAAATCCGGAAAGGTCCACGGTCAGATGCCCCAGTGCCTGCTGACCACAGGTAAGATCACGGGTCCAGCCTCCCTCAGGAAGAATTCCCAACGCCTCCCGGTGAGGTCTGGGGTCTGCCCAACCCTCACCTGAGGATCCAGGGACGCCAGGGCAGTGGGCCAGCACCTCGTGGGTTTAGGGTGTACACGTGGGCGTCTGCAAACCCCCAGGCAGGGACGGCTCCGTCCTCCTGGGGGAGAAAGATCTGAGGGGCAGATGGCCCTCAGGCCAGGATGCAACGTGCCCCAGGATGTCAGGGTCCACTGGCCTCTGGATAGGGTCGCCAACCTCCTACAGCCCAAAGAAGGGGGGGGAGGGGGAGATGGGAAGGGGTGGGGGGAGAAGAGAGCAGAGGGGGTGAGACCGGGAGCTGCAGACAGACCCCCACGGTGGGCTGTGAGACACCCCAGGACCCGGCCCTCCTAGAGAGTCTTTGCCTCCTAGTTGCAGGGAAAGGAAATCAGTGCTCAGGGAGGGAGGCGCATTTCAAGGGTTTCTTCTCCACAGAATAGAGGAGGCTCTTTTACAAGAGCTGTTAAAGGGAGGCCGTGGAACCAGCGTAGAAATATCCACCCTCCTCCAAGCACGACAACAGGAGGATTACAGACCTCAGCTCTGGAGGCAGGAACCAGAAAGGCAGGCACGCGGTCCCCTCCCCCAGGCCCCACTTCCCCGAAGCCCTTCCGGGGGACCCGGGGCAGCAACGCCCGTGCAGCTCCCAGCGGGGGTGCAAAGGCAGCCGCCGCACGAGGGCGGATGACCGTTTGGTCAGCATGGCCACGGGAGCCTCCCCTGTGCGAGGCCCAGGCCCCCCTTGGGCCTCTGTCCCCAGGAGACCCCGCCCCAGAGATACACCAGCACAGGGACTCAAGCCGCCGGCCTGGTCGGGACGGCAGAGCCCAGAAAGCTGGCTGAGTGTCGGCTGTCAGAGCAGCGGCGGGGCCTGCACGGGGTGCACGTGGAGGGTGGACATGCAGGGCATAGAGCCGGTCCTGAGCCAAGGAAAGCCTCAGGCCCATTAGGGCCGCACCGCACCCCAATTCCTGAGAAGGTGACCGTGTGCGGAGGTGGGGTCGCCACAGAGGCCCTCTGGTAAGATGAGGTCACGGGGGCGGACCCGGATCCCACAGCCTGTGTCCTGACGAAGAGACTGTCACGTCTCAGGGGGGTGACCCTGGGAGGACACGGGGCGGTGCCTCCAGGCAGGGGAGCGAGGCCCTGGTGGAAAGTGGCCTGTGGACACCTGGACCCTCTACCTCCGGGATGGAGACAAGCAGTCCGTCATTTAAGCCGCCCCATCCGTCCGCCTGTCCATCTGTCCATGAGGCTTTGTTACGGCTGCCCCAGGAAACCCATACTCGGCCGGGCACCCTCCTCCCCTCCCAGCAGCCAGGGTTCCTGCTGCGATGCTGTCAGCCCCTCGCTCCACACATGTAGCCGTCCAGAGGGCACCTTGCTGGGTAGAAAGGGCCGCAGGCGTCTGGGCCCCGTGGGGAGGGCAGGCCCGCCGCGCACTCCTGGGGGCTGGTCACCAACCCGGCGGCGCTGCAGTGACCCGCACGCCAGGCCTGCTTCCGGCCGCGGCATCCTTCTCAAGGGCTTCCATTCGACACAGGCGTTTTCTTCCAAAGCCAGCAACTGTCTGATGCAGGGTCAACCTGGGAGAGGCTCCACTTCACACCCAGGAGGGGCCGAGGCCCGGGGCAGCGACATGCAGCAACCCAGCAGGCAGCTCCCCTTGAACCCAGCGCAGGACAAACTCAGGAGATGGGCCGTGCCTGGCCGGGACCGAACCGCTGCTCTGAAGCCGAGCCTCCGCTCCGGGGACCGGGGACTGGGGATGGCAGCCACAGGCCTCCCCTCTTCAGGGAGAAGGAGAGGAAGGGGCCACCACGACCCCATGCCTCCCAGGCCCGCCTGGAGCACCCAGTCTCTCGGGGGGCTGCTGACCTGCGGGCGCAGCTCACAGGGCCCTGGGGTGAAAGGCAGGAAGCTCGGGCCCGTCACGCTTACTGACCACAGGTGGGCTGCCGTCCACCACAGCCCCTGCCCCGCGGCACCAGCGCCCGCTCCCGTCCTGCTCTCCTCACGTCCCTCGCTTCATCTCTCCTCGTAGGACCCAAGCAGAGGCACGTAGCCTCGCGCCATTCAGCACAGGCTGTGGCCCAGAGACTTGAGGGCAAGTGACAGGCGGGCAGCACCAGGCCCAGAGCGGGGTCTGGGTGGCAATGAGGCCACCACGCAGGCTGCCTCCCGCGGACAACGGGATAGAGGAAGGCTTGGGGGTGGGGGGGAGCCACCCACATTTCAAAAGGGCCACGTCACGGGGCTCCCAGTCGTCACCTGCGGTCAGTGTTTCTGTGACAACCTTGCTGGGGCTGCCTGGCTGGCTGCCCCCTGGCCATACGGTGGGAGGGAGAACAGGGGACATGGGTGGCCTCGATGTCTCACCTCCAGAGGAAGAGACGGCCTAACCCAGCGGTCCCCAACCTGTTTGGCATCAGGGGCTGGTGGGGTGGAAGACAATTTTTCCACGGACGGGGGTGGGGGATGGCTCAGGCAGTAGCGCAAGCAACGGGGAGCGACGGGGAGAGAAGGGGAGAGATGGGGAGAGACGCGGAGAGACGCGGAGAGACGGGGAGAGATGCGGAGAGACGGGGAAAGACGGGGAGAGACGCAGACAGACGGGGAGCGAGGGGGAGAGATGGGGAGCGATGGGGAGCGATGGGGAGAGAAGGGGAGAGATGGGGAGAGACGAGGAGAGAAGGGGAGAGATGGGGAGAGATGCGGAGAGACGCGGAGAGACGGGGAGAGATGCGTAGAGACGGGGAAAGACGGGGAGAGATGCAGACAGACGCGGAGCGAGGGGGAGAGATGGGGAGCGATGGGGAGAGATGAGGGTGACGGGGAGTGAGGGGGATCGATGGTGAGCGATGATGAGCGATGGGGAGCGACAGGGAGCGGTGGGGAGAGATGGGGAGCGGCAGGTGAAGCTTCGCTGTCTCGCCCGCCGCTCACCTCCTGCTGTGCGGCCCGGCCCGGGGAACGGGGACCCGTGACCTAACTCCTGACCCCTGGAGAGGCAGGTCAGAGGGGCGGGGCAGCACCGTCCACCTCCTCCCCACCCAGGGAGGGTCTGCGGACTGGCTGAGCCACGGCCGTGCTGCCCTGCCAGCAAGCGCTGGCCGCCCAGGTGACGGCGGCTGAAGAACCAGGTGCTGCCAACAAGGGACATGAAACTAAACTACAGATCTTGTTGGTCACTTTGTGGCTCAAATGAGAGATTAGTCTGTTTCGGCACACACAGCGGGGTCACAGTGCCCAGGAGAGGATCTACTCGCTGGCGCTCATGGCCCTAATCTCACCGCGAACCCCACAGCGTCAAGGCTATAAGGGCCTGGCCCACTCCTCAGCAGAGCTCCGAGTCGGTCGCGCAGCATTGCCGGGTCAGGGGCCAGGGCCACGCCGACACTCTGGGTTTCCCACTGCATCTGGGTCTGCGCTCACCCCCCCTTTAAAAGCTGACAGTTTGGCCAGACGGCTACCAGGGCTGAGGGCTGATTTCTGAAGACTGCAAACTGGCATGGATTTTCAAAGAAAAGATAACAGGCAAGACTTCAACAAAACTCCTCTAAGTCATTCATTTAACTACTTCTCCACAAAGGAGAATGAAGGCGAGATAAGGGACAGGTGCTGCTTGGATGTGGCACCACGTTCTCCCACGGTGGCCTGTCACGTCCTGAGGAGAGCAGGGTGACGGCGGGTCTCTGCTTTCACTCCTGCAAAGTTGATGTTCCTGCTCACCCAGCAGCCAACTGGGCTGCTCGAGACCCCCTGCCGTCCTGCAGGCTCCTCCTCTCAAAGCAGTGTCCCTGAGCTGGGGCGCTCCATGAACTTCCCCGTCCTCCGTCCGACCACCATCCCTGGCCTGCACATGGGGCTTCTCTGGGGCTGCCCCCAAGGGCACACGTGAGAATGGTGGGTCAGTGTCACGTGCCAACGTGTCCCCAGGGCAGGCAGGCAAATGCCACGTCTCCCACCGAAGCTGGGGGCTTCTCAAAAGACCAGCACCCCGAGGGCGGTGTCTGCGTCCACAACTGTCCTGCCCTGGGGCACAGCCTCTGCCCGCCGGCCCTGCCACGGCTAACACCATCCACCACCCGGGCCCTGAGGTCGGGGCACCGGCCGCAGCCTCGCCGGGTCCACATCCCAGAGTCCTTGCCAACCACGTAAGGATGCCAGAGCACATGCGAGGCAGGCACACGCTCTGCCCTCAAGCCCTCCCTGGGCACCTGGTTGGGGTGGGTGCCACGTGCATGGCATCTGGCCCGTCCGCGTGCCCTCGGCGCCTACTGGCCGTCAGATGCCATTGGCTGCAGGCCCACAAACGACCCCAACCTCCTGCAGCCCCCGACCCCGAGGACAGCCAGGTGGGCACGGTGGCTCCCCTTCCCCGCCGGGAGGCCCGCCTGCAGACAGCACCCACCCAGGTTTCCAGGTGAGGAAGAGGCACACGTGAGCCACTCACCACTGGACACAGAGCAGCTGGCTCCCTCCCGGGGTCCTCAGGCCGCCCCATCCTCCCCTCCCCCTCCAGGCATTTCCCACAAAGCGGCCTTGTGGTTCCAGGGTCCCCAGCCCAGCGGCTCCCCAGAGGTGCATCAGTCAGGACCACCTGGCTCATCCGTAGGCCAAGCGCGGTCCAGGGAGGCCATCTGCAGTTCCGGAAGCTTGGGCGGGGTGAGGGACACTGACACCGCCCGACCTTGGGGGGATTCCCTGCCGATCTGTGAGGTCTGGGCCCTCAGGCCTGTGGCTGGTGCCCCCCCAATCCAGAGGAGCCCCCAGGCTTGCGTGCACACCTGTGCTGGCCTCGCACACGGCCAGGCCACATCCAAGGGCAGAAACAGGGCCCGTGAGAGAAAGCCAAGCCCCCCTGGCTGGTCCTGGAGTGATGCCCAGACGCCCCACACAGGCCAGGACTCCACAGATCACGCGTCCCCAGAGCACGGGTCATGGAAGACCAGGGGTCAGCCTGTGGAGCTGCACAGTGGCTACAGCGCCACCACCTGTCCACCCAGGCCACTCCTTCCACGTGGCTGCAGCCTGACAGCTGAGGAGGAGCCCTGGCATCCACAGGACAGGACACAGCCCCGTAACGTGTGGTTTACACCGCACACCATGGCTCCACGGCGACTGGGGACGGGGGCGGGGGACAGGGGGGCAACCAGAAGCCTCGGGGCGCTCCCACGCCTCTGGAGCCGCTGGAATTCCCTTTCTTGCGCTTACTCAATAGAAATCTGTGTTTGAGTCACAACAAAGTTCCAGTTGTTAGTGGTGATTCTTGTCTTCTGGACTCTTCCCGCCCCGCAGGGAGCATGGAGAAATCAGACGGGCAGATGGCGAGTGAGCGCGTGCCCGGGAGGGGCAGCCATACCCCCACAGGGCCTCGCCCTGACCTCCGCCAGCCCCACCTCTGGAACAGCACAGTCAAGCGCTGGCGCTGTGACCGCCGTCTCTCCTCCTGACCGTAACACACGTGCAGCCTCAGTCAGCCACTGCTGCGTCCTCTGTGCTGCTCTTGCCAACGTCCCGCGTCACTGGCCGGCACCTGCGCAGCCCCAGGCCCCTGGGGGCCCGTGGCAACGAAGTGAGGCAGCGTCTCTCAGAATCAAGGAGGAGGACCACTCTAGACCGTGAAGCAGGCATCTACCTGCCCGAAAACACTAACAGTTATCAGAGACCTTATTAGACGTGCACTACGCAGGCACCAGGAGCCAGCACGGCTCACTGGTGGGCAAAATCAACCTCATTTCCTTTATTTTTTGGCGGGGGATGGTGAGTGAGGGCAGGTGACAGTTAGGTGGTGGACGTGCACTTAATTTCCACGAGGTCATTTGGGACAGTTCTTGTGGCAACACGGCGCACCAGGATTGACCTGCGTGGAAGCACAGGAGGACGTGTCCCCTCGCTGACCCCACTCAGGTGTTCTGGGGGCACTACACAGTCAGGCTGGCCTTCCTTGGGACATCGTCTGGGAGGGCAGGGACGGTGACGGGGCTCTGGACACCACACAAGGGGAAGGACAGGAAACAGGAGGAACGTAGGACCTGACACCCCAATGTCCCCCGACAGAGCAACTTCCGGGCAGAGGCAGGAGTGGAGGTGCCCGGCGACGGGGGTCGGCGGTGCGGCAGCGAGATACCTGAGCACCTGGGCCGGGGGGGGGTCTAAACTCCCAGCATGGCTCACAGCCCCATGGCCAAATGAGGCAAGATGGGAAAAGGCGAGAAAAGATCAAATGTATTACATTTAAAGGCCCATCCCTTATTCTGCGATTCTTTTCTTCCTATGTCGTGGCGTCATGAAATGAGGCTGTCGCAGTACCTTCGGGCTGCGGCGACAACACACCACAGACCAGTGGCTTATAAACAACAGAAATTCATTGCTCACAGTCTTGGAGGCTGGACGTCCAAGACCGAGGGGCCGGCAGACTTGGCCTTCCGCCTGTAACGCCGCGTAGTGCTCTGGGGCTCTCATATGGGCACTGATCCCATCGTGAGGACTCTGCCCTCGGGGTCTAATCACCTCCAAAAAGGCCATCCTCTGAATCTATCACACGGGGGTGTTAGGTTTCAACACATGAATTTTTGGGGGGACACAAACATTCAGACCACAGCTGAGAACAAAATAACAAGGGAACAACCCAAGCCAAACCCCACACTGTTCTTTCAAGAACGTCCCGAGAGCATGGAATCCGTTGGTCTAAGAAACCACCATAACCTGGCACTATAACCCGTGGCCAGAGTGGAAGCATTTTGTTTTCCATCTCCGTAGCCCGCAGCCCGGGACGAACACCGCCTGCATGTGGGACCTGCTGTGCTGTATTGTCCACGTCCTGAGCTGACGACGGCCCCGCCGGGTGGCTGGCAGGACAGGGTTAGCTGGTGGACACGCCCTTCACCGCTCTGGACTACCTGCCGCCCCCTACACACAGGAGGACCAAGTGGGAAGGAAACACCGTCCCGTTATCAACACCCACCTGCCCAGGCAAACTAAATAAGACCAAAGGACAGACAGAGACCAGCTGGGGCAGCCCCCTGGTGCCCAGGAGCACATGTCCACGCAACCTTCCTATGAGTGCCCAGCAAACACTGTAAACTGGAGTTCCTACCTTCACAGGCATGGGATTCAAATTTCACTCCCAGAAACAGGAATCGTAACTCTACTGTGTGTTTGATCTCAGGGCGTATCTGGGCCCCTTCTCGGGATGAGGCCACACAAGTGTTTACAAATACACTCAGAACTTTTCATTTATCAACCGGCCAGAAAAGTGTCTTTCCAAAAGGAGAGCTGACGTGCCCGTGAGCTGCTGCACTCTGTCTGCAGGGGACTCTGAGGGGAACAAGCAGTGGTCGAGGAGGGGGTCTCAGTCGTCTGGCACGGCCACCTACCCAACTCCAGTCCACACTAATGCCCGAGACCATCCACCGGCCTCTTTCTCCTCCCTGGTGAACGTGTGCAGTCTGGTTTGCCCAAGGCCCCTCTGGTGCCCCAGGCCTGGATGGAACACCCTTCCAAATCCACTCTCAGGAGCGCTGGGTCCTGAGTGGGACCCCTGCAACCCCTGACAGCACCTGCAGCCCGGGTGTCCCTGGGCTTTCCCGTGAGCATCCCCGCAGGCCTGCGGTCACCCACACGGCAGATGGGCAGCACGGTGGCCTTTAACGCTGTGGCCGCCACTGCTGTGCGGTACACTGATCCTACAGCAGGTCATTCCCCAGCCCTGCCCCCACTCCTCCGGCCTGGGAGAGCGAGGCCTCGCGCCACATCCCCTCCCCCAGAGGGAGGGGCCGTCTGGCCCAGCACGAGGCACTCTCGCTGAGCCATCGGGGCCCTCGCCTTCTCTGTCCTGGGGTCCTGGGTCCGGGTCAGAGGGCACAACTTTGCTACTCAGGTCCCCTGGCCCCGGCGGGGCCGCCGGGCCCACCACGCCTACCTGCTTGTCCCTTGTGCCATGCTCCACGCAGCCCCGCCGCTCCGCCTCCTCCGTGCCTCTGCGGCCACCCAGGTACGCAGACACCACGAAGCTGTCCCCTGCGGCCCCGTGGGCGGACGCGCGGGAAACGGGGCGCCGAGGAGGGAAGGAGACGCCCGGTAAGCCCGCGGGAGCTGCGCCTGGACGATGCCCCGCCGCCAGGCGCGCCCACCCCTCGCCGCGCGGCCTGGGGCGCGGGGCTCCGGAGGGGGACCGGGGTCGCGGTCTGGGGCGGGGAAACGTGTGCGCTCCCGGAGGCCCCAAGGCAAGGTTCCCGCCCCCGCCCACCCCACCCCACCCGGCCTCGACGGCAGAAAGCGCGTCGCGCTCTGTGCTCGGGTCCCAGCCCCGGTGGCAGTCGCGCGCCCTGGCCGCCGCCCCGCGCGCTCACCTTCGGGGCTCTCTCTCCGCTTGAAGGCTGCAGCGGCTGCGGCGCGGCCGGAGGGCGCGGGGAGAGGGAAGGGACAGTGAGTGCCCGGCGCGCGCCCGCCCGCCCGCCCGACTGCCCGCCGCCCCGCATCTCACCGTGCTTGGACTGGAATTTCCCCATGTCGTCCCCGGCCCGCCCGCCCGCGCGCGCTCCCGGCGCCGAGCCCAGGTTCCGGGCTGGGGTCCGGGGCGGGGGCCCGGCGACCGGGTTCCTGTCAGCCGCGGGGAGCGGGGGCGAGCGGCGGCGGCAGCGGCGGCGGCAGCGGCGGCGGCAGCAGCGGCGGCGGCGGCCCCGGCGGCCCGGCTCCCTCTGAGCGCGCGCCCCCGTGCCCGGCCTTTAACCGCGGCCCCCGCAGCGCCCCTCGCGGCCGCCTCCCGCAGCGCACCGGCCCCCGGGACTCCCGCCAGCCTCCCGCTGGGGCGGAGCCAAACCAGGGGCGTAGGCGGCTGGCGCCAGCCGGCGACGAGAACCCGAGGCAGGCGGCCTCGTAGGGTGTCGAGGGTGCAGTAGTCCCCGCGGTTCTGCGCGGGCCCTTTGGGGGACAGCTCCCCACCCCACCCTACCTCTCACCCCGTGTCCCCGCACCCCCCATTCTAGAGGCGCCCGAGAGGCCCTTCCACTTGCAGGAGAGGACCCTGGGGCACCACCCGGGACTTTAGAGGCAACCGGCTTCCCTGTCTGGTGGTAGCCTGGGTCTTGGAGAGACGGTGGGGGGATCCGAGTGGACAGGAGGCCCCTGGGGAGGGTCCTTTGGAGGGAACAGGAGGTAGAGGAGGGGGTCTCTGGGAAAAGCCAACTGCAGGTCCTGGCCCGGCTGGTGGGGACCCGCTGGCTTCTTTCTGCCTCGGGTTCATCAAGGACAGGGAAGGGCTGGGGTGGGGCCCCAGGGCTGCTTTCGCCCTGCCCCCCATCGCCTTGGCCTTGGCTGGACTCCTGGGCAGTGGGCAGGGGGCCTCCTGCGCTCGGCCCCCTCCGCATCGCCCAGCCCCTGGGTGCTCTCCCTGCTCTTTCCCTGCAGCGCCTGCCCTGCGTCGGCCCCTACCCGCTTGCCTCCGGAGACTGCCCTGCCTCACCTCCTGCTTGAGCCCCCGCTTGCCTCTCCCTTCCATTCAGCTGAACCCCCCGAACACCCGCCAAGCACCTGAACCTCCTGCAGCGGCCTCAGCTCAGCAGGTGCCCGTCACTCTGTGTCACCGCCGTATCCCCAGTCTGTGGTGGTGTGGTGACCCCACATAGCCCAGGGCCGGCACCAAGCCCTGGAGGTGGGCTGCCGTGGGTGGCTGAGGCCACCCCCTCAACGGAGCTGGGCCTCCCCAGCTCACCGCTGCAGCCCGCCCCGCTGCCTGGCCCCCCAGCGCTCAGCCCCCGCATAACACGCATTGACGAGCTACTGTCCAGGCAGCCCAGGGGCAGTTCACACACACCATCTGGTCCAGGTTTCAGGCTGTGTGGTTTCTGGTGCTGGCATCGCCCCATTTTACAGCGGCCCACGGGGCCCCGTGGTTCCCGCAGGCGCACAGCTGGTCAGCAACAGGGTGGGAGGCTGAACTGGAGAGCTGCTCCTGTGACCCAGGCCGACCCTCAGCCTGGAGCCAAGCTGCACCCGGGGGCTGTGAACACGGGCGTGAACAGTGCTGTGGGCAGCCTGGCCCTTGAGCCGTTCCCTTCGTCCCTTCTAAAGGCCCGGCCGCAGAGTGGGCCACTCCATGCAAGCAGACGTCCCCAGCCCCGGGGGACAGGTCTCCGCCGGACCTGCAGGCGGCCCAGGCTCTGACTCTGGTGACGGCCGCCTTCCACGGGGCACCCAGCTCCAGGCCGGGGTCAGAGCCTCTCTCAGCAGCGCTCCAGGCTCTTCCCAGCCCTCCCTCTCTGTCTCCACCATCCATACCGCCTTTGACCCCAACTGAGAATATAATGGCTCGTCATCTTGTGGTTTCATGTGTCTTGTTAATGTTTTTGTGACAACAATAATGATGATGCTATTGTGCAAAGTGACCACTTGGGGATTACAGCCTTTCCAAAGGCATCGTGTTTATGTCCACGTGAGGCGGCAGCTCAGGGGTAGGCGTGCGACGCCGTGTGCAGATCCGCTCCTGGATGGGGCTGTGCATGACACCTGCATGCTCACTGGTGCAGCGGCTGCAAAGCGGGACTCCCCGTACTCCACGGAGGGGTGCTGGCTGGGAGCCCAGCCAGGTGTGTTGGCAGAGATCACTGAGCCTCATTCTTTCTGGCAGAGGCTCTGGTTCTTGTTCCGTGCAGATGTCACAAGGTCTGGAGAAGGCCCAGAGGGAGAGCGAGGGTCCTGGGAAGGCGGGTGGCATGAGGCTGGGGCTGCCTGGTGTCTGTCCTCACGGCCACCTTGTCACACGGCGTGAGGCAGTGGGACCGTAAAGCAGAAACCCCACGCCTGTTCCACCCTGACCTGGGCTCGCTGGTGACTGTTTTCTTTAAATTCGTCCTTGAGCTGTATTGAGATCTAGCTCACATGCCCCACAATCCACCCACGTGACGTGTACAACTCATGAATCTTAGTATTTTCATAGATGTGCGCAACCATCGTTGGCAACTTCAGAACATCTTTGCCCTCCTCAGAGAGCAAGTCCACTACCCACCGTCTTCCCACCACCCCCAGGGAGCCGCACGACCTGTGTTCGTCCTCCATGGATTGCCCTGTTTTGGACATTTCGTGTGAAGGGAATCCCGTGACGTGCAGCCTTGTTTCTGGCTTCCTTCACTCAGCATAACATGTCCAGGGTTCATCCATGTTGTAGCTTGTCAGTGCTTCATTCCTCTTCGCGCCTGAGGGCATTCCGTGGTGTGGACGGACCCCGTTTTGTTGGTCTGTTCGTCTGCTGGTGGACACCTGGCTTGTTTCTTCTCTCAGGCGGCTGTGGGTGTTCATGCACAAGCCTGTGGACAGCTTTCCAGTTCTCTTGGGTTTGCACCTGGGTCACGTGGGGCCTCTGTTTCGCGTCGAGAGGAACGACCCCACTGAGCCCCAGGTGTTCTCAATGTGGACTCCCGCCTCACAGCCCGCCGGCCGTGTGGGAGGCTCCGTGCCCTTGCCGTCCTGTGACGTTTGGTCCTGGCTGTCCTGGTGGGTGTGACGTGGTGTCTCACATGGTTTTGGTTTGCGTTTCCCTGATGAGTGGCGCTGTCAGCACCTTTTCGCGTGCTTCTTTTCCATTTGCATATCTTCCTTGGAGAAATATCTATTAAATCTTTGTCCTTTTTATCGTTGAGTTGTACAAGTTCTTTACATATTGTGGTTGCAAGTTCTTTGTCAGATATAGGATCTGCAAATATTTTTTTCCATCCTGTGGGTTGTCTTTTCACTTTCTTAATGGTGTCCTTTTAATTTTGATATTTCCAATGTATCCATTTCATCTTTTGTTGATCGTGCTTTTGGTGGCATACCTCCAATTTCTCTGAGTCTTAATTTTTGACCTTCTGCCCACGTGGCTGCAGCCAGGGGCAGGGCACAGCTGGTCATCCTGGGAAGTCCCTCAAGCTTATTGGTGCCGGGAATTCTCGACTGCAAGAAACTCAACTCAGACTCTCTGAACCCCAAAGAGAGTCACGAACCAGAGCCACGGACGAGCAGAGGTGGGGCTTGCCTGGGCACGGGACAGGGGACTCAGCCACCAGGACACTCTGGGGCGTCTCTCTGCCCGAAGACTCTGGGCTCCCCCGGTGCGTGTAGACACGGCCACGGCAGCTCCAGCAGCCCCACTCACACCCCAAACTGGGGAAGAAGCAAGGACGGTCCCACCAGCTCTGGCTGGAAAGGTCCCAAGAAAGGGCCTGTGTGCAGTGGCCGTCAGCCTGCTGAACGTCCACTCCTGTGCTTGGTGCGGGGAGGGTGATGGTGGAAGGGGGAGGGGCAGGACTGACACGGACCACAGCCGTCACCTCACAGAGCCCCGGCTGAGTGTGGGTCCCGGCCAGGACATAGGCAATGCGGTGCCCCACGCACCGTCTATAAAATCCTGAATCATCTGTGGCTCGGCCAGGCAGAAGTGCTGTCTGTTTGCAATGTCCTGTGTCCTCCACTTGGTCCTGTTCTGGGTGGAGAGTGGCCCATGGCTTCCCAGCCTCACCCAGCAAGGCTCCCAGGTGGTCCACAGTGGGTGCATAAACAGGGCGTGGGTTGAAGTTTCCAGAGAATGACCACTGTCCCCCCACCCCCCTTGCTACCGCAGTGCCCTCAGCTGGACAGGCAGATCGTTGACGGAAGAGCAGACAGCAGACGGGGCTCAAGGCCCCCTTTGCCCTCAGGCCCAGGTCCCAGCAGACCCTTCCCGGCGAGGCCCAGGCAGCAGCTAGGATGGGCGGGGCCCGGCCACAGGCTGTGCTTTGCTCGTGTCTCCTGCGTCCTGGTCACTCGCTGTCTGGTGCCACCATCACCTCTGCTGGCGACCCCCACCTGCTCCTCGGAAAGGCCCCCAGGGCTCCTGTTCCCACCTGTAAAAGCTACTCCGCCCAACTCCACGTGGTCCTTCCTGAGCCTCAGACCACACGTCTGCCGACTCCAGGGATGAGCACAGGCTCCCTTCTCACCTAGGTCCCCTGTCTGGGGGCGCTGACCTCAGAGATGCCGGAAAGGCCCTCCGGCCCGGGACACTGTGCTTCCCAACCAGGCAAGGCTGTGGCCGCGTCCCTACGGGGCACGCAGCGCCCTCCCCCTGCCGCAGGAGGGACATGAGCCCCGCTCTGCCCGCTCCCTGGGCTCGGGGTGGCATCTGGGTGCCTTGAAGGGCAGGAAGGGCCCGCAGTCCTCCTCAGCTCAGCTTCCTGGCCGGGCTGTCAGTGCCCACGGGCGCCTCCCAGGCGGGTGGGTCCTGTGCGTGTCCCTTGTCATCCACACAGGGCCAAGGGTGTCCTGAGGGTCCGGCAAGCCCCCAGGCTCAGGGGGGCTGGGAGGTGAGGGGAGCCCTTGCTCCCAGATTTCGGGGTGCACTCACCGCTTGAGCTCAGGAAGGAGGGTCTGCAGCGCCGGCTTGGAAAATGCGGGCGTCCATCCAGCTCTTGGGCTCAGCAGCCCAGACCGGGCACTTTGGCCTTCGGAGGCCCTTTTCTCCATAAAAAACACTGAAAATTCTATCTTCTAACTGTGCCCGCCCCTGTCCCGATGGCATTGCTTCCTCAGCCTCCCCACCAAAGGGTGAGTCCTGGCCAGATCACTGACCAAGCCCACGAGGCCCCGGGGGCCGAGGCCGCGCCCACCGTCCAGGCCCCAGGCCACCAGGCCCTTCAGCGGAAGCTGGTTCGGCTGCCTTCCATCCATCTTCGGGCTCCCCGCGGAGCCCCACACCCCGTGCCGTCCCCCAGCCGGGCTCCCAGTCCTGCAGGCTGCAGCGGGCTCCCGGCCAAGTCTGGGCTCCCGAGAAAGGCCACCTGCCCGCTGACCTTGGCACCACCCAGCTGGAGGGCACGGATGCAGGAAAGGCAAGTTCTCTGCTCACACTGATGTAGCAATCGCTTTAGTTCTCAGGAGGAGCCTCCAAGTTAAGAACCTGCAGATGGCTCTTCGCTGACGCACACTTAGGATCTCAGGCTGAGCGCACACTTGGCAACAGCGCTGGGAGTCTGACCAGTGCCACCACGCACAGCTGAATGGAGCGCCTGCCACAGCCCAGACACCACCGCCACGGAAAAGTGCCCCGCATTTAAAGACGGACGCAGACAAGAAGCCTTGATAGCGGTCGAGGGGTGGAGCTCTGACCCAGAGCCAGCTCACAGATTCCGCCCCGGGCCCCAGAGAGAGCTCACATGTGCTGGCGCCAGGGGAGGGGCCGGATCCCTGGGGGACGGGGCACGAGCACCCCGAGCTGAACCCAGACCTCTCACGCCCACCCTCCACCAGACCCCAGTCCCCCACCCTGCCAGCAATCCCCACCCAAAGATGGCCCTGGGATGCCGTGGCTCCCAGCCCCTGGCGCCTGCTGGATCCTTCCCCTCTCTGACTGTCCCTCCCAGGTGGGGCCAAGCCTAGCTGGGGTCCCTACAGGATGCGCCACCAGCTCCAGGGCCCAGCAGAGCCGCTGGCTTGCGCGTTCTTTTTTGTTTTTTTTGCGGTACGCGGGTCTCTCACTGCTGTGGCCTCTCCCGCTGCGGAGCACAGGCTCCGGACGCGCAGGCTCAGCGGCCATGGCTCACGGGCCCAGCCGCTCCGCGGCATGTGGGATCTTCCCGGACCGGGGCACGAACCCGCGTCCCCTGCATCGGCAGGCGGACTCTCAACCACTGCGCCACCAGGGAAGCCCAGCTTACGCGTTTTTGAGACTCAGGCCTGGAGCCGCTGTGACCGTTCACAGTGCAATGCGGCCACGCCCTCTTTGTTACCCCGGTCAGCAGGGGTGTGCTTGGCCACCGTCCCTGTCCTGGACCTTCTCTGGGGCGGCCTCTCCTTGTCGTCCACTGGTTCGGTGGGCATCGTGCTTGTGTTGGTGCTTTCGCTATGATGCAACCCCTGCAGGGTTGCCATCTGTTCTTCCCGCAAGTCTCAGACCAGTGTGGTTTGCGTGTGGCCCCCTCACGTGGCGCAGACTGGTGTGTCCTCACCACAGCCCATTTGTGGGACGCCATCCACTGTCAGGGCGGGCGCGCTGCCTGGGCCCCCCGTGCCTCCGAGGCCCCTTCCCCTCTGCTGAGCTCAGCCCCTCTGAGCATCCTGGCCCCCCGCGGATGGGCGGTCTGGGCGGGGACACTTGCAGTGTCCTGTCCTCTGCCGGTGGAGAACCGGGGCGGACCAGAAGCTGAGACCAGCTCATGCTCACTCAGAGGCAACCTTGCCCCCGTCCTGAGCCCCCTTCCAGGCATGGCGCCTTTGGGACAGTTCCACTGTTCGTAGAAATCAGTTCTCAGCACTTTCAAAGGGCAGGGCTGTGCCGAAGCCGCGTCTCTAGTCATAAATCTGCATCGGCACGATCGCATCAGGACCCAGGCGTGTCTCTAAGACGAGGAGACGTGTATGGAGGTGGGGTGAGCCCGAGGGGCGTTGCTCGGCCGCTGTCCTCCCCACGTCCCTCACCCAGCACATCCGCGGGCGGGTAACGGGGAGAGTTTCCGTTGCGAAGAGCTGCAGGCAATGAGGAGGCCGGATCCAGACCACTTTCAGCTTGGCTGGGGGATTTCCTGCTCTGAAATGCGTCATAGCCCTGGGGGCCCTGTGTTCCCAGGATGCCCTGCCCGTGGCCACCGTCGACTGCTGTGAGGGGCTCGGCTGATGGGGGTGGGCCCGTGTGCACAGCGGCCCTACCCCAGCTCAGGATCTGGGACGTTCCTTCCCACCCGAGGCCCCCAAGGGGTCCCCACCTCCCACGCCGCGGGGCTCGGGGTCACACGCCTGCGTTCCTTTGGGGCTTCTTTCCCCATCGTGCCGAGTGCAGAGGCCGGGGGAGGGGGTGGTGCGTGGGGTTTCGTGGCTGCTGGGGTCCATCGTGGGGACGCCCTCCCCCCCAGTGTGTTTAGTGGCCGATCTTGAAAACCTGCATCGACTTCTGGGGAGCACAGTTTGTGGGCCCTACGCCTACCCCGAGCCTTCGCCTGGGTGCTGGGGGGAGGGGTGGCCGCCCTGGGACCCCCCGCCAGGACCCACGTCCACGGACAGGGGCCCACACGCAGCTGGCGGAGGGCAGTGCTGGCCCAGACACCCCGCGCCCCGAGGGAGGCCCGAGCACAGGCATGCAGGAAGCTCACCAGAGCCTCGAGGGGCAGACGGGGGCCACGGGAGCTCAGCCTGGGAGGAAGCGCCCCTCAGGCCAGGCTTCTGTTGGGCGTCCTCTTTGCTAAATGAAAATGCTTTCCGTCTGACCATGTTAGTAAAGGCTTGGGTCTGTGTGCTGTGACGTGCTTAGCAGTCCCGTAAGGACCCCCAGGACGGGCCACCCCACAGGACGCAGGACGGAGGGCCTGGCGCCTTCCTGGGCAGAAGCACTTGGTTGGGTGGCAGCCACCAGCTGGCCGCGAGCTTGCGGGGGCCCCGCTCTGCCGCAGCCAGCCAGGACCTTCCCGGGGAAGCGGCCCGGGAGCCTCCTTCCTGCTTATGGTCCTGTGGCGGCTCCAGGTGCCTGGATCATTCATTTAGGGAACTCGGGCCGGACCAGGATCAGCAGAGCCCTCTGCCAATAAGCACCCTCACCCGCTGGGTCCTGAAAGCGCCTCCGGCCCGAAGCAGGAGGCCCGGCGAGCGCGGCGAGTTCTCGGTCTCTGACCCTCAGACCTCCGATCTCCTCTGTTGTCACTGCCGAGTGGGACTGACTCAAGTTATTGCAAATAGAGCCACACTGAATGTTTTCCTCCAGAAAGGATGACACATGTAACTCGAGGGAGAGGAGAGGACCACATGGAGGTACGCTTCCCACCGCGGATACCCAGTGCATTTGAATCAGCAGAGCTGGGCAGAGATGGGTATTTCCATTCAAGCCAGGTGGCCGTGAAGGGGAGGGTGAAGGGTTTTCCAATGTGGGATGGCCGGTCCCCCGGGGAGCCAGGCAGGAGCAGGGGCCCAGAGCCACCCAGGGTCCCGGCAGTGCCCAAGGGCCAGCACATTGGCAGCAACACCTGCGGTTTTTGAGATCTGCCCGTGTGGATCGAAAAGCTTCATAATAATCCCAATATACATTATCCACTTTTATGAGAATTGGTTTTTTGTGAAAAGAAAAGTTCCTTACCTTTTCTCATTATAAAAGTTCTGGCTGATCATTATAGATAATTTAGAAAATGTAGAAATTAAATATGAAGAAGGAAATAAAACCGTCCACAATGCCACCTCCCTGAGATAACCTCTTCATTATCCAGGGTTTTGTTTCTGCTCATTTTACCGAAAACTGTTTCATGGTCACTTTCTTGTACACCTGAATAGTCTTTAAAAAGCACAATTTACATTTCTACCTGACGCTCCATGGCACAACCATAGGACATGTATCACCGGTTCCCTCCTGTCATGATTACAGGTGACACCGTCACACCTGGCCTCTGTCACAAATCATTGTCTCTGTTCTAACTGTCCCCTGAACTGCCTGGCAGAGGTATGGAACCGCTCTTACTTGTGATGTCTAGAGGCACATTGCTTTTCAAAAGCCCTCACCAGTTTACACTTCCATCGGCAACCTATAGGCAAGCCCATCACATTCCAAAACCATGATAAACTGGAAAACGAAGTTTTATTTTTGTTTCAATATTTCTTTCTTTGGCTGTGATCAAGGTTGGCCTCTGTATTAATGTCTACCGTTACATTTCTATTGCTATTATGGTATTATTTTTATTGATGGGTAAGAGCTTTTTGTATGTGAAGGATATGTTTGCCCCATCATTTTGTTGCAAACATTCACCCAGTTTGCTCTTAGACTTGGTTTTTATGTTTGTTTGTTTTTTAACATCTTTATTGGAATCGAATTGCTTTACAATGGTGAGTTAGTTTCTGCTTTATAACAAAGAGAATCAGCTATACATATACGTATATCCCCCTGTCTCATCCCTCTTGCATCTCCCTCCCACCCTCCCTATCCCACCCCTCTAGGTGGTCGCAAAGCACCGAGCTGATCTCCCTGTGCTATGCGGCTGCTTCCCACTAGCTATCTACCTTACGTTTGGTAGTGTATATGTGTCCATGCCACTCTCTCACTTCATCCCAGCTTACCCTTCCCCCTCCCAGAGTCCTCAAGTCTATTCTCTATGTCTGCATCTTTATTCCTCTCCTGCCCCTAGGTTCTTTGGAACCTTTTTTTTTTTTTTTTAGATTCCATATATACGTGTTAGCATATTTATTTTTCTCTTTCTGACTTACTTCACTCTGTATGACAGACTCTAGGTCCATCTACCTCATTACAAATAGCTCAATTTCATTTCTTTCTATGGCTGAGTAATATTCCATTGTATATATGTGCCACATTAGACTTGGTTTTTGTATTTTTTTTTCTGATTTACAGAAGTTGAACATTTCTATGTAGTAACAAAAAAAAAAAACCTACATTTTCTCTTCTTATTTAATTGAACAGTGTTTATCCTTGGAGAATCTTTGCCCATTGGAGCTGGCTGCTTTACAGCTGGTGTGGACAGTGGCCACCCAGTGGTGTCCCCATGCCCGTTGTCCACCACTGGAGCACCTGGAGGTCCAGCAGGGCCCACCGGGCCGTTGGCTCTCCTCTCCCCCGAACTGGCGGCCTCGGCAGGATGGGAGGGCAGTGGGGTCGCCCTTTCAGGCTCACCTGCTTCTAGAAACTGACTCATAGCACCAGAGGCCCGGCCGAGTATGTGCTGCAGGGCAAGGGCGAGCCCGGGGCTGGGGTGCCTGAGTGACAGGCATCGTGTCATCCTGCATGTGTGCCCACAGCTCCAGCCAGCAGTAGCGCCACAGGGCCGGGCTGTCCCGAGGGAAAGAGCGTCTCCTGCAGTCCCGGCGGTAGAGCTGGCTCAGAGTGGACCCATGACCTGAGCTCAGGACGTCCGGCCAGAGAGGGAGACCCTGGTGGGAGGAGCCCCAGGACCCCCGGCTCCCAAAAGGCCCCCATCAGAGGAGACATAGAAGTGAGGGTCTTCTGCGCACTCCCCAGTCACCACCTCTCTCCTCCATGGGCCCAGGCCCACCCCCGGTTTCCTCGAAGGAAGGAAGCCCTGCCGCCTGCCTGGACGCCTGATGTCCCTGGCCAGCTACCGAGGGGCCCAGGTCACGTGACTCCAGGGTGAAGCTCCCCAGGCCAGTTCCGAGGAGTGGGGATGCATGCTTTTTCTCCCTGAGGGCTGTGGGGTTGTGGCCAAGCAGGACGCAGCCTGGCCAGGCGGCCACAGCCCTGCTTGTTGTCTGAGTCGCCCTTCCCGGCTCTGGGGGTCCAGTCAGCCCGCGCCCTGGGAGCCGCTGGCAGGAGCTGGGTGGCCTCAGCTCAGGCTGCCTCTCGATGGGGCTGGACCAGCTGCCCTGGTGAAAGGGGTTCCACACGTAGCCTCCCGTCAGCCTGCTCCAGGGGCCTCCTCACGGTCCTTTGGTCAGGATGCCACCTGCTTCCGTGCCGTCAAGTCGGTTTCCCGGGCCCCAGGCCCGCCTGCTGGCCAGTGCCCTGCGTGCACTCAATAAGCCACATAGGGGCCCACATCGCCTTTCTTCAGGAGACTGGCTGGGGGGGCGGGGGGGGGCGGGTCCTGCAGGGCCCCATGCGGAGGCCCTCACCATGTCCCCCTGAAGGTCCGGGTGAGCTCGGGGCCGGAAGGCAGAAGGGGATTGTGGGGCAGGCCCTCCTCCCTCCTCCCCCCAGGTGCTCACATGCACACACGTATGTGCACACACCTGTACAAACACACACACACGTTCACACGCGTGCTCACAAACACGCACGTGGGAACAGGCGCCCTTGGTGTTTTCCAGGGCCCCCCACCCTCTGCACTTAGTCCCCGATTCCTGGGCCACACGCTTGGTTTAGCACTCTGCTGTCGCTGCCTTGACCCCTCAGTGGGATCCTGGCTCTAGTTCCCGCAGGGACCTTGGCCACTCGCCCCGCCAGCCCCGTCTCTCCTCCAGGCCAGCAGCAGAGGCAGGGCCAGCGCGACCGCAAGCCTCCAAAACTTGGAATCAACCAAGAAACTGAAACGGGTTTGAAGCTGTCACCACCTCTTTCCAGTTGCTTCCTGCTTGCGCAAGACTGTTAGGAAATAACCACAAATTCCATCGTTCTGGCTAACTCTGGGCGCTGAACTCTGACCTCCGCCCCGTGCCCACCCAGTGCTTGCCCTGCGGGTGAGTTCCTGGTGGAACAGCCAGGATGCAGGCGAGGAGGTGGGCCCGTGCTGGGCCAGCTGTTAACAGGGGATCATCGCCTTCATCGGCACCACAAGGGCCTTGAGCCCAAAGCCAGGATTCTCTCGCCGGGCTGGGGGTGGGGACCCTGGCGCCAGACAAGGGTGCCCTTGGCCACCAGTCCTAGAACCCCTCAGAGCAGGGCTGGGCGGGGGACGTGTAGCCTGCGACCGGCAGCTGGCGGATACTGGGGAAGCTGGGGGCCTCGACGCGACTCAGTCCCCTGTGTCCAGTCCGTCCTCAGCACCTCGGAGCCCCAGCCAGCCCCCGGGAACTTAGAATTACGTCGCCCCCGAGGGCGGGCCCTGTCACGCTCAGGGCACACAGTAGGGCCTACGAGCGGTGCTGCGCTGTTGAGCTGGACTGACCTCTGCTTTCCTGGGTTTCCCGGGGTCCTAGACATCCCAAGCTGGGACGCACCTTAAACACTGAGTCCCTGCTGCCGGAGGGCCTCCCTCTGCCACGGGTCACCTGGCTCGATGCCCTCAGGCAAGCACAGGTGGCTCCATCCGGGGCCTTCCCTCCCAATGTCCCCAGGCCCCTCGGGGCTCTTTCTCCTTGCTGCCAGTGGGCCCCAGCCTCCAAGTCTGTCTCTGCTCCCCAAGTCCCTCCTTCCGGCCTCGATGAGGACTCAGAAGAGCCCACACGTTTTGTGGGGCTGAGAACAGGCACAAGAGCCCCTCCCAGCTGTGCTTCCCTTTGCCTCACCCGGCCTCTCATCCCAGGCCTCGGCGTGGAGCCCAGCGATGGGACCTCCATCAAGGGCTCCCCACGGGGGGCACCCCGGGCTGCTGGGCTTCTCTCCTCCCCTAAAAAGGGGGCTCAGTCCTCACGTGCTGACCCCTGACTGCCTGGGGCAGGGTCGCGCCCGCAGACATGGGAAACGGAGTGATAACTGGCTGCTCCGCGTGCTACTGCGAGCAGCGGATGGGTGGGGAGGGGGGAGGATGAAAGACCATCCCCGCACTGGGCATCCACTCAGCTCAGTCCCGTAAATCGCCCAGGGAGCTGGGAAGCAGCTCGACCCGCCCCCCGACCTTCAGGGCCAACCCGGGGCCAGGCCCCTCCTGTCGGCCCCCTACTCCGGGGAAGCTGGGTGCACATCTGAGCGCTGAGACGCGGGTCAGGGAGCAGGGGCGGGAGAAAGAGTAGAGAGACCCCGGGCCAGGCCCGAGCTGGAGGCGGCCAGGAGCCTGGGGGGCTGTGGGAGGCCACTGAGTGGGGGGCGCCGGGCACGACCTGCTTTCCGTTCAGCGATCGGAAGGGTCGACACAGAGCCTTCTCTCTCCCGCCTCCCCCGCTGCCCCTGCCCCCGGCCACGGTAAGCAAGTCCCCACGGCCGGAGGCCACGCAGGGCCTGGAGCTGGCTGGGCGGACACAGAGGCCGGGCCCCGGGCCCCACGCACCCGCCGAGCCCCGTGACACCCAGCCACCCAGTGGCCAGAGGGAGTCGGGGAAGCCCCTGCCGCAGGGGGCCCGGCCATCTGGGTGTCTGGTGTCCTGCTGGGCAGTTGGGTGATCGTGGGGGGCAGGCCTGTGACTCAGCACAGGGAGAGACCCCAGTGACCAGGAGCACGGGGAGATCCGGGGCTCCTGTTGCCTGACGGTCACAGAGGGTCTCTTGTCTCCCCAGTGCAGCTTGGCCGGGGTAGGGCATGGGGGGCACCTAGGGCGAGGCCTCCAGTCTCCCGAGCGCCTCCCTGAATGGTGTCTACATACAGGAGGTGGGAGAACATGCAGCCCGGGGACGGCCCAGGGCAGGGGATTCTCATGCTGCTGCGACCCCTGTTCTGAGGCCACTGTGCACCTGCTCCCTCCTCAGCCGGGCGGGGGCAGGGGCACCGCCTCTCTCATCCTGTCCGGTGAGCCCCCCAGATTCCCAGGAGTCTGAGTCGGTGGTCGGTGGGGGCCCCGTACACTGTTGCTCAAGGCCCCGGGGTGCCTGCCTGTGTGTAGCCAAGCGAGTGGGTGGGAGGCTCTGGGGTCAGGGCTCTGCGTGGCCCCGTGATGCTGGGCGGTCCCTCCGCCTTGTCACCCCTGTAATGGGGATAATCATGGCCTCTCCAGCCAAACATGGGTGGTGAGGATAAGGCAAGGCAGCCGTCAGCAGGCGGGACGCTGGGCTTGTCTGGCACCCAAGACGCCTGCCCACCTGTGCGGGGCCCGGCGTGGGCGTGGCTTGCCCCCTGGGGGAGATGGAGCCCCGGGTGTCACCCTCGTCCCGGCGGGGCTGTGTCTGGGGGAGTGTCGGGGGGCCGCCCTCCCCCAGGCAGCCAGAGGGGCCCCCCGAGTCCCCCAGCTTTAAGCCACCTTCTCCCTCAAGCTTGAGCCGGCACCCTCGCTCTGCCCACCTTTGCTTTTTCAGCATCACTGCACGGTTCCTGTTCTGAGTTTGCCGAGGGCACGCAGCAGGTAAAGGATTTGCTTTGAAGGGGTGGCTCTGACCCCTCTGAGGCTCAGAGACCTGCCCAGACGGGCCGGGCCCATTTCGGGCGGTGTCCTCATGGCATCCACGGCACCCGGTTGAGGAGCACCCCCCAGGCCCCGACATGTGACCACAGGGAGGAGAGCGAAAGCCTGCACCCCCCACAACCTGGCTGTCTGGGGGGACGACACTCTCAGAGGGTCCCAGCCCAACTCCTGTTCCCCCAACTCTCCCCTCGCATCCACCCAAGTCGACAGAAACTTCCAGCTGTTACTGCCTCTCACACCTGTGGTGGCCCGTGTGCTCCGCCTGCGGTGCCCACGTGCCGTCCAGCCCCTCCTCACAGCCCGTGGCAGCTGTGGCCCCGGCCTCCTGGACCCTGTCCCGGGCGGGGCAGCCACCTTCTCCCATGTCCCTGCTGCTGCCGCCCAGCCCTCCAGGCGTAGGGACTCCTTAACCAGTGGGGCGGCAAGGCCACTTCCCAGCTCAGGACCCACAAGACCTCCCCGCTCCCCTCTGACCGGACGCCCCTCACAGTGTCCTCGCCCCCTCTGCTTCGGCAACAGCGGCCTCATTGCCTGTAGGACGTGTGCCAGCACGGTCCCGCCTCGGCGCCTCTGCACGTGCGGCCCCGGAGCTGGGGTGCCCCTCCCCACCTCCTCCACGTGGCTGGCACGTCCTTGGTCCCCAGGAAGCCCCCTCCTCCTTGTGTGTTTGTTTACTGCCTGGACACACCTTCCGGCCACTCTAAGTCCCATGGAGCCTGGGAATCTGAGTGTTTGCACGACTGCCCAGACAGGACAGGTGCTCAGAAATCATCCACTGGGTGGGTGAACGAGTGAATGGGCGAGCGAACAGAGCCAGCGAACCTTTCAGGGCGAACCACCTGCACCTGCGTCACAGGTGAAGTCCAGAGTCCTTCCCCCTGCGGGTGGATATAGAATCTTGAGAGGCTGTGTGTCTTAATCCCTTCAGGCCGCCCTAACAGAAACCTACAGGCTGGTGGTGGGGGGGTGGGGGGGGTCTTATTTCTCACGGTTCTGGAGGCTGGAGGCCCGAGACCGGGTGCCAGCAGGGTCAGGTTCCGGTGAGGCCTCTCGGGTGCAGACGCCGCCTTCTCGCCGTGGCCTCATGGGCAGAGAACAGAGCGGAGGCCCCACAAGGACACTGACCCCCGAGGAGGCCCCACTCTCACGGGCTCACCTCCCCTGAGTCACCTCCAGACACCTTCACGGAGGGGTTAGGGCTTCAATGTATGAACCCGGCAGGACACGGCATCCTATTCATATCACGTGGTCAATAGAAACTTTATGAATTGAGCATTCTAAACGCCTAGGGGGGTGCGGGGCAATACTCTGGTCCAAGGGGGCCCCCGAGGATCTTCCAAGTCCAGCTTAGAAGGGGAGGCATTCCCACGTGACTCCACGGGGGCAACCTGGACGTATCAGGTTGATTCAGGTTGGGGCAGGGGGTTCTGTTGATCTCGGTGATGAGGCCTCGAGTCTTGGGCGGGCACTGGACACACGTGACAGAGAAGGAAGGGGCCTCAGGGCTTGGCGACCCCTTCTCCCAGCAGGCGGGCTCATCCGGGGGGGTGTTTGAGCCGGAACGTGGTGGCCTCGTCAGGCCCAGGATTCCGCAGAGAAGCAGGGGCACCGCCCACGGGACCTCCTCCTACAGACACACCTGGGGGGTGCACACGTGTGTGCATGTGCACGTGTGTGTCCTCATCACAGCCCTGATTTTAATAGATGAAATAGTTGGAAACGCCCTAATGCTCGCCAAAGGGAAGAAGCACAGTGACCACACCACCAGGTAGGACACCACGCAGCCCTTAAAACGGTCAGAATCTGCACCAACTCGTGAGGAAGAATGTCCAGGGCTCGCTGTTGAGAGAAAACACAGCCGGTCTCAGAACATATTTTTGCCACAATCCTATTTGTACAAAAATCATTCCGTCTGCATTTGCGTGGGGAACCTCTGGAAAGACACACATTAAATTGTTAGCAGAAGTTACTTCTGTTGGGGGTGGGAGACTTTTGTTTCAGTTCTGGACTTTTTCTTTTCTACAATAAACACGTT
Source organism: Monodon monoceros (assembly GCF_005190385.1). NCBI lineage: Eukaryota > Metazoa > Chordata > Mammalia > Artiodactyla > Monodontidae > Monodon > Monodon monoceros. Next base: position 1,608,142 of record NW_021703768.1, on the reverse strand, counting down.
TTTTAATAGATGGGGGGGAAGCTTTTAAACATTGCAAGTGTGAGGAGAAGGCTTGAAGTGTGGCAGAGTGCGGCCCCCTCTAGCCCGGGAGCGTTCGTTCCGGGGACTGTGTGTGGGGTTGAGGTGGGCAAGGATCCCATGCAGGGCAGTCTCGCTCAGAGGACTGGTTAGCTGGTTAGCCAGCGCTCAGGCAGTTGACTTTGCTCCTAAGGTAACCGACTAGCCCTGCAGCTCCAGGCAGGGCAGCCTCCACTAGGGAGGGCCAAGGGGCAGGGGCAATTCCAGAAAGAGAGGCCAAGGAGATGCTTTGAGAACTTTGTTTCCTTTAGACCAGTGCATGGGACCCGAGTTTGTGTGGCCTGGGTGGGTACAGGTTTATTCATTTGGCTTTAAAGGCATAACAAGAATAAGTACCAAGATCCTCCGCCGATGTCCAGGATGAAAGCCGATGCAGGGCCGTGATGGTTAGGCCGGTGTCTCACCAGAACCAGGCAGACATCGAGCCCAGCGGCTGGGCTCTGGGCGCCACCCTCCGTTCCGGCGACCGCACCCCGAGCGCTGGGCTGGTTCTCTGACCGTCGGGGGCTGGACCCTGGACCCCCAGCCCCCGTGCTACCTCCACAGCCTGGAGGGGGACGGGGGCTCTGCAGGGACAGCCCATGGACAGACCTTTCTCTTTCCAGGTGGTTCTGTAAATCAGCCACACAAGCCATGCTGGGAAAAGTGGGTGCTCTTCCTTCAGTGAAGAGAAAGAGAAACAGAGCTTCTCTCTGGCTTTAAAGACACCAATGGCCCAGACCCAAGCAAAGCTGAAGGGGAAGAAAAGATGTTATTCTTTCGTTCCTTTACCCCAAACTTCCCTCAGCTGCACACGTGCTGAGAGGGCAACAGGTATGTGGTGTGGAGGGGAGACCAGGGGCCTGAGCAGAGGACAGGGACCCCCAGGCCAGGGGCCAACCTATGGACAAGGCCATCTCAGCAGTTCCCTCCGCCTGTCACTCCTCCCTCCCCGCTGGAGATCCGGCCCCTCCCCTGCAGCCACACTGCACCCCCCAGCGCGCCCTTCACCCCGGGAAGTGTCATTGGTCCGTCCTCTGTCCCTCCTGCAGGTGCCAGGAGAGCAGGGCAGCAGCCGACAGGGCTCGAGGGGCAAGAAGCCGGGGGGACCCAAGGCTGGCTCAGCGCCTGCCCCCACCCATGCACACACGCACACACACAGGTCTATGCACGGCACACACATGCCCGTGGTGCCCATGCAGACACACACAAGTACGCATGCACACACAGCTGTGCACAACATCACCAAGCCTTCCAGGCCTTAAGAACAGACGGAGGGCTTCCCTGGTGGCGCAGTGGTTGGGAGTCCGCCTGCCGATGCAGGGGACGCGGGTTCGTGCCCCGGTCCGGGAAGATCGCACATGCCACAGAGCGGCTGGGCCCGTGCGCCATGGCCGCTGAGCCTGCGCGTCCGGAGCCTGTGCTCCGCAACGGGAGAGGCCACAACAGTGAGAGGCCCGTGTACCGCAAAAAAAAAAAAAAAAAAAAAAGGAACAGAGGGAGCCGCTACACGTCCCCCCAGACACCCACGTCTGCCATCTGACCCTTTGCACATCAGAGCCAAAGGTCACGGCCTCCCCCTGAATTTCAAAAGCAAGAGTGAACTCCTAACAGTGGTGGGGAACAGACGTGCTCCCCGACAGCTCAGGCCCAGGTGGCTGGGGGCCAACCACGTGTGGCCTGGCTTCTCCTCAACAGCTAGACCAGGGCGCGGAAGGGACACCCACCTGGTGGGCCCAGCACGGAGGCCCCGGAGACCACCCCAGGTGGGCTTCTGCACACCGAGCTCTGGACGGAGGGGTCGTGCCCACGGCAGGGTTTCCTTTGCTGGGTTGCACTGTTGGCCTAAAGCTGGTGCAATACCCAGACGCACGTCGGGGAGGCGTCGCTGTGACTGCCCTGGGTGCAGAGGAGGAGGTCCCCACCCCACGCCCAGCCCTGCTGGGGAGGCCTTGGCGCCCCAGGCTCCCTGCCTCCCCCACTAGCCCTGGAGCTTTCTCTGAGACCAGGCCCGAGAAGGGAAATGATCCCGGGGCCCTGGGGGCAGAAGGGGGTGCAGCTGGCTTCGGACCCCGGGTGGCCCCCCGGGTGAGTTCCGGGCCATCTCAGGATGATAACGCACTCCCCCAGGCCGGGAAGGGCCAGGTGAGACGCACGGGAGCCCCTGGAGGGGCGTCTGCATGGCCCTGCTCAGGGGGTGCTGTGGGGCCATCCCTGCTGGCCGTGGGCAAGCTGGCGGCCCTGGCTCCCCGCAGCGTCCCACTGGGGCCCTGGAAACGCCCTTGCCAGGGGCTGGAGAAGCAGGCAGATCCCAGGAGCCAGCGGCCAGATGCTGTCTGCGAGGAAAGAGCATTAACCCCTGCTGTTGTTCTAACCTCAGTAAGGTCGTTCCACAGAAAACGGCCAGCTCGCTGTCTGCTGTGGCCAAATGACAGTCAGAGATGTCAGCGTTACTCAGGCCAGAATCCACCAGGTTCACTGAGATGCCGTCGATCACACTAGAGCCCGAAGGAGCCCACAGCCTGGGGACACTTACTCCCTTTTTTCTTCAAAGGTCTTTAAAATACAGTCCATTTTCTTTCATTCAGTAATTTTACTTCTAAACATTATTTCTAAGGAACCACTGAACAGAAGGATTGTGGCCCAGAGACGTTCTTCACGGCTGTCCTGACAGCAGCGAAGGCCTGGGGGGGGACGAGCGGGGACGAGCTGGTGGAGCCTGGTGACCGGAGCACGGATGCCCACGCAGACGTAAAAATGCCGTCGGAAAAACTTTCTGTTGACACAGGAGACACTCATAATTTTACATGAGTAAGTCAGACGTAAAACCAGAAAACACGTGGTACCTACACTGAAAGGTGTAGGTGTGGTTGTTTTGGGGGTTTTTTTTGCGGTACGCAGGCCTCTCACTGTTGTGGCCTCTCCTGTTGCGGAGCACAGGCTCTGGACGCGCAGGCTCAGCGGCCATGGCTCACGGGCCCAGCCGCTCCGTGACATGTGGGATCCTCCTGGACCTGGGCACAAACCCGCGTCCCCTGCATCGGCAGGCGGACTCTCAACCACTGCGCCACCAGGGAAGCCCTAGGTGTAGTTTTAATGTCCTTCTTTGTAGCTTTCTATATTTAAAATTTTTTCTACACTGAGTATATACTGTTTTGATCTTTTAAAATCTACCGAAAAATCTTACATTAATTTTTTTCACAAGTCACACCACTCACCCAACTCAAGTGTATATTCCAGTGGTTTCAGTCTCGTCACTGAATTGCACAGCCATCAACTGGATCCAAGTTTACAGCATTTTCATCATCCCGAACAGAAGCCCCGCCACTCCCCACCCCCTCCCCCAGCCCCTGCAGCGCTGACCCACTCACTTCCTGCCTCTGTGATTTGCCTGTTCCAGACATTTCACATTCATGGAATGTGTGTCTGGCTTCTTCCACGATGTTTTCGAGGTTCATCCATGACGGGGTTTCACCAGAGCCCGTCCCTCTTTACGGCTGGGGGATCCCGCTGCAGGGGGGCCACACCCGGCTTACCCGAGCATCAGTTGGGGAACGTGGGCTGTCTGCACATTTGGCTGTGTGAACACGTGGGCACGTGGTTTGTCTGCGTCCCCTTTAGTATCCCACGTGCCCTCTGCCCCCTGCCCTCATGGGGACACGCCCCGCCCTGCCCTCCAGCTGCATCAGCTGGAGCTGAAAGAGAGAAGGGGATGAACAGAAGGTTCTGGAAGATAAGCAAGAGTTCCAGCCTGGAGTGGGCATCACCGTGCAGCCCTGCCCTTCGCACCCACTGCGGCCCTGTGGGAAACTGCCGCCCCGCCCAGGAACACTGTCGGGCCGTCTGACATCCCCCAGGAGAACAGGGCAGGCAAGGGGTCACGGGGGACACCAGGCAGGGCAGCCCCGAGGGGCAGCTTCCCGCACCAGCCACCACAGGCTCCATGTCTATGGCAACTGCAGAACATTTTGGACACAAAGTGGACGTGTGTGTGAGACATTAGGGGCCGCAGGAGGACAGAGTGCATGGAATCGGTAGGGCAGCTGCTTGTTTCGACCCCTTGCCCGTGGGCCGGGCTGCGCCTGAAGACCAAGACCCTGACCTTCCCTGGGAACTGGGCTGCGGCCTGGCAGGAGGGGCCCCTGGGGAAGGTACCAGGGAAAGGATCCTGAGGGAGGAGGAGGGCTCAGCTCTGTCCCCTCCCCCGTGGCCTCCCCTCCCCCTGCCCCCCTCCCCCACCCCCTCCAGGTCCCCATCCTGATGGATTGTGTGGCCGAGCCCTTGGTGACCAGGTATGAATGTCACATCTCTTGCCCCACCGCTCCGGAGGCCACAAGTAAAGCAGGTCTCACTGGGCTCCGCTCCAGGTGTGCAGGGGTCCGGACCCCCAGGGCTACTGGGGGACTCCACTCCTGCCCCTCCCAGCTTCTTGAGGCCCCTCGTGGCCCTGGGCTCACAGCCCTCCCCATCTCAGAGCCGGCAACGCAACTGAGTGCACCCTCTGACTCTCCCTCCCCCCCCCCCCCCGGAAGGACCCCTGTGACTGCCCCGGAAGGACCCCTGTGACTGCACCGGGCCACCCCGATGACCCAGGATCACATCCCCACCTCGAGGCCAGCTGGTCAGAGCTTAATCCCCCTTTGCCACATAGCCTAACGTATCTGCTCCCGGGTCTGGGGATTAGAACGCAGAGGTCTTTGTGGGTTCTGCCCGTTGCATCCAGCATTCAGACGCACGTATATTCAGATGGGCGCAGAGGTGACCTTGGGAAATGTGCATGGATGCCTGATGCCACCTCTTCCCAGGGACCACAAGTTCCTCTGAGGAGTTTCAGGGAATCATGGATTCTTCCTGCTGAATTTCATTCCCATTCTCACCCACACCCTCATGGCAGCGCCCAGAGCAGACTCAGCCCTGCCCAGGCTGAGAGAGACAAAGACAGAGAGAGATACAGAGAGACAGAGAGATACAGAGAGACAGAGAGACAGAGACAGACAGAGAGACAGAGACAGAGAAGGATACAGAGAGACAGAGACAGAGTGTATGGCGAGCGTCAGTGTGGACTGAGCCATTTTCAGGGTGAGACTCTGCTTCTTTCTGCACGGGAGACACCGCGGCCGAGGCTCCGGCAGGGGACGCGGCTGCCCAGACACAGCAGGCGGCATTGCTCGGCTGCCCGTGGCCCTGGGAGCCCCAATCTGGAAACGGGTGGTTGAGTGCCCCTGAGAACGTCTTCACCGTGTGTTTTTATCTCCCAATCCCTTTTCACCCGAGCGAAGAGCTCAGGGCCAGGAGCAGCCCACTCACTCGGGTGCGGGGGGGTGGGGGTGGGGGAGGGGGAGGGGGGAGCGGGGGCGGGCGGAGGGCTCCGCCCCCAGACACACGCGTGGTTTCCTTGGGAGTGAAGGTGCTCGGGGCAGGACCGGCAAGCAGTGTGCGTCTGTTTCTCCTGTTCGACGCGGGTAAACGTTCCAGAGGGCGGCTCCCACGTGCAGCTTGATTGACCCGAGACAGAAGTGGTGCCCGCTCCCCGTCCCTGCCTTCGCCGAGGGCTGCGACCCCCACCTGCACCCCCCCTGCCCAGGAGGCGGCTGGTCTCCGCTCTGGCTTCTGGTCGGTGCAGCTTCCGTCCGGGGATGGCCAGGCCCTGAACTCACCCGCTGCGGGTGCAGCCTCGGCGGGAGGCCCGACTCTCCCCTCCCGCGGCCCCCATCCCTGCCCCTCGGGCTCCACCACCCACCCGGCCTCCGCAGAGTCTGCTGCTGTGGTCTGAGCTGTGTCTCCCGGCTTAATGGGACACGGAGCCCCTTGCTGTCGCCAGGAAAAGCCCCTGGATGTGCCTTCGTGTCCGGAGTGAGCTCCCTCCTGACGGGCTCCAGCCGCCCGCGTCAGACCGGCGTGTCCCGGAGTCTCCCGGGCTGGGGCTGGCCTTCCCTCCCTGGAGTCTTGGATGCACAGACGTTCTCAACTTTCATACTGCCCCGTTCCTCCCTCTTTTCTTCTGAGTCATGCTGTCTCTGCCCGGTTTGAGAAATCTGCCCCCGGGTCATGAGGCTATTTTCCTGTGTCCTTTCAGATCCATTTCAAACTTATTTTCGTTTTTGATGTGAAGCGTGGGTCAAGGTCCGTGTTCCCCTCCCATGCAGATACTCGGTCGACTGGACACCGTTTATTGAGAAGACTTCCCTTATGGGCAGCGGTGCGTTTGTCCAGGCCACGCGACTCGGGTGCTCGGGTCCATTTCACTGTTGTGGCCTCGCCTCACCCCACGGCCGAGGGTCCATGGCCGCCCACAGCCCACCCCTGAGGGTCTGAGGGGTGTGGAAGCTGCTGGGGCGGGGGGGAGACAGGTGTGCCCCCCCAGGCCCATCTCCCATCGCCTCCGCAGGCTCAGCCCCACAGAGGGCCCTTTATGAGCCGCTGGGGCGTCCAAAGTGCTCCGGAGAGGAGGAACGCATTGTTTTCCAGGAAAGCTTTAACGAGGCCCTCCAGCCAAGATGGCACAAGAGGAATACAGGAGCACAATTGAATCCTTTATTTGAAAACGTTCAGACTAGGCTGTTTTTACAGACACATTCTGGCCTGATCCCCCCTCTCTGCCCGCTTCACGCCGCTGTGGCTTTCACGGGGAGCGGGCTGACATTTCCCTCTGACGGCATCTTTTAGAGCTCGATGGCAGCAGGAAGAAACAATTCCTACCAAAGTCGAGAGGAAAAGAAAGCATCTCAAGTGAACCAAAACAACTTTTACTTATTCCCGTTTCAAAAGGCAGCGCCCACAAGGACGGATGTTTGCCATGCGGGCCACAGAGCCTGCGACTTCCCGGCTGACGGCCATCCAGGGCAGAGAGGACGGCGCCTTGAGAACTGCTCTCGTCATCCTCGCTGTAGGGAAGGAACAACTGATATGTTGATAAATGCATGAAAATAAGAAAAGCAAATGCACGAAAGGAATGCAGGTCTCCAGGAGCCACCCCGCGGGTCCCTGTGGACCGGCCGGACGGTGCGGGTCCACGCCCTACTGGGCCCTCACCACCGATCCGACGGCTACGCCCCATCCCAGCAACCGTCTGCAAATGCGACTTGATTTGGGAGGAGTCATGTGCTTCCCGTGAGCGGACGTGGGCTCCTCGTTTCTGAGCCTGACTCTCTCACCAGCACTCAGGTCCCCAGGACAACCTGCCTGAGAGCACGGTGTCCCCTCCTGCCCTGTCGCAGGCGCCTCGTGGACAAAGACGGTCTCGAGCAGACGTGGTGGCCCTGACCGCCTCCCAGTGTGACGAGTGGCTGTTTGCTGAAGGTGCGGGCCGGGCTACAGGGGCTGCCACAGGAACTGCCCCAGGGGCTGTGGTGTGGCATCCCCGCACCTGTGTGTGGTGATGTGCAGGAAGGATCCAGTTCATTCATTCGGGCTTCAACAGCACGTGGTACCAGCTTTATGAAATGTTCAGTAAGACAAAGGGTAAAGCAAACACACCAGAGGCCACGTGAGAAGGTGGGACACTTGTTGTCCCCAGTGTTCAGTGAACATCCTTCAAATTGGCCTGTAAAGTGAATCCCAATGGTCGTCGTTGGAAACTTGTAACAAAATAATTCTTAAGTTTATCTGGAGAAAAGAATCCAATAATAGCCAGGGAAGTCCTAAAAAGACAGAGTAAGGAGGAGTGACTTTCCCTAAGAGATGTTAAAATACATGAAACTCCGCGTGGCAGGGGTGTGAAGCCGGCAGTGGATTCCAGGATTTCAGGAAGTTACTGTTCATTGAGACAGCATTTCAGGTCGGGTGTGAAGAGACGGAGCTTTCTAAAATGGTTTTAACACTGAAAATAACACTGATCTCTTCTTCATGTCTTATGCCCAAACCGACATGTTGATTACACTATGTAAAAATACCCATCCGTATTTTATTCTAATCCTTTATGGTTCCACTTCTGACTTTCGCTTACTTTTGGAGCTTGGGTGCAGAGTTCATCAAACCTCTCACTTCTGGAACGTGCGCTGTTCCAGTGGGTCACTTCTGGTCCAGCTACGTTGCTTTATGCCCTGCCCTGTTCCTCCAGCAAGTTCCATGTAGCCCCCCAATGCGACTGGGTATGTCCTTGTTTGTGTATGAACCATGCGAACACACAGGGTGCTTCCTGAGCTGATTTTAGTGGCATAATTGATATTCGCAATGATATTACTCATAATTGTTGATGTTTTAAACTTAACACTGTTTTAAAGCTACGTCCAGATTTACGCTATTATCCACACAGCCGGTTTGCTGATTCTCAAACCTGCTGCGTCTGGAATAGCCTGGGGTTTCAGAACAAATTGTGTCTGGTCCCAGCCCCAGAGACTGTGACTGATGGCATCTGGGGTGCATCCCGGGTGCCGCATGTCTTAAAAGCAGGCCAAGTGGTTGCCACGTGCGCAGAGGTGAAGGGCTGCCCTGCTCACTGCCTCTGGGGGCGGGTTAGGCACCACCTCACCTTCAGCCGGTGGCCACCACCATCCTCCTCCCCAGAGAAGGTGGCAGTGATAGGCGAGCCCGTCTCCCTGGCCCTCTGCCTGCATCCCCCGATGGTGCCCCGGGGGCAGGGTAAGTGCCCGTCATCCAGGTTCTTCTCCATTGCTCTCCAGATGCCCGCAATGCCGGTCCCCCCGCCGGGCGGTGCTTCCCAGCACCCCGCCTTCTCCCCCCATCTGGTGGGCGTGAAGTGACAGTCTGCTGCTTGCCCTTGCCTGCCCCCACTCCCCGTTACGGGTGAGGCTACTCACTCACCTGAGTGCCCCTCTGTGCATCGCCCACCCACCTCCTCTGCCCCAGTCCTGGCTCCCCCTTGCCTGGTGGTGGGCAGGAGCTCTGGTGGGTTCTTCAGGGCAGAGACCCTAGCAGGTTTCTGACGATGGAAACGGCTCCCCTCCGCCTGTTGCTCATCCACAGTGTTGCCTACAATACCCTCCACGGAACACACGCATCTAACTTTGATGCAGGCAAACCCAGCAGGTTTTCACCTTACGGTTTGTGGTTTTTGCGTTGTGAAGACAGTCTTACATTTTCCTCTGTTAGCTTCAAGGATTATGATTTCACTTTTGGAGCTTTATTCCAGCTCCCCCTTTTTGCATATGGTGTGAGGCAGGGATGCCACAGGTAGTAGCCAGTGTTCACACCTCTGACTGGACCGGGCATCCTTTCTCCGTGGATATCTGGCATAGAGCTGGTCCCACGTGTGGGGCTGCACTTCGGCTCTCCCTGCCTGTCCTTGCAAACCAGCCCCCTGCCTTACTGCCACGCCGTGTCTCGGAGTCAGTAGCAGCAAGAACAGCTCCTCTTCCCATTTCACAGCTCTGGAGAGTCTGTTCCTATTAAACCTGGCTGCTGCTGGTAGAGGATACACTATAGTATTGACTTTCTCCTGGGTTAGGTCAGACTGTTTGCCGATTGATCCTGTGCATTCTCTGTAGATGATCCAATCATCCATCTACTCCTAACTGCGTTACTTTGGAGTCAGGAACCTACAAAGCTCTTTTGAAACGCGGTGGGGGTGGAGGTCACCCTTATTGCTCCTGGTCTTGGAGAAGTGCACCAGCTCCTCTGCTGCGTGTCCCATAGAAGAGGGTAAGAAAGTGCATCTGACGTGGTGGGGGCTGTGGCCTTGGTGGCCCTAAGTCTCTGATTGCAGCCCTAATTCTCCAGTGGGTATCGGACTATCACATTTTCGGTTTCTTCTCACACTAATTTTGGCATTCTTTATTTTCCCAGAAATGTTTGTTTTACTTAGGTTCTTGAATTTATCGGTGTTTAGTTGATAATCTTCCCTTTCGTTGCTTTCTTGTATACACAGTTGACATAAATTGACTTATTATTTAGTTAACAGTTCTGAATAATATATCCATATGGTTTAATAAATATATAGAAAGGTAGAGAGTGAAAATTATCCCCCCTGCTAACTTTCCCTGTTCCATTCCTTCAAGAGGTAATTAATCAGCTGTAATTCTTTTTCGTGCATGCTTCCAGAGGTTTTCTTCTTTTAATTTACATACAAGAAATATTATACAAGAAAACAAAAGTCTGTCCCCCCTTTTTACAAAAGAGACAAGTTATCCTTGAAATATGTCAGTTGGCTTTTCAGCATCTATGGAGAACATATTATATTTGCAGGTCTTCTAATATCTGATCATCATAGCCCCATTTGGTCCTAATGTGTTGCTGGATTCTGTTAGCTAAGATGTTAAAAAGGCTTTTGCATCAATATTCATGATGCAAGATTGGCCTGTTTTATTTTTGATGCATTCCAGACTTTGATGTTATATGCAATTTGTAAAAAGAATCTAGAATTGTCTATTCCTATTCTATGCTCTAAAACAGCTTAAAGGGCAGCTCTGGTGCTTTTTTCAGAGGTAGGTCTTTGACAAATTCCACTATTTTTTTCCATGGAAAGTGGTCTATTTAAAGTTTATATGTCTTCAAGTTCCATTTGGTAAAGTATATTTTTCTATAAAGTTTTCCATCTGACAGAGGTTTAAATTGATTTTGACAATAATCAATTCTGATTTTTAAAAATTTACTCTCTTTCCATAGCTATTTCCCCTTATTACTTTTTCCAATTAAAAAAAAGTTGGGACTTCCCTGGCGGTCCAGTGGTTAAGGCTCCGCACTGCCACTGCGGAGGGGACGTGGGCTCCATCCCTGGTCGGGGAATTAAGATTCTGCATTCCACATGGCGTGGCCAAAACAATAAAAAATGAAAAAATTTTAGTAAAATACACATAACATAAAATGTACCACGTTAATGATTTTAAGTGTATGTTCAGTGGTATTAAATATATTCAGACTGTTGTGTAACCATCACCACCATCCAGCTCCGTAACTCTTTTCATCTTGCAAAACTGAACCGCTGTACCCATTACACAATAAGCCCCTCCCCCGCTCGGTTCCTGGCACCCACCACCTACTTTGCATTTCTCTGAATTGATGACTCTAGGTACCTCGTATAAGTGGGATCACACAGTATTTGTCTCTTTGTGACTGGCTTATTTCCCTCAGCACAATGTCCTCAAGGTTCAACCATGTTGTAGCATTTCTTGTTTCATTGCATACGATTTATATTGATTTCTTTTTTAATGTTTTACCATTCTTGCATATTCGGATTATACCTCAATTGGCTATGGTGTATATCTGCATACACAGTTGACTGTGACTTGCTAATTTTTAAAGCACATTTGTGTCCATGCTCATGTCAGAGATTGCTGTAATGTTTCTTTCTTGCAATGACCTTGTGGTCAGATATGAATAATGAGGTCATTTTGTTCTCTTAAATCAAGTTGTGAAGTATCACCTCTTTTTTTTCTCTTCCCTAGAAGTGTTTGTGTAAGACTGATGTCATTTCTTCCACAGCATTTGGAAGAATTTACTGGTGAAGCCAACTGGATCTGGAGTTTTTGTGGGAATGTTTTTAGTAGGACTATTTATGGTGTTTTTTTAAAAATTAATTTATTTTTGGCTGCGTTGGGTCTTCATAACTGCATGTGGGCTTTCTCTAGCTGTGGCAAGCGGGGGCTACTCTTGGCTGCAGTGCGCAGGCTTCTCACTGTGGTGGCTTCTCTTGTTGTGGAGCACGGGCTCCAGGCATGTGGGCTTCAGTAGCTGTGGTGCATGGGCTCAGTAGTGTGGCACTCAGGCTCAGTGGTTGTGGCTCTCGGGCTCGACAGCACAAGCTCAGTAGTTGTGGCTCACGGGGTTCATTGCTCTGCGGCATGTGGGATCTTCCCGGACCAGGGCTTGTACCCATGTCACCTGCATTGGCAGGCGGATTCTTAACCACTGCACCACCAGGGAAGCCCCAGTAGGACTATTTAGACTTAAATTTTTTTCTTGTATTAGTTTCGGCAAGTTGCATTTTTCAGAATTTGTTCAATTTATCTACATTGTCAAGATTATTGGCATAAATTGTTCAGCATGTCCTTTCGTGAGTCAATATCTGTGGGATCCTTAGTGATGTCTCCATTCTCATCTTTGACACTGTTAATTGTGCCTCCCTATCTTCCTCTTGATTAAACTTTCTAGGAGTTTATCATTTTAATTATTCTATTTCAAGCAAACAATCTTTGGCTACTGATTTCTTTTCTCCTGTATGATTTATAGTTCATTAATTACTGATTTTATCATTGCTGTATTCTTTCTAATTGAGTGTTATTGTTTAATTTTTTGTTGCAATGTAAATAGAAGTGAGAGTTTTCTTTCTTCTTCCCTGACAGCAAGGAAAACAAAGGGAATGGCAAACCAGCTAGAGAAGAAACACAGCCTGGCCTGAAAGAGTTAATCACTCCTTGTTTTACTTTAACCCTCACTGATTTGTAGTAACTAGATTTGTACTTTACAAAGCTAACCTCACTCCCTGACACTATGTAATTTACATTCGGCACCCATCACCCCTGACTCCGTGTGAGTTACACCCCCTGCCTCTCACTCCCTAACCTTATTATATCCAGCACTTACATTCTATTCGACCCTCATAACAAATCACCCCCTATAGTATTTGCATTTCAGAAACGAGGTCACCGCCGATAAACCAGAGGCAAATGTATGCAATTACCAGACTGCTGGACCCCAATTACCAGGCGGCCTGATGCCAGCTATGACTGTTTTGAAATAATGCAAAGGAAAGGAGGAATGCAAGACCTTCACTAATTTTATCCTCACCCTATACCCCGGACCGCGAGAGCCCCACATATAAAATCCTCTCTGATTCTCAAGGAGGGGGGGGTGCCCAGTTCTTGAGGCGCTAGCCAGCTGTGTCTTCCCTTCTGCCTAGCAGAAAAGTAAAGCCATCTCTCTCTTCCTCCAACATCCCTGTCTCCGTATTTCTGTTCGGCCTCGGTGCACAGGGAAGCCGAGATTTTGGCAATATTTTCTCGAATTCTTGAGTAAAGTACTTATTTCTTTGATATTCAGCATTTTGCCTAATATATGCAATTGAAAGCTATACATTTTTTTTTTTTTTTTTGGCTGCAGCTTGTGGGATCTTAGTTCCCAGACTAGGGATCAAACCTGGGACCACGGCAATGAAAGCACTGAGTCCTAACCACTGGATGGCCAGGAAATTCCCCAAAGTTGTACATTTTCCTTTCAGTATAGCTTTAACTATGCCACACAAGTTTTTTGTTTGTTTGTTTTGGGTTTTTTTTTTGCGGTACGTGGGCCTCTCACTGCTGTGGCCTCTCCCGTTGCGGAGCACAGGCTCCGGACGCGCAGGCTCAGTGGCCATGGCTCACGGGCCCAGCCGCTCCGCAGCATGTGGGATCTTCCTGGACCGGGGCATGAACCCGTGTCCCCTGCATCGGCAGGTGGACTCCCAACCACTGCGCCACCAGGGAAGCCCCACACAAGTTTTTATACTTCATATTTTTATCATCATCCAATTCAAAATATCTCCTAATTTCCATTGGGACTTCTCTTTGACTAATGGATCATTTAGAACTTTATCATGTTATTTTCAAACATTTGGGATTTCCTCACTTTGTACCTTTTGGTTACTGATTTCTAGGTTAATTTCAATGTGGTCATAGAGTATTGTATGTTTTGAACACTTCAAAAGTCGTTGAGGGATGCAAAAGGTCATCAGTTTTGGTAAATGTTCCTTGTGCACTTGGAAAAAGAAGTATATACTGCAGTCATCGATTAGATGCAGGGCTCTGTGCATGTCAACCAGGTCAGATTTGTTTATCATGATTTTCAAATCTTCAATATTTCCGCTGATTTTTGTCTGTTTGTGTGGTGTACCTTTCCCCATCCTTTCATGCTGAGGTACTCACATTTACATGTGTTACTTGGAGGAACAATTGTTTGTTTTGTTTTGTTTTTTGTAATCCAGCCTGACAATCTTTGTCTTCAGTTAGAGGATTAATGTATTTTAATGATTTAACGAAATAATAATTATTTTTGGTGTAACTAATGGTACATTTGTGTCAAAGTTACCATATTACAGTTTGCTTTGTAGTGGTCCCCTCTGTCCCTTTTAAATCTTTCTCTGACATATTTTGACTAATATCTAAATATTTCCTATTATTTCCCCTAAATACGATTTCTATTTTTCTTTTAATGATTTCCCCCATGCATCCTTGATATATTAGAGTTAGCACTCAGCCTCCTGGACAAAGCAACCACACTTCAACTCTTGAATCCCATTTACCTATCCTAGCTTTTTTTTTTTTTCTTTCTGTATCCTAATTTTACATTTATTTAAATTCTACGAGATACTGTATTGCTGCAGTCAGTCAGCAGCAATACAATATCTGGGTTTCCCCACATATGTACCCTTTCTATTGTTTTCCACAATTTTCTCTATTATCTTTCTTTAAAAAAACAAGATTTCCCTTCTGCCTGAAAATTTTCCTTTAACACGTATTTTAGTGAAAATTGCTATTGGCAAATTCTCTCAATTTTTGTTCATTTTAGTATATCTTAACTTCAGATTTACTCTCAAAAAGCATTTAAACTGGATAGAGAATTCTAGGTGAGCTGTTATTTCCCCAGGATTTTAAATATACCCTTCAATTGTCTCCCAGCTTCCATCATTTTGTGAACAAGTCAGCTGTCTGTAACCCTGTTTACAATTTTCCCTTTATTTACATTTTTGACAGTTGGACTATGATGTGCCCAGGTGTGCTTTCCTTGTGTCCATTTTGCTTCATGTTTGTAGATTTTCACAAATATGTGGTTTGATGTCTTCCATTGCCTTGGGAATTTCTTGACCAGCATTTCTTCAAATATTTCCTGCCCCTCGTTCTCTCTCTTCTCCTTCTGGGATTCCCATCCATGCATGTTATAGCTTTTCACTAAATCTCAGGTGTTTTTATGCTCCTTTTGATATTTTCTGCCAACCTCTCTGCCAGTTCACTGACTTCTATTCTGTGCTCTAACCCATCACTAAATCCACCTTTCAAGTACTTAATTTCAATTAATGTAGATTTAGCTCTAGTATTTCCACTGATTAACAAAATGATTTCAGTTCTCCTGTGAAATTGCTCATCCTGTCATATTTCTGTTTATATATTAATAGTTAATTTAATTGTTTAAAACTGGCAGGGAAGGGTTAAAAACAGTTAACTTAAAATCCACATCTGGTAAGTCCAGCATCTGTTCACATTCGATACTGTTTACATTGTCTTTTTGTCCCAAGGTTTTTGGCCACTTGGTCCTTGGTATGGTTGGAAAGTTTGAGGGTGTTGTGGATACCACGCATGGAAACAGAGGTCTTGGATGATGTATTTTCCTCCAAAGATCAGTTAATTCACTTCTAGGGGGAAGTGAGCTCTGAGTCAAGAAATCTAAACACCCAAGAAGTTTAAAAATCACAAAGAAAGAGCCACAAACCAGGGAGCTTATAACATCTGAAGCAGAAGTGTTAGGACAGATTATCTCAAATAAGTATGACAAATATGCTTTAAAAATAAAGGAAGACATTAGCAATAGAAAAAAGAAAAAAATACCCTGAAAAAAGAAGAAAGTAGAAATAGTAGGTACACAACAGTTGAAAAAACAAACTATTTTGAGGGCATAATAAAGCTATTCTTACAAGGTCTCAAAAGATTTGCCGACAAAACCCACAATGAAAACATTTTTGGAGGAAACCTCAAAATATAAAGAAACAAACCCAGAAAAGCTCCAAGAGATGTGAGAAGAAAACAAGAAAGATTAAAACTATAACTTTATAAAGTTTGTTGTTGTCTTAAGAAAAAACTAAGACCAAAGAAAAGAAACATGGACACACGTATGTACGAACCCAGAACAAGAACTCCCGGTAGTTTCAACAGATGAGGGACCAGGACGTGGAGACCAGGGGTTCTGAGAGCCACTAAACCCTCCTCTGGTCGAGTGAGCATTTGCTATCAATCTGAATAAAGGCAGAAACAAGAAAAATGAATGAGAAAACGTAGAGCAAATTGAACTTTAAGAGGTGATAGGAAACGTCCAAATACATCACTGATCTGAAAACCTGGGTGGGCTGACAGGGCTGTGCCAGGCCTCCTGGGTTTGCTGGACACCTCTTCTCAGTTCCCTTCAC
The DNA here is from genome assembly GCF_005190385.1 of Monodon monoceros. NCBI lineage: Eukaryota > Metazoa > Chordata > Mammalia > Artiodactyla > Monodontidae > Monodon > Monodon monoceros. The sequence goes on along the minus strand of NW_021703768.1, from coordinate 1,592,037 downwards.
CTCACTGACCTTTCCTCCTGGTCCCCAGCCTCAGAGTTCAAGCACCTAGGTCTCTGTACTGGGACGCATGGGTGTGTCCTTCTGGTGGTCACGTGATGCCCTTGGCTCCTTCCCCTGGGACCCCAGATGTGCATTTCCATGACATCCACTCTGGGTGCCCCTCCAGCACGTTCATTACGTGTCCCCCATATCTCCCCTGCTCTCAGGAAGCGGCAGCCCCTCTTCTAGGGGCTCCAGATGAAACCCCAGGATTCTCCTGGCAGCCCCCTCACACTCCACCCAGCCATGAGCAGACGCTCTCAGCTCTCCTGCCAACCCACCCAGGACCCAGGCACTCGCACCCCTGTCCCCATACAGCCGCCCTGGGCACTGGCCACAGCCTCCTGGCAGGTCTTGCTCTTATGCCCCCCATAGTGTATCCTCCATGGGGAGCCAGGCCCAGCCACCCCCTAAGAAGCCCCCTGTGCCCACCCTCCTCCCTCCCGGTAGGAGCTAGAGTCCCCAAAACGCCTGCAGCCCCAGGTCATTGCCCGCCCTCCCCAGCTTCCTCCAGCCCAACCCACTTGTCCTGCCCCCAGGATAGGAGCTCTCTGGGCCGGGTCCCACAGGCCTTCGGTTTCTGCTCAGAGGCTGCACCATGGACGCATCCCATCCCCTGGGCCCCTGCTTTCACGGTCGCTGCGTGGACATGGCACACAGACATGTTCATGGCTTCCCAGCCTCACCAGGCGGCTGCACCCTGGGCCCAGGGCAGGGCAGCCCCCAGTGCGGGGGCCAGTGCCCCCAGGGCAGAGGCACTACTCAGGGGTCCAGCTCTGTCCTTCCGTCCAGCCCCCTCATATGGAAGTAATACTGGGCCTCATACAAGATCCTGGTTCTTGTTTCAAATTATGAAACAAACATTCTCCCCCGATAATACCACGCCAGGCCACGAGTGAGGCTTTGAATTCCAGCTTCAAGGGGAAGTTTAATTAGCTCTCAACCATAGCATGTAGGTTTGTAGTAAGTTGGATGCCGTCCCCTGCTACCAATTAAAAGTAACTATTAGACACATCCCTTTGAATTATTTGAATCTACACGCATGTTATGCCCTTCACAGAGACTTCGTGAACAAAAGTATAAACCTCAAAAATAATTAATGCAATTTAAGGACAAAAAAATAAGCTTCAAAGCCCCACAAAACAGCAGAACTTCATCAAAGCAGAGAAAGCAAATCTGTTTCCAGTTAGGATTTGAAACCCGACCAGCGGCCCAGGGTCTAATCTTGAGAGGAGGCTTGCGAAACACTTTGGAAGGAGGCCACCATGCCCTCCCCGCCTCTGCAGTCATGACACAGCTTCGTGCCCAGAAGGACAAGAGGACGTCTGTCCTCACTGTTCTAAGGGAAGAAGTTCCCTTTGCTCTGAGAAGAGTCTGCCCAGCGCCCAGCGAGATGCTGTCTAAAGGTCCGTTCTAGGCTACGCTACTTCCTAGTACAAGCCCTTCTCCCCGTTGGGCCTTTTCTAGAATCTTCAGTTCAGGGCCTCCCGTGCATGAGTATTCACTAAAAGTCTGTTAAAAAGATGAGCTACGTGTTAAAATGCATAAAAGGTTAGTTGTAAGTGTTCATCACACCGACCTACTTGAGAATTAGTCGTTGGTTCCAGATGAGACCCCCGTCACTCCGGAAAGCACACAAGATCCTTTAAAATGGACCTGTCGGTGTTGCATCTCATCTCGTGACTCTGGTGGTCCAGGAGGGCAGAAACCAACCGCGTTAAAGGCCCTTGGCCTCCCTTCCTGTTTTCCTCTGCCCAGAGTCCCTGGAGGGGAGAACACAGGCCTCCTTGGAAATCCGCTCTTAAGTTTAAGCTCTGGCCAGGAACTCACTCTTTGTCAGCATCTCCATGACACCATGTTAAGTCAATTAAGGCAAAACTCGAGTCCCTGGCCCAGGTGGGCTGAACAGTGGACAAAGCTGACAGGCTGTTTGATGTAGCCGCTGCCCAGACCATCTGTCTCAACCTTTGATCTCCTTTGGGCCCCCGTTTCTCCCCCGGTTCATTAGAGCTCAGGAGGTGAACGGTTTGCTCAGGAGCCCCCTCACCCACCCAGAGTCCCAGTGTGGCGTCCCTGTGTCTCCGAGGAGACGGGGCGCACTCCTGCCTCACGTGGCCCAGCGGTGGGCGATGTCACCTGCCCAGGTGAGGCAGGCCAGCCCTCCCAGGCTCCGGCTCCTGCAGAAAGGCCGGCAGACCGGCGAGCCTGCTCCCCCAAGCCTGCCGTGCCCGCAGTATGTACGAGGCTCGGACCTCCTGCGTCCCCTGCCCTGACGGCTCACCACTCACCCCGCCGGCGTGTGTCGGTCCCTAGTGTGTGTAGGGCGCTCGGTGGGCACAGGGACCTCGGGGAGACAGCTCCTGCTATGAGAGCCCTGGAAGCCGAGAGGGAGGGAAGTAAAGCACCGAAGAGGAGAGGAGGGCGGGTCCCTCTGCTCGGGCGGCCCCTCGGGAGGAAGGGGACACACGCCCATCGCCCCCGGCCCCTGCTGAGACCTGGGCACCCCTGCCTCTCCCACGCGTCCCCGCTGGGTGTGGTGCGAGGTCAGGGTTCTCATCGTCCCCAGGTCCTCCCTCCGCTCCGGGGGCCTCTCCGGGTGCTCTGGGGCGGAGTGGCCGCGGCCCGGCTCTCGGCCCTCTGGGCGGGACCGACACTCTGCAAGTCATGAAGACAGGATTCGATGCAGGTTTAGCACATGCAACCCCTCCCCAGGCGAGCACTCAGAGCGAAGCAGAGGGAACGCCAGGGGCCTGTGGGCACGTCCCGTCACCCAGCTGGGCTCCCGTGGAGAAGAGGGGGCACGACATGCCACACCCAGAGACACCCCCCCCCTCCGTGGGCTGTTCGTGGTCCATCTGGTTCCCTTTGTACAACTTGGAGGGTGAGGTGTGAGTTCCGTGACACGCGTGAGACTCTGGTCCTGGTCTGTCTGCCAAGCGTCCGGCACCTTTACCACGGAACCGCCAGCGAAAGAGGACTCGCGCGGCGCCTCCCTGCAGGACGGCGACAGCTGCGCGGAAGGCGGCAGCCGGAAGTTCGGGGGGGAGGGGTGCGCATGCGCATGGGAACACAAACAGCCAACCTGGCCCGGCGCGGCCATGGGGCCCACGTGACCGCCTGATGGCCACGGGGCGGGGCCTTTTCTCCCGGAGAAGCAGGCCCTCGGGCTGGAGGGAGGGGCCGCTCAGGGCAGGGCTGGCCCGAAGCTCTCAGTGCAGACGCCCTCAGGGCTGGGTCCGCAGAGGGTTGGGCCCCAGGCCTCGGGTCACTCGGCCGAAACCAGCCGAGCACAGAGCCGGCGGCACCGCGGGTGCTCTCGGTTCTCGGACAGCCCTGGGCCGGGGCTGAGGGGCCGCGGCGGCGCCACCCACGTGGCCTGCCTGTGCTCTCCGGGCGCCTGAGACCCGGGCCCTGAGCGCCTGGCGGGGGAGGGGAGGCAGCACTTCCGGTGCCCGGGTTCGCCCGAAAATTCACGAGAAAAGCGGGTGAGGCGTGGCATGTTCTCCGTGGGAGAGGTTTGATTACACGTTCATTTCGCTATGGGATTCAGCCTCTCCTTTTTCCCTTGTGTCAGTTTTGGAAAATTGTGTTTATTGAGGATCTCATCCATTTCCTTTGTATTTTCGAATGTAACAGCGCAAAGTGTTTCAGAGTGTGCTCTTACAGCCTTTCACGTCCGCAGAACACACAGCAACATCACTTTTTATTTTCGATGTTAGTAATTTAGGCCTTTTCCCCTTTTCGTTCACTTTTGTCAGAGTTTTATCAGTGTTTTTGATCTTTTCAAAGAGCCATCTTTTTAAAAACAATGCTTTACCCTGTGGGGTTTTTATGTTATTAGCTTCTGTCCTTATCTTTATTATTTCCTTCCTGCCACTTTTATTGGCTTTAATTTGCTTTTCTTTAATTTCTGAAGATGGAAATTAGGTCATTGTTTTTAAATTCTTTTTTTCCCTAAATATTCATTTAAGGCTATAAAACCACTGCATCCCCCAAGTTTAAATTTGTCATGTTCATCGCTCAGTCCAAATACGTTCTAATTTCCATGGTGATTTATTTTTGACCCACGGGTTATCCAAAAGGTTATTGCTTAATTTGCAAACATTCAAGGATTTCTTAAGTCGTGTTTCTGCTGTCCTGCTGCAGTTAGAGAAAACACGCTCCAGCGATCCAGTCCTTCAGTTCTGCGGAATCTTGCCTCGTGACCCACTTGTCAGTTCAATGTCCCGCGCACCTTTGAAAGGCTTGTGTTCTATCCACTGAACGCGCTGGTCTACATCTGTCAATTATGTAAATGTGTTTTACAAACCTATGTCTTTACGCGGTTTGTTCCCAGTTGCTAAGCTTCATGTGCTAAAATCTCCCGCAATGACTGTGGACTCACCCACTTTATCCTTTGGTTCTGTGGACCTGACATCCGTCACCACTTAGGCTGTGTCTCGTGCACAGATCAGAATCACCGCACCGCCCGCTGGATGGCCTTTTCACCCCCCGTGAACACTCCAGCCCCACAGTCTGCCCCGACTTTGACCTTAGGGTCCAGCAGGTGTTCGCAGCGCCGGCCCGGTGCCCCCCTGCCCCGCCCCTCCCACGTGAGGCACCGCGTGAGCCCGCCGCATCCCGGGTCCCACACGACACCCTGGCCGTCGGATGTGGCGGCGGGCGGCCCTTCCGTGGCCTCCACTCCACCTGCATTCTGGTGCCTCCACCTGGGATGCGCTTCCTCCACCCGAGTAACTCACCTGGCGTTTCCTTCGGTGCCGGCCCCTGGCAACGTCTTATCTCTGGTGTTCAGCCTGGAATGTCTGTTCCGTCTTCGTGTTGAAGGCTACTCACATGGGTACAGGAGTCTGGATGTACTCACTTTCTCTTAGCACCACAGAGATGCCAGTCTGTTCTTTTCTGGGTTGCATCACTTTATTGCCCCTTACGAAGTGATATTTGTGTTCTTCCTCTGGCTTTTAAAATATGTCCCTTAATTGGGAGATTGGGATTGACATATATACCCTAATATGTATAAAATAGATAACTAATAAAAAACAAAATAAAATATGGCCCTTGGCCCTTGGTGTTCAGCAGCTCTCCTGTGATTTGTCGACACATCAATACATGGTTTCCTCAGCACTGATCTTGGCGTTGGAATTGGTCTTGCTTCCCGACTCTCTCTCTAGGGCTCCAAATATGTACGTGGGGTTAGGTGTTTTCGTCACGTCTTCACCTTTTAAACTATGTTTATTTTATATTTTAATTCTTTTGTCTTTCTTCTTCAGCCCAGGTACTTCCTACGTCTTACAGTCCAGCTTTCCAACCCCCTCTTCTCCTGTGTCTAATCTGCTGTTAAACCTGCCTATGAAGAGTTGTCTTAAACGTTCTTTTTATAACTTAATGGAGAAATAATTGATATACAAAAATACAGAAAGTGATTGTATTTAGAGTGTGCAATTCGGTGAGTCTCATCACATAGATACACACCTGTGAACCCATCACCACTGTCAAGGCTGAGCACGTCTCACCCCTGTGACTCCCGTGGGCCTCAGGCCGACGTCCTTCTCCATCACATCTGGGTGTTACTGTCCTGTCTCCTGGCCACTGCTGCTGATCTTGAGAAGCCTACATCTGTCTAAATGCTCCTTGGCAGGCAAATTGCCTTTTGTCAACATGCTTTCAAGCTGTTTTTATTGTTCGTATCTTGCAATCTCGCTACAATACAATGGATCTAGGTTGGGTTTATTCTATTTCTTTTGCTATTTACTGCCAGCCATTAAGGTTTTTCTTTTCTGTTCTTCTGTGACTCCCATGAAAACTACCTGAACATTTTCATTCTCTCTTCCATGTATGTTAATTCCTCTTTCATGTTTTTCCATCTTTTTTTCTCTATGAATGAACACTGTGGGTTATTTCTTCAAAGCATAACTTTCAGTGATGTTTCATCTGTTGCTTATCCCATTCTTTGTATTTTTAATTTCAATGAACAATATACTTCATCCTTAGGAGTTTATTATGAACTGAATGTTTGTGCCCCCCCCAAATTAATATGCTGAAATCCTCACCCCTGATGTGATGGTGTTAGGAGGTGGGAGCTTTGGGAGCTGATGAGGTCATGAGGGTGCAGCCCCCATGATGGGATCAGTGCCCTGAAGACAGAGACCCTACAGAGCTCGCTCACACTTCCTGTGTTTTGGGCACACAGTGAGAAAATGGCAGTCTATGAACCAGGAAGTGTCCTCACCAGAACCCGATCCTGCTGATCCCAGACCTGCAGCCTCCAGAGCTGTGAGGAATACACATCGTCATGTAAGCCTCTGGTCTGTGGTGTTTTTGTCACAGCAGCTGAACTGATAAGACAAAGTTTTATTTTGTCCTTGTAAAAATTATTCCTGTTTATTTTTCACGTTTCATGTTTGTTCTTAATTTTTATATTTTATTTTGGCTTCAAGTCCCTCCTTTATAATTAATGATTTTAAACACAGTGACTTGGGGCAGATTCCAGGGTTTGAACCCTTTGCTTTGTGGCCTCTGCCCACTCTGTAGTGCTCCCCTGTCTCCCTGCGCGTTTGTCCTTAGGATTACGGGCTGCTGTTCCGGGGGATCCGAGCAGGCTAGCTGGGGTGCCCCTTCAGCACATCCTGGCCTTTACTTTCGGCAGGAATCTTGGCTTATCACCAGCCTGGAAACATGTTTGTTTGTCGTTTTACCTTGGTGGTTCCTGGATCACAGAAGTAACGTAAATGTGGGCTCAATTATGTTAATGAATCCATCTCATTTTATCAGGAGGCAGGTATTTTTCTGAATGTATTGTCTCTTTCTCATAAGCTCAGCTACTCCTCTACCATCCTTATTTTGCTTTTGCTGTGTTTTCTTCAGCATTTCTGTCTGCACGCAGTGGGGTGTCTCTTGCTTTTTGATGTGTCTCAGCAGCTTGCACACAGGAAGATGCCAAGGCCCTCGCTTGGCTGGGCCTCTAGCACTCGGACCCTGCCCTCACCACAGTCTGATGGAGGAAGCAGATGTGAAAACGTAAAATCAGGCTGTGCCAGGAAGCAAGGGAGCGCTCAGAAGAGGATGGTGAGGAGGGAGGTGTGTGTCAAAGGGCACAGGAGCCAACCTGGGAGAGCCCCATGGCCAGAACTGGAACCACTTGAGCAGTCAAACAAGTAACAGCAGTACAGGGGTATAACCTCAGTGTAAGGTGAGTAGCCGCTATCCATACTGATGTAAATAAATAATGGAATAAGCAGAAAATGAGGGAAAGGGAGACAGTTCTTCCTTACGCAGAAATTCCAGTTCCTAAATGTAGAAGGAATGAGGTAAACATACAGTCACCATTAGAACACCACAGGGGTAATCGTCACAGCAAAATCCACCAATGGATGCTAAAGTTAGTGGGCGAAAGTTTGAGGAGAAATAGGATATTTGCATAGTTTTAAGAATCTCTCCAAGATGTTTATTACTTACAAAGGAAATAGTAACTTTTCAGTGGGGGAACCTGGCAGACGCCACCTTTCCCAGGGGAATCACGTCAAAACACTCTGGCTTCCTGCGCCCCGCAAGACATGCCAGAAAACGCACAGCACTTCTGCAGTTTTCTTGCCAAAGATACGTAACCTCAACCGAGTCGTGATAAAATAACAGACACTCCAACTGAGAGACACTTGACAAACCCCTGACCATCAGAAGTGTGAAGGTCACGAGGAGACAAAGTGCAGTGGGGTCCTTTGTAGGACCTGGAGCAGGGGTTGGACTTGTGAGGAGACTGGTGAAATCTGACCCAAGCCAGCAGTGTAGCTGACCGTACTCTCCCCGTGTTAATCCCTGCTCTGGAGCGCTGCGGTGTGCCTGCGCAGGACGCCGGCACGGGGAGCTGGGCACAAGGCACACCGGAGCTCTGGACTCTTTCTCAACTTTTCTCTAAGTCTAAAATTATCTCAAAATGAAAAGTATAAAAGAATAGTGTCCACGGATTTAAAAAGGTACATAAAAGCTGAAAAGTAACAGTCCTCGGCATCACTCAGTTTCCCCGAGGAAACTGCTGTTAATAGTTTCTGAATTTTGGTGCTCCTGGAAGGAAGAAGTCCCGTGGACACCCTTGTCCTCCAGGCCTGGATCGGCACCAGTAGATGTGGCATCGGCTCCCTGACGCCTGGGGCATTTCTCCTCCCCGTCTGCTCCCCAAATTAGGAGTCCCAAACACAGGGAGCCGCTTCTCAGAGATGCGGCATCCTGGATGTGCCCTTCCAGCTGGCGCCCTCGAGGGTGCTGCTTCTCGTCTGGAGCCTCTGTTTCCACATCTGTAAAATGGGGTGGAAGGCACCTCCCTCACAGTGTTGAGGAGAGAACTGGGTGTATTGACATGCGTGAACTGATTGGAAGATGGTTTGTACATAGAAAGCTCTCAGAGACTGTTGGTTACTAAAGATACATTCTCTGTGTTAATCTGTGGTTCTTGTTTGTGAAGAGAGAACACTGAATGTGAACATGGAGTTGAGAAGTGGCTCTGCTGTGGCATCCACAAATAAAATGATATCACTGCAAATTAACTCCCCCTCCCTGCGACACTTCTACTTCCCATTATCGTAGAGCCAGGTTGACTTTTGGGTCAGCCCCTTAGAAAAGGAATTGAAGAGAGTCTATAGATGTTCTGCAACCTCATGCTGAGACCAAGCAGGACCCTGCCATGTCCTCCTCCTGCCTCTTGTCTGTAGAAAAGCTTTAGCCTCCTAGGACTTCCCTGAGTTCCAAAGAGAAAATTTAATCAGAGAAGTGAGAAGATGTGAAACAAAGGAAAACCGTCACGAAATTACTGACCTTTGGTGCCTCGTCAAGGGCTATGGTTACTATTCTGAGCCGCATCTTTGAGCTGCTTTGCAGATACTGAAACCGCACCAGGAGGAGGAAGTTAACTGTCTGCTGCCCGCAAGCATGTAGACCCCAGACCAGCTGGAACCAGAGGGTGATGATGCCGACTCCTGACGACCTCACCACCAGCCAACCAGAAGAATGCCCATGAGCCGATCAGGCACCCAACAAGCCTCAGCCCTGGTGTCGCCCTTAAACCACCCCCACCCAGAAGCCTTCGGGGAGTTCCAGCCCTTTGCGAACTAGCCGTCCGGACTCCTTGCCTGGCACCTGCAATAAACGCTCCCCTTTCCTTCACCACAACCCGGGGTCAGTAGACTGGCTTTCCTGCACGCGGGCGAGGGGACCCAAGTTTGACTCAGTCACAATGTTTCTGTGTCCCTCAAACTCCTGTTGTATCCTCACTCCCGGAAACATGAAAGCCCCCTTCTCCCCTTGTTTGGAGCCAGCCTGTGACTGTAACTGTGAACTGACACATTTTCGATGATCTACCAGCTGGTGGTGATCACACAGAACCACAAGGCGCGGGCGTTTGTGACATGATGTACTTTCCCAAACCGTGTCCGTGTTTCGTTTGGTTTTCGTCCTCGCCTGGACCCAACGTGCTTTCCTCAGAGAAAATGATGGAGGTAGGAATCTGCTGGGAGCGGCTTCCGATCCTGGCCACCGTGCAGGTGCTGGTGGCTGGCTGTCCCAACCAGGGTCCCCGGCACGCAGCGTTGCTGAGCCTCGTCCCCGTGTGTCACCAGGCTTGCGCCCTCGGCCACTGGGGGCTGGCTAAGATTTCTGGTCAGGTTTTGTCGACTCTGTCATGCATTTTCTCCTCCTCAGTTTCAGCACAGTATCTGTAAATCATCAACAGGGAGGGACTGGTAAGAGGAAGAGAGGAAGGAAGGGAAACTCCCCCATAAAGGCCATTCCCAGAGCAGCGGCAATAACATTTTAACATAAAGCTGGCGGAGAACACGTCGCTCAGTTTTGAGATAAGATCGTAGGCACAGAGCCCCCTTTTCATGCTCAGGGGCGACTTGGAGGAGAACGTGGGTTTGGGGAGGAGAGGGGTGTGGGGTCCTGGGAAGCAAAGGCAGAGAGAGGCAGGCCCCTCCTGGGGCACCGGTTCTAACCTGAGAGGTGGGCAGTTGCAGATTTTACAAACCCTGAAATTCCAGCGTGGGAAGACCCGTCCCCCTCACAAAGCCCCCAGCACGGCTCCCAATCCTCCCGCCCAGGTCACCCACCTCCCCTTCTTGGCCCAGCGGGGAGGGACCCCAGGAGGGGCCTGGAGTCTCCGCACAGCAGGAAACGGTCCCTCAAGTGCGAAGGAATCAGAAACATCTGTGCCGCTTTTTTTCCCCTCTGTGATGCGTTTTTACAGTTCTGGGAAATGGACTTGGCCAAACCCACATGGGGTTTCATCAAATGACTGCTTAAGATACTTGGCGAGCGCACAGAGCAGCTGGAGTCTGTCCGTCTCTCCCAAACGCCGGCTCTTGCAGGAGGTGAGTAGCGGGCCCAGCTGACCACGTGGCTTCTCCGGGTGGGCTTGTCCTTCTCCTCCCGACAGCCCCCTTTGAGGCAGGACCCACACAGGTGTTTCTGGTCTTGAAACATGAAGAGGCTCCGCCCCTCCCTGCAGCGTGGCCGCCGCAGATTAAGGTCAAGAACAGGAAGCCCTGGGGCAGGAGTAGCCGGGCTGGGTGTCCGGGGACAGAGCCGGCGTCCACTGAGCCAGAGCCGTGGGGCCGGCAGGTCCCCACTGTCTGGTCATCAAGGGCCTTTCATTTTCTTTTCCAGTAGTTTGATGAAATGCCACAAAAGAGGGTTTCTGGAGGAGCCCCACAGTCTGGGGTCTCAGCTCGGCCCAAACAACCGGAAACCGTTCCAGGAACTGGAGCATCGGCACCTCGCTTGCTCTCGGCTTCTCGGGGGTAAAGGAACGTGCAGTCACCCTGGAGACGTGCGCTGGCTGCCGGCCTGTGAGGGGAGGGGAGGGGAGGCCGACGGGAGCCGCCCGCCCGGTGGAGGCTGAGCCCGGGGTGGGGCAGGGCGCCCGGGGGATGGAGGGGTGAACTCGGGCTGCGTGTGCTCTTCACACCCAGACCCAGCCTGCGGAACCCTTCCTGGAGTGTCCGGCGCCCCGCGGCCTCTCCTCCACGCCCAGCTGCCCTGGGATGGGCGCTGTAGTTGCCCCCAGGGGTCGGGGGCTTCACGGGCGAGTCCGAAGACCCCGTGGATCCCTCGTGCCGGAGCAGTCCTCTGAAGGCCACCTCTCGGGTTTGAGACCCCAGAGGAGTGGCAACGATGGGCCCCCACTTTCTGGGACATCTCCTGAGCCAGGAGAGCAGGCAGAGATGGAAGACCGTCCCTCCTGGTGGCCTAACGGCTCACGCTGACCACTGGCCCAAGCCCTGGGCCCAGCCGGGGCCACCCTGACCTGGCCACAGACAGCCCCCAGGAGCCAGATTTCCAGGCCCGGGTCACCGAGATGGACCCATTTTCCAGATGGAGGAGTCAAGATGCCTTGTCCCCGCAGCCCTTCTAAGCAGTGGGCGTCCAGCAGCGAGCAGACAAAATTCCAATTTAGTCATGTGATCAGCTTATAGAAAAACATTTGAGAACACTCACAGTCATCCACGAAAAACTTTTTATCAGACTTAGAAAGGCATTTCCTTAACGGGATGAAGGGTCTCTTCAGAAAGCCTTCAGCAAATATAACACTAAAGGGTGAAACAGAAAGTATTCCCCTTAAGAACAGGATTGGTAAGTATGCCTCCAACTGCACTTCTGCTACATTCAGAGAGAGGTAGGCAGTCATATCATCTGTGGAAGAGAGACACACACACACAGGAAGAGACAGAGACAGAGACAAAGAGAGACAGAGGAAGATGGAGAAAAAGACAATGGCTAAGAATTGGAAAGGAAAGAAGAAAAAATAGATTATTCACAAATGGTATTATTATATTATAGAAATTAGGAAAAATGAACAAAGAGAAAAAGAATAATAAAGATAAAAAATTAAAGAGGATCAAGATAGAAAATCCAAAAGAATTTGCACATACTTTAGACATAGCAAGATGTAGCAAGTGTGTCGGATGTGAACCCACCACACAAAATCACCTGCATTTCTATATCTCAGATAAAACATTTTAAAAATGTAAAAATCTAACAAAACATGAACCGGGCAATTGAGGAGAAAATCATACACTTTACTGAGGCATTAATAAAGACCTAACTCCAGGAGAGGTTGCCAAGCAGACGGAGGGCAGGACTCGTGCTGTGAGGAAGCCGGGGCCTCCCAACGGGTCTGTGAATCCAGCGCAATTCCAGTCAGCTTCCAGCGGGTTTGCTGTGGACCCTGGTGAGATGATTTTAAAATTCACGTGGATGGGCAGAGGAATACGAGCTGCAGAGATGAACCAGAAGCAGAAGACCACGGCGGGGACCTTCCCCACCGATACTGAGAGCTGTTGCTGAGGGGCCGGGTGGCTTTGGTGCAGGGATAGACCAGCCCATGCTGGGGACCATGTGGCTGGACTCCCATGGGAAAGTCGTAGGGAAGTTAGTCACTGCAAGAAAAAAAGGCTGCACTCCTCCCTCACCCCACACGTAGAGAGATCCTAGTGCCCCCGTAAGCCCTAACTGTTAACAACAAATTAGAAGATGGGGCAGGAGGTTATCCGTAAGCCCTGAAGGTACGGAGGGATTCCTTAAACAACTCAGAAAAGGCACAGACAGCAAAGAAAATTCTGATGTATTCAACCACGTTCAGATGAAGGACATCTTCTCATCCCAGAGAGTAAAGAGGCCACGAAGCAGGAAGGAGGTATCCGTTCCGCCCTTCACCAAGCGTTAATACTCAGGATACGTGAAGACCCCCAATGTTCGATAAGGAAACCACAAACGACCCAATAATTGTAAGATGTTCAACCTTATTAGTGATCAGGTGAGTGGAAATTAAAAGTATAATTGACATCATTTCACACCAACCGTTTGGCAGAACTTACAGGTCAGGCAACACCAAGAGTTGGCGAGAACGGACACCGAGAGGAGCCCGCTTTCTCATCGACAGCAAGCGAGGAGGAGATCACGAAGTCCTGCAGCGAACAGCTACTGCCGCGTGGTCAAGTCAGGCCCGCAGACGTGCGTCCCAGCAGGCTCACCACCGGGCGGCCCGCAGTGCCTGTGTGCCGTGCGTCACTGCTGCGGTGGGGGGTCTGGACCAGGGGGCTTCGACGGCGGCAGAATGGACAAACCGATGCGGCCTGTGGTAGCCAACGAACGTCTGTGAAAATACAGGGGAGGCTCCAGTGCAAAATGAGCAAAGTGAGTGAAGGCAGCAGGTCACAGAGCAGAGGGTGGCCCCATTCACAGAGGCCAACGCCGGGCAGGACTGAGCAGCGTCTTCTCCAGGGTTGTTGGTAGAAACACACCCTCCAGACGGTGATTAGTTTTGAGGAGGAGAGAGGCGTTGACCAGGGCGAGTCCCTTAAGCTGTGCACACGCGCTTTTGTGCACTGTCCTGTCACCTCGCTTTATCTCACAATTCTAAAACCAAACCAGAACAGACCACAAGCATGTGGCCAGGGCCGCTTACACGGCTCATTGGGCCCTTCAGTCCGCCTTCCTTTGCCCCTGCCCAGCTGGTTTATCCCCACGGCTCTGAAAACTCACCTCGTGGCCGCAGAAAAGACAATTTCTCTTCCCTTTTCAGTGAAGGCTCTTCTAGGGGCTGAGTGTCTACGGTCCCACCGCCGACGTCCAAGTCCACAGTACGTGACTCCGGCCACCCTGCCCTTCTGCTGCAACCTCACGAGTCTGTCACTGCCCCTCTGGAAACCCTGAGGCCGGGCCGGACGCCCTGCAGGACCCCTGAGAGGCACCCGAGGGCGGAGCTTCGCCTCCCATTGCCTGGGCCCACCTCCTGTCCCCTTCAGTGGAAAGACCCACTGCACGATGTGAGGGTCACACCCTTATTAACCCGTGAAACGTCCACACAGGACCACAGGACTGCCCCATCAGCGTGGGCTGCTGTTACCCTGTGTCTGACTGGTGGGCACTGACCAGTGGAGACCATGGCAAGGCGGGGGTTACTTCCTTTGTTGGCCTGAGGGTCCTCTTCTCTCCGGGCTGCTCAAGGCTACATCAGGGCTTTTAAGCAGCCGAGTCACACAGCTGTCTCCTGATGAGCTTGTGGTCCACTGACACTCTCAGATCTTCTTCACAAGCTGTCAGCCTGGGTCTTTCTGCTCCTCGTGTGAAGCGAGTGGGCCCGAGAGCGTGACAGCGGACTTCTCCCACCACCTTCCATCTTGTAACTTGGGCCCTTTCTCCAGGGTGGTGAGGGCATCTTGGACCTTCACTTCATCCTGCAGTACATTAGCTCTCCCTCCCAGCTTCCTGTCATTTGCACGTTTGATCAGCACGCAGTGCTTCCCTCCAGGGAACCGGAATGCAGGGGGGCTAATAGCAGGGCACTGGGGGGGCGACCCAAGTGAGGACCAGGTTCATGTCCACCAGGTGGAGTGGGGGGGATGCAGAGGCCAGGCTGGGGTTGAGGGGCAGTGGGATTCAACAGAACCAGAGCATCGGAGAAGTGGGGGAGCGGGGAGAGGAAGACCCTTGCTCCCGTGCATGCGGGGTTGGGGGTGCTCTCTGGGCCCCAGTCACTAACGCAACTGTCAGGTGGACAAGGAAGGTGGTCCCGGGATGGCGGACGGAGCAGGGGGCGGGGCATCCTGGAGCCCCTCCCACCACAGAACAGTCAGCCTCTGTCTCGAGAGGCCGGACAACCCAGAGGCCTGGACAAGAGCTGTTGTTTCTTTTGCGCCCAGGTGTGGCACTCCGGCCTGTCACCTGTAGGGACCAGAAGTGGCGAAGGGCCCCAGGGCCACGGGAGAGGGGGTGAGGAGGCACCCCACACCCCACGAGTTCCTTGGGACACCGGCATGTCCTTGGTGCACAGGTGTGACGGGGGCACCCACAGGCCGGGAGGCCACGGGTGAGCCCCGCTGATGCCCACGAGGCCAGGGATGGCCTTGTGTGGGGACCCCCTATCCGTGTGCAGGGCCTGGGGTTTCCTCTCTTGCCGCTCTACTTCTGGAACAAATTCTGAAGGACCTCTGGGACACGGCCAAACTCTGGAAGTAACGCTGCATCTGGAAGGCTGGCCGGCCCGGAAGGAAGTTGCCCGGGACAGATGCGCCGCTTTCAGTAGGGGAGGGTGGAAGGGCTGCAGGCTGATCCCAGAGCCCCGTGTGGGCTGAGGGTGGCCCTCAAAAGATGTCCACCGCCTCACCCCAGGATCTATGAACTTATTGGCTTATTAGGAAAAGATTCTTTCAAATGTGATTGTGTCGAGTGTCGTAGGATGAGAGAGTGCTAGCTTATCCGCCAGGCTGTAAACCCGAAGACAGGGTCCTTACAGGGGACAGGGCAAGAGAGACACAGCCACAGAGGAGACCCATGTGATGACGTGGCCACAAGCCCAGGGACACCTGGAGCCCCGGGAGCCGGAAGAGGTGGCAAGGACCCTCTCTGTGGCCTCGGGAGGGAGCGTGGCCCTAGGGCCCCCATGAGGCCCTCAGAGGACACGGGGGTCACCGAGCACGTGCTGCTTCACAGACACAGCGGGAGACTCTCGGCCTCCGACACCCATCAGTGTCTATCAGGTGTTTAACATCAGCTTGTCCTGTGTCCAGAGCCGGGCGGCACTTGGACTTAATCACCACCGCCCAGCCGCTGGGCTCCCGAAACTCGCGACGTGGGGCCTGCACCATGGGGACCCCAGCCCCGCCAGGGGAGCCCTCTGCCCGTGGGGATCTTGGGCCCTCGCAGGGATGAAGCAGCCCCGGGGCGGCACCAGCCCCGTTTACTGGGAAATGTTAGGCCACTCGGCAGTGCCTCTGTGATTAAGTCTTCCCACTGGCGCTTCCTGTTTTTATTTTATTTTCTTAAATTCATTAAAAATTTTTTTAAAATAAATTCTAAGGTAATTTAATTATGAAGTGGTTTAAATCCTCATTTCACATTTTTTATTTGAATATAGTTGACTTACAATATTAGTTTCAGCTGTACAACATAGTAGTTCAGTACTTTTATAGATTATACTCCGAAGTTATGATAAAATATTGGCTATATTCCCTGTGCTGTACATTATATCCCTGTAACTTTATTGTTTTATTCCTAGTGGTTTGTACCTCTAAATCCCCTTCACCTACCTTGCCCCTCCCCTATTCCTCTCGCTGCTGGTCACCACTAGTTTGTTCTCTGTGTCTGTGAGTCTGTTTCCACTTTGTTATACTTGCTTGCTTTAATTTTTAGAGTCCACATAAGTGATAACATTTGTCTTTCTCAAGCCATAAAAGATAAATCATATGATAGAGAAAGAGTGTTTCCAGTTGTAAATAATAACTCAGGTGAGAGAAAATGAAATGTTTTCAGTCAAAAATTGTAAGTCAGGTAATAAGAAAGAAAACTTCCAGTTATAGATAATAATTCATAAGCTAGAGAAGAAGGTTTTGAGTCACAAATGAAGACTTATATTATAGAGAAAGAAAGGTTTCCAGTCATAAATAATCATTCAGGTGATACAGAAAGAAGGTTCCAAGTCAAAATAGAGAACTAAGGTGATAGAGCAAAGGTTTCTAGTCATAAATAAGACAGAAAAAGAAAGGTTTCCAATAATTAGTGATAGTTCTGGTGACAGAGGAAAAAGGTTTCACTCATAAATGATAACTCAGGTGAGAGACAAGGAAGGTTTCCAGGCCTGAATGATGTCAGGTGATAAAGAGACAAGGTACCAGTCATCAATTATGGAGAAAGAAGACTTTTCAGTCATAAATGATCAATCAGGAGAGAAAAAAACTTCAGTCATGAATGATAACTAGGTGATAGAGAAAGAAGGTTTCCAGTCATAAATGGTAACCAACATTATATAAAAATAAAGGTTTCCATCACAAACGATAACTCGGATCACAGAAAAAGAAGACCGTCCATGGTCAATAAACCAGTGCACGCTTGGAAAAAAAAAAAAGAAGACCGTCCGTCACGGAGGTAACAGGGTCAAGAGAAGGAAATGTTCCAGCCTCATGTGATGACTCAGGTGACAGGACAGAAGACGTCCTGTCGTAAACGAGGGTTCGGGTGCCAGAGGAAGAAGGATAACAGTCACAAATGACAACTCAGGTGGCAAAACTGAAGGTTGTTGCTCAAAACTAGTAAAAAAGAAAAGTTTCCAAAAGGGAATGATAGCTCGGGTCATGGTGAAAGACGGTTTCCAGTCATAAGTGACAACACTGGGGGTAGAAAGAGATGACCTCCAGTCACAAATGCTTAGAAAGAGATGACCTCCAGTCACAAATGCTAAATCAGGAGACAGATAAATACGGTCTCCAGCCCTAAGTGCTAACTCCCGTGACACAGGGAGAAGTTTCTAGTCATAAATGGTCACTCAGGCAACGGAAAACCTTTCCAGTCATAAATCCCAAGTGGGTGATGCAGAAAGGAGTTTCCTGATCATAAATCGTAACTCAGGTGGTCCAGACAGAAGACCGCTCGTCACAGAGGCACATCGAGCGACTGAGAAGGTAGTTTGCAGACACAGACAACCCAAGTGATACAGAAAGAAAGGATTCCCCTCAGAAGTGATGATTCTCTGAAAGAGAAAAGAGCCTTCGCGTTGTGATGACATCGGGGGATAGAGGAAGAAAGTTTCCAGTCACAGAGGACGACGCAAGTGATAATGAAGGAGGTTTCCAGTCAGTAATAATGACTCGGGTGACAGGGGAAGAAACTGTCTTGTCATAAATTCTAACTGAGGTGATTGATAGAGGAGGAAGGTTTCCAATAACAAATGCGAACCCAGATTATAGACAAAGAAGCTTTCAGGAACAAAGGATAACTCACATTAGAGAAAAAGAAGGTTTCCAGTCAGAATAGATAAATCTGGAGATGATAGAGAATAAAGGTTTCCATCCGTGACAGCTCAGGTGAGAGAGAAAGAAGGTTCCAGTTCTGAATGATATAAGGTGACAGAGAACAAAATATTTCCTGTCCTGAACAGTAACCAGATGGTCGAGGGAGGAAGTTTGAGTCGGAAATCAGAACTCAGGGGATGGAAAACCCACCTCCCCATCACAAAGGACACTTCAGCCCGAGGAGACAGGCTGCCACCACGTTGCCATGGTGACAGGAGCCGCCGCCCTGGGGCACCGCTGAGGGCGGGAACCACGGCCTCCACAGAAGGGCCTCCAGACTGGGCAGGCGGAGCCGCCGTCGTCAGCTTGCTCCTGGGCCTTTCTGCGAGGTGTCACCTCCAAGTCGGGTGGAGGGGCTGCGGCCACAGCGCCCTCAGCTCAGCGCCTGGCTCCTCGGTGGCGTGACCTTGAGAATCGCCCTCGCCATCCCTGATCCCCGTCGCCTCGTCCTCCAGGTCATCCTGCCCGGGAAGTTCTGCTCCGTCCACCCCATGTCCGCGGCCTCTCCTGCGGGGCGCCCCTCCCGGCTGAGGGGTCGGGCCGGAGCCCTTTGCGCCAGGCCGGGGGCTCAGGAGAGGCCTGGCCAGCGGGCGCCGTGTTCGGTGGGCTCACCGGCCCCCCCCCCCTCCCCGCACAGGAACCTGCCCCTAGGGGGTGGGCCGCGCGGACCCACCCTGGCCCCAGGGCCCGGCCACTCGTGTCTCGGGTTTCTGGCCGCGGCCCAGAACGTGCCCACGACAGCCTGCGCCCAGTGAGGCGCCCGGGGGGTCCGCGTCCTCTGCCTGGGGGGCCCGGCCCGCTCCCCCCGGGTGAGCTGGGGCCCGAGAAGGCAGGATGGGTGCCGAGCATCCGTGTTCCCGCCCCCACCTGGCTGGCACGCGGGTGCCGATGTCCCGTGGGCACGGGCACACATGGCGGCGGGGGAGGAGGCCAGAGAGCCTGAACAGGAGCGCGGGGTTAAGCCTGGCCATCTCTGCTGACCACTCTCGCCCCGCCCCGGGGCCCTGGCTGAACCCGGAGCCCCCGCTGTCCGTCCCGAGGAGCAGCGCTGACCCCTGGTGCCCAGAGGTGGCGGCGTCAGACATACCCGCGTTCTGGGAGGGGCCCCGCCGCCGCCCCTCTCGGGGTTTCCCTCCCCCGCTGCCCCCGCGCTCCCATCTGGACACCTGGACGCTGGGCACTTCAGTAGCAACCCTGGAGCGTGGAGCACCCCCTCCCCTCTTCTGACCCCAGGGCCCACAGACACCACTTTCACCCGATTTCAAGGTCTTGAGGAGACCACAGAGCCAGGCCCCGGCCCCAGGGCCGCAGTCGCTCTAGTCCTGGATCTGACCGGAGCCAAGCACGGCCGACGGCCCAGGGACGGAAACTCGGGTCCTCCCACCCCCAGCCCAGCCCTGACCCTGGGCCTGCCCGGGCTGCACAGCCCCGTGCAGACGATGCACCTTCACCTCAAGGCGTAAAACAGGCTAAAAGTCAAGTGATCGTGTGAGTAATTTTAAAACTCAAAGCATTTGAGAGTGATAAGAGAATCAAAATGAGAAAATTTTGGAAAAACAATTTTAACACTTAAGTTCTGTGACAAAAGGTAACGTGTTCTTTTAAAACTGTATACGAAACACTAATATGAAATTTATTTTAGCATGAGGTGAAAGCAACAAACACGATATTCTGTGGGATACATCAATTATTGGCCAATTTATTTTACACGTGTTAACATCAATCCGCATTTGGGCCGTGACTGACTGTGAAACGTCCCCGTAACGCCGGCCTGCACTGGGCACCAGGAAGGCTCGCCCCGCATCAGCTTCTCCTCCCCGCAAGTGGAGCCTGTCTGCTCACCGAGAAGAGCACCTGCCCTAGAATTTTCTTCTCGATTTCTGTTAACATAGGAACAGGTTTTTCTTATTCATCAATCTCCAAATGTCTGCACTGAACAGAACAAGCTCACGGCAGGAGGCAAACGCTGTCTTGCCTCGAGTGACGTGCACTTTTCTTTTAATGCTATGATTACATTCTTATTTAAGGCAATGTGGTTTCTGCTTCGCTTCTATAAAGCTTACTTAATCATCTTTTCTAAACAAAATTTGTCAGCATTTTGGGCCCAGTCAACTGGAGCCAGGCTAGAGCAAGGACATCTAGACGGTTCTTTACAAAGAGACACAGAGCTCAGATGATCGTCTTTTAAAACAGGAAAAACGACAGGCTGTTTGTCTTCTAACACGCGTTTAAAAGTACGTAGATATAACACGCTTCTTGTACAACACCGGCCTGTGGGTTTCTGGCCGGCAAGGCTCAGCCACGGGCTCGGAGATTCCCGGGGCGGCCGCTGCTGTGAGAGAAGCCTGTCGCCTCCTTGCTGTGTGCTCCCCGAGAACGCAGACGGGGATGTCAGGTCACACGCACGACGAGAGCTTCTTTCTGTCCTCAAACTGCTTGTCCACGGCCAGAGACAGGGCCTGGAGGAAGCCCTCGACGGTGATGGTGGGGGCCTGGAAAGACAGCATTGTGAGTGTTCTTGTCCTCGGAGGGGCCACCCGGCAGCACCCGCGCCCCCCCCCACCCCAGGGCACAAGCACCTCCTAGGTGGCAGGGGGGGCCTGCACGTGAGCTCTCGACGTGCCAGCGAGGGGTGAGCAGACACACGGCCACCTCCTCCTACTGCCCCAGGAGCCCGTCGCTTTACAAACGTGAAATGAGGCAGACACCCCAATGGTGGCAAGTGGGACTCTCAGCGAGGCCACACCCTGCTGGACAGAGCAGGCGGCGGTGGAACAGGGCCCGGAGGCGGAGCTCGGCCGGGGACTCACCTGGACATACAGAGCGTGAGCCAGAAAAGGGAGTTTTCTCAGGACACGGCCGCTGAGGCCCTCACTCTTCCTGTGAACATAACCACACTCGGGGCGTCAACTCCACACGGACCGCTGCATGTTTCAGGACTAGACCCTGCACGTCCCTCCCCCAGAGCCCCTCGAGGGGGGCCAGGACAGGGTCCTGACGCCACCCACGGCCTCACAAGGAGCACAGTGAGGTGGGCACACGGCTGGCAACAAGGGCTCCCCCAGGAACCGGGCTGGTTCACGTCTTGGTGAATTTTTGCCCACGTCTCTGAACTGCTCTCCCGTCCCACCTCAGCCACTTTAACTAAATCTCTCCAACAGGCAGTGACGCCACCCCCCAGGCCCCGCCAGCGCCGCCAGCTGGTGTCTGCAGTGCAACCCACCTAAGGGCGCCCGCAGCCTTCCTGACTTCTCTCCAGTTTATGCAAATTCTAACTGTCCTTCAGGGCTCTGCTCCATTTCCCAGCTTCCCTTGATCACCAAGGCCATCTGAGAACTTGAAAGCGCTACCAGCCTGGGCCTTGAGCAGGCGTGCCCACGATTCTCGATGCTCACATGTTACGTGTCCCTCGGTGCCCAGGTAGCTGGACCACTTTCCTTTATTTCCTAAAGCACCAAGCCTAAGCGCCCTAATTGTTTACTTGTTTAACTGTTTGCTTATCAAAGCAAAAGCCTCCATTTTATTTTCTTGCCAATTTGTAAAAGTTTCCCAGACGTTGCTTAAGAAATCAGTAATGCGTCAAAGAGAGCCTTAACCTGAGCGTCTTTCCAGACACAAGGGCAGAACTTTGCTCATGGTCCGCTGTCACGTCTAGGAGGTAGGAGGGCAGCTGCCTTCCACTCTCCTGTCCAGGAGCCCAGGGTCAGGGAGGCCTGGGGGCTTCGGGCGCGCGTGCGATGCCTCGGGATCAAGCCCATGCCGTCTGACCCCAGACTACAACCACGGCTGCCACAGGCAATTACGACGACCTCCCCGCCAATCCCAAAGCAAACAGGCTTCTCTTGGTTACGAAAGCGAGGTCAGCGCTCACCGTGAAATTTCACTCAGAAGGAGGCTCAACTTGGACACGTTGTTCTCAATGAAGCCAATCATCTCCAGCTCGCGGAGGGTGAGCAGCTGCTGGCGAGGGTATACGATCTGACACTGTGGGGACACAGGCAGGGGCAGCACTCAGGCGGCAGGCACACTCCACGCCACATCTCAGAAACCCAAGCGGGGCCGTTGGGCCTGCACGGGCCCCAGGAAGCAGCTCTCTCACACAGCCCCTCTTCTTCTAACAAAGGCAAGAATACAGACAGCAAAACATGTCTCGGAAACCACAGCGCTCAGCCTCTTCTGCTCCTGTGGGCAAAACATGTCCTCAGCACGTGTCAGGTGGGGAGGAACTCAGAGGTGTTGAGTCCAGCCTGATATTCAGTTTCAACCATGCGTCACATCCCACAATGGACAGAGTTGGGCCCTGGAGCCGGACTTGGCCGGCCTTTCAAGGAGGGTCTCTGTTCACTGTTTTAAAACCAAGACTCTCATTTGGTGGAATGTCAGACAGCCTCTAACTGACCATGGACCCGGGTCCTAGAGCTCAGCTCCCAGACCACGTGTCTGCATGTGGGACGCTCCATCCCAAGCACCCGCGCTAAACTGTCAGGCTGCCACGCTGCCGCTGCCACGCTGATTCAGAAGCCACGAGAGGAGAAAGGAGAGGTCTGGCTGCACATTTGGGAGGGCTGGTGGGGGTCGTAGGTAAAACTAAGCAACAGGGTCTGTGCTGGGTGTGTTCTGACCTTCCCACCTGACTGTGTGACACTCCCTCAGGCTCCCGCGGCTTCCGCGGACCCCCCAGGGACCTGAGCCGTCCAGCAGGCTCCCGACAGCGCAGGGCCACAGTCGCGCGCTGACAGCCTTCAGGGCCGGCCAAACCGCCGCCCCGTCGGAATGTCTTCATTTCCCATAAACCGTCTAGGACACGACACCTGCTCCAGGCACTCGGCTCCCAGAAAACGTCCGAACGCCTGGCGAAACCTCAGCACGGCGCGACGCGGCACCCTGGAAAGGCCCCCGGGGGCCTCCAGCAGGACCCGCCACCACGCAGGCCCCTAAACAGCGGCACCACGTCGAAGCTCCACGCCCCCCCCCCCGCCCCCACCATGGTGCGGGAAAGCAGGAGGGCCCGGGACAGCGCACCCGGGGCGGAGACCAGCTCCCGTCCCCGTCACAGAGGCCGGGTCACCCTTGTGAGGACGCTGGGGCCCCCACTCCGTGGTGCAGGCAGTGGTCCCATCCCCCAGCCAGTTACAAGGATGCCAGCCTGGCGATCGCTGTAGAAATCCCTATTTGTTGGCTGGCTTGGTTACCACCCACGGGCACACGCGGACCCTTAGATTGACTCGCGAGAGACAGACAGTGAACGTGAACACACTCGCTGCCGCTGTGCTCGCGCTGACGGTAGAACCTGGGGCCGCGAACACTGCAGCCGACGACCTCCCTGTGAACTACGACCCCCAGTCCCGTGACCTCCCTGTGAACCACGACCACTACCGCTCTTCCTCTTTCAGGGGAGGAAATCGAGGCCCCGAGAGCAGGTCACTTGCAAAGGCCGTGAGGTCCGGGACGGGCCCACACCCCTACTCACTCAGCACCTGCAGATCCGCAGCTCAAACCACCATGATGATCAGCAGAACACTCGATCAGTGGCTGTGGTTTCGACTATTCGCTCAGCCTGCAGATGCAACTGTAGCTTGCTTTTTTTTTTTGGCCTCACCACGTGGCCTGTGGGATTTTAGCTCCCCAACCGGGAATCGAACCCTCACCCCATGCAGTGGAAACACGGAGCCTTAACCACTGGACCACCAGGAAGTCCCCAACAACTGTAACTTTCAATCTCAGGAGATGACTGATGTCAGGCTGAGAGACCTCATTCTATACTGGAACCAGATACATTCGGCTACCTCAGTGGGTTAAGGAAACGTAAGAAATCTACTGAGTAGGAGAGAGAAAAACCAAGGCACCCTCATCAGCTCTTCGAGGCAGGAGAGGTAGATTCTGAAGATGGCTGCTGCGGACGGCGGCCCAACGTACTGCCTGATGTCAGCTCTGTCCACGAAGGCCACGTCGATCCTCTCCGTGATGTTGGACGTGGTCAGGATCACCACGTTGGAGTGCCTGCGGACAGAGAGGTGAGGACCGGTCACCCCATGCTGTAGGGACTCGACCACACCTGACCCGACACGAGGAGCGTCAGGACAGACGGCCACCAAGGTCCCGGGCATTCAGCCAGCGCCCTTCAGCCGGCTACACTCCCCCTCCGCACACCTGCCCGCGAGGCCTTCCGAAGCCCTGCACCTTGAGCTCCTTCCTGACCCCCAACTCCTGCCAGGTTCTCCTGGCTGCAACACAGCAGACCGTCCCCGGGCCGTGTGCCCCGGTCGCTCCCCTGCCTCCCGGAAAGCTGTCCCGGGCCCCTGCTTGACATCCCCCTGCCTTTCACCCACGGCGAACCCCTCACCTCTGCGCACGCCCGAGCCCCCAGCACCCACACTCCCGCCTGCCTGGGCACGGCCATACACAGGTACACAGCCCTCTGCAGGGTGAGCAGGGTGAGCCCGGGGCGGGGCAGGCACACGGGCCAGGAGCCTGGTGAGCCCAGGCTGCACGGAGGGCGCACACACGCCACTGGGACCCTCGTCCGGGACTCAGGCTTTTCACAAACGGTCAGACCCACACAGAGGCAGCGTGAGGTGAGTGGGGTGAGAGCCAAACCAGAGCCCCAGTCTCCACTCCTCCCGGAGTGACGCAGGTGGTCCGGGGGCCCCATCTTCTGCCTTGAGCAGTGGGTGCGCAGCAAGGCCATCAGTGCAATGGGAACCGCGGGGAGTTGGGGTTTCCGGGCCGAACGAGGGCCGGGGACCGTGTGGACGTACAGGTCTTCGATGGAGACTCGCCCACCAGATCCGTGAGCAGGGTGGGAGTGCAGGCCCTCCCCCACCCAGAGATGCCGGGGAGACGCCGGCAGCAGAAATGGAGAGGTCAGGAGAGCGGAGAGAGGTAGGGGCCCCAGGGGCTGAATGCCGCGGATGGTTCCACACTGAGCGCTGGGGTGGACGCGGGGGCAGTGGCAGGGGGAGAAACCAGACCGAAGAGTGGGGCGGTGGGGTGAGGGGGCAGAGACAAGAGGGTCTACACCTCACACGAAGTTCGCCTGCAGGACAAGCAAGGGACGCCTGCCGCTGACCCCAAGAGACAATGAGGATGTTCTCCGCCGTGAAGAACACTGAGACAGCAGGGTGAAGTCCGACACAGCGCAGTGCAGCTCACGGCACCCCACCCAGCAGACCCCCTCCTGAGCGCGGCACGTGGAGGGCAACGGGGGAACCCCGAGGGGCTGGCGGGAGCCCACACAGGGCAGATGGGGCTTCTCGTGAGTCAGGAGCCGCCCCCAGAGCTGGACCGGCTTTGGGCACACTGGCCACAGGCCTGAGCTGCAGGACTGGACTGCGGACACATGAACGCCCCGCGAAGGGCGAGCAGCTGGCGCCCCACCTGCCCAGTGCCGGCCCTTCAACGGCCACCGACACCGGGTCCTGCTGGCACTGACTCAGACACCACATTTATGCTTCTCTGCAGGGCACACATCCTCCCCACGCCCGAGGTTTGTTTTGTATTTTTAATACTTTAATAAAGCAAAAAATACTTAATTTCTAAAACGTGCATTTAGCACAAGCTGCCTCAAATGTGGAGAAGACAGAGCCCACGCTCAATGTCAGATGCGTTCTTAGCTAGAAAAGCTGGGAGTAAGGCTGAGCGGTGTCCGTGCTTCTCAGGCAAGCCCGCTGGGCACAGCATTACCTTTTGATCTGATCGATCTGGGTCAACACGGCGTTGACCACGCGGATGGCATCCGAAGGCTCGGCACCCGCCCTGCAGGCGTTGCGGGAAGCCGTTAGGCTCTCCACCTGTAGGGACGGAGCAACAGGGCGCTGTCAGCCGAGCAGACGCAGGTGTGGGCATGCGCACGTGCACTGTGAGCCTGATGAGAGGGGTGCCCAAGGGGCGAGGACTGCAGGACACGGAGCCTGCGGAGGCTGGACCCGTGCGGGGCTGGCGGCGCCCCAGCGATTTACGAGGCCGCTAGTCTTGAGCCTCGTGCAGTCACAGGTTTAAAGTCTGAACACACGTACCTCGTCAATCAGCACAAACACCAGAGCATCTTTGTCATCAATTAAGTCCTGAATCTTCTGGAACATCCTAGTTACCAGCTTGCCACTCTGGAAGCAAAACACTCTTCATTATCCACTTGCACTCATCAAGCTGCCTGGTGCGCACGTGTCCACTGTCCCCACCTGGCTTCGCTCTGACCCCAGGTGGCCGCACAAGCCCACCGTCTCCTGACGGCCCCTCGGAAAACTCCCTGAACCAGAGGAGCCAGTCTGCAGAGAACCCAGATGTCCTCCCTCCCGGCTTCGTGGGCCAGGGATGCATGGCTCAGGTGACTCGCACCTTGGCCCACCTGTCTTTCCTCCTTTCCCTTCCCGGTTGTCCTCATGACCAGGACAGCCTGGGTCTCGCGTGCAAACCGGCCCGGTGCACCCCTTATGGGCACTCCCTGTCCCCACTCACCACCCACCAGGGGGACCTCCTGACAGGTGCCTGCGGCAGAGCCTTTCAGAGGTGAGGGGCACCTGTGACATCACCTGGTTGGAGTCCCTCAGTTCACAGATGGTGAACGAGGCTCAAGCCCCCAGCGCATGCTCAGCTGAGGGGTGCCGCCCCGTTAGAAGGCAGACCCCTCCCTCCTAAGGTTACACTGAACTTCCTGTCCCACCCAGTCAGAGGTCTGGATGTGACGGGCAGAGGGTCCTCTCAGGCCTCACACTATTTCCAAGTTACCACTGAGCTCTGGAAGTTTTCTCTGACCACAAAGTCAGCCCCTTGTTCACTTTCCCATTTCACCCCTTTCTCTCCTAAAGCTTTTGGAGGAGAAAGTTTGCCTAATCTACAGGACAACTTTTCAACTGCATGGCTGACAATCCAGAGAACTGGAATTAGTACTAACACTTACTTCTGAAAACCACTTAGAGAAGAGGCTGTGGCTGTTTATTTCAATTAACTGGCCATACCGGTACCTAAGACAGGAAGAAAAGAGTCACAGCAATTGTTACAAACCAGTCCGGCAGCCTCCTCTGCAGGAGCCACCTCCACCTCGTTAATGCAACATCTCTCAAACGCCCAGCAGGTTGAGAATGGCTACTTTGTTAAATCATTACAGCCACTGACACAGGATTGGGCTACCTCGCAAGCTAAATACTAAAAATTATGAAAAATCTAACAAGGCGCATCAACGTCAATAGTTCTGGATGGAGCAAATTAAGTTTCTCGAACTGAACAGTACCTTCATTTGAATTAAAGCAAGATAAAATCCCTCTCATTTTAAATCTACTTATAATTTATGCTTCCATATTGGAAAAGCATTACCTGCAGTAACACAGCAAATAAATCAAAACACGAGCATGACGAATGTTTTGGCCAGAGCGGAACATTTTGTCCTCCTTCCACAAAACTGTAAAGAATGTGACAATTTGTTTTCCGGCACAAAATCACTTCCTGCAAACCTAGAGCCCTGGAAAGCTCAAAAGGGAACCTGAACACACACTGACTGAAATCCAGCACTAACACCCCGTCCACCAAGGAGGTGGCAAGAGACTGGATGCACTTGGTTCTCACTAAAATCGAACAGGAAACAGGCCCGAGAAAAGCTAACTCCCAGGTCCTCTTCACAGTTTCTTTCAGGTCAAAAGTCCACAGAAGAAAAAGAATTACTTTTAAAAAGTATCATTAATTTTCCAGTTGAAAAAGACCATTTACTAATTCTGTTTAACAAAATAGGAGAAGGGGGAGATAGACAACCTAATGATCCGGTTGACTATTAAACAAAATTAATTATAAAGCATTTTGATTATTAAGTGAAGTGGGCGAAAAAGACTTGCTAAGGCTTCTTTCTGCCACAAAATAAGTACAGATTTCCAGATCTTTGTACTGGAAAAGTCCCATTTCTTGTAATAACACCTCCCCCTCTGGTGGCTTAGGAAACCGCCCTTAAGAGGTCTTCAAAACACAGATGCATTTCACTGTATAAAGCCCAAGGCCAAGTTACTAAACGTAAAAAAAAGGGTTGAAATAAAGCAATTTCCCTACTTATAAGACATTTTTGAAAACAAAATAGATTTCAAAGTAAATCTCACAGGGTTTCCTCTTCTAGTCATACTGGATCAACAGGGGTCATATTTACCTTCTGCCTTAACCAACTGGAAAACCAGGCAGAACAAATGAAACAAGGCCTGTGACAGGCACTGGACAACAGCTCCGGAGGACTGTGACCCGAGAGGACGGCAACGGGGCGAGCGCGACCGCCCTGACTTCCTGCCTGGCGCACCTTCCAACAGTGACCGTGGGGGGGACCCAAGAAGAGTGGCCATCAGGCTGAGTCGAGGAGACAGAGGCCAGAGTTCAAGGAGCCTGAGGTGTCTGGAGGCTACAGAGCAGGGTTCCAGAGAGGAGGGGGATACACAGGAATAAAGCTCCAGAAACCATCACGGGGCCCTGGAGTCTTTCCTGGGTATGTGGTGTGTCTGAGTAGGGAAACCTTGGCGCTCATAGGCCAGGAGTGTTCAAGGCCCCAACAGCCAAGGTGCAGAGTACTCGCTGCTCATTCAGGGGCTCAACTGAGACCCGAGAAGGGCCCCACCTGAGGGTTAAGCCTAGATCACATCGAGACCCCTCTCGAACAAAGCTTAAAAAGAGACCTCAAGAGTATCACACCAAAGACAAGTACACAAACGCCTGCCAGAACAAAACCCAGCAGTCGTTAAAGACAGAGCAGAATCCAGACGCTTGAAATCATAACGTCTGCATTCAATCAAAAATTACCTGACACGCCAAGAAGCAGAAACATGCGTCCCGTAACCAGACCCAGGTGATAACGACAATGGACTTGGTAGACAGAGCATAAGACAGCTATCATACTCTTACCCAAGGATTTACCGAGAACACAATGGGACGAGAAATACAAGTATAAAAGGAACTAAACAGAATCTCCAAAGAAAAATACACCATCATAAATGAAAATTCCACTGACAGATCGTATACTGCAGAAAACTACCCAAAATGAAACACAGACAGAAAATTTTTAAAGCCTGAAAAACACATAAGAGCACATCAGTGGCCTGTGGGACAGTATCAGGCAGTGTAACGTGTAAACAAATGCAGAGAGCAGGGGATTAGTTGAAAAGATAACAGCCACATATTCCCTAAATGTGATACAACTATAAACCCCAAAACTGACAAAACTCAAGGAAGACACACCCAGTGCTAGGCTTGGACAGTCCTCCCAGCAAGCGACAGAACAGCAGACAGACGATCAGCATGGACACCAAGCATCCTGAGCTAACATACATGCAACAGTCGACCCAACAAGAGCAGAAACACGTTCTAAGTGCACGTGGTGGGACAGTCACCAGGAGAGACCACGTGCTGGTCATAAAGCAAGTCTCAACACGTTTAAAAAGCCTGGAATCATAACTCAAGACAACGCTGAGTACAGAGGAATTCATTAATTTACATTGAAAGACAGAGACCTACTCTTCATGTAAAATGATTTAAAAATAAAAACAGTTTCCGTTGTTATAACTGAAAACCCAGCAAACCCACTTCTGTGGCTCTCCTCTCTCAAATTACCAAAGTTACCTGCTTGAGAGTCTGATGGTCAATTTCTGGGCTAAAGCTTTACACAGGGATGTTTTTCCAGTTCCTGGAGGACCTGTAACAAAATGCAAGCAAATATGTTTTTAAGTTAGTGCTATAAGAAATTTCTTAAACAACAGTAGTTGCGTTATCCACAGGATATAAGATAACGAACAGGCTTCAATGCTACGAATGTTATTACCACAAGTACCGCTCATGAACTTACAAAGAAATCTCCTAGCGGTGTAAATGCTAGAAAACATCACCAAGTATGCCTCCTGGCCCACAGTCCGCTCCACGTTCCTTTGTCCGCATCTTCACTGACATCCTCCTCGTCCCCACACATCCTCTATGAAATCCACTGACTATGAAAATCCATCTTTCAAAAGTCAAACACACCTTTCCTGGTAGCCGTCAGGACCCTTCTGAAGGCACTGACGTTTGCTCTTTCTGAAGCCCACGGAACCACCATCTTCCACTCCAGGTACCTGGACGTGGGCCCGAGCCCCACGCTACACAGGGAGAGCCGTAAGGCGAGGGCTTGTGCCCTGAGTGTGTGTCACTTAGCACAGCGTTTTGCAGGAACTCTGAGGTAACTGATGTGGAAGCATGAACCCATCCAACAGAAAATGCTGACACGTTCAACTCTGATTTTCTGCATTTTCCATAGTCTAAGAGTAAACATACAACCAATTCTAAATCCAAGTAACGTACTGCACTAATTAAAACGCCTCTGGATTGCCTACACTGACCCTGGCATTAAGCCAATCTGCCAGAATATATGCTATTTAAGAAACTTTGTTTTCTTAAAGTTGTATACGAGCCTACAATCTTTATTGTATAAAGAGGCTAATCACCCTTTTAATTATAGCTCCTACTTCACTATAACTGGGGTTTTCTCTCGATTCTTTTCTCTCCAGGGACATTAAGAAAGGAAACCCAGTACTCTCCTCCAAGAACTAGGCAGAGTCCTGTAGAGTGTGGCTTTTGCAGTTTACTAGCCATCAAGGGATGCTCTAAGGACACTATGAAGAAATACGAGACAACTGCTATCCTAAGGAGTCCACGATCAATCAGAAAATAAGGCAGTTATGTGAAAAGTTTAATAACAGTATTAAAGGCATAATCAGGTGGCTGCCAAATGAAGGGTCAAGTAACCAAAGCCCAGATAGTGTGAGCCCGACTGGCTTCACAGAGGAGGATGTTCTAGGACAACTCTGGCCCCCCCAGGAAAAAGGAGCTGCAACTCCTCGCAGAAGGACAAAGCCACAAGCAAAAGCCTGATTTCGCACAGTTGATCTTGTCACACAAACAAAAGCTGTGATGCTTTACCGTGAAGCAGCACCACCCGGTTCCAGGTGATGAGGGTGCTGTCGACATTCTTGTCTGAAAACAGTAAAGTTGTCATCACGTAGTCAAGGAGCTGCGTGGAGAAAGGAAAAGCACAGGTAAAGTCCCCAGCAAGGCAAAGGTTCCGCTGAACGTGCCCTAAGCGAGTAGAGCGACGGGAGTCTTCAGAGACCGCCACGGCCAGACACCTGCCACACACCTACAGGCTTTCAACTGGGACGGTAACTTGAGACATGAGAGGACAAGCGCTGGCTGTTACTGTTTTAAGGATAAACGGTGAACACAAAGATCACTTTTATTTAAAATGCCAACGACACACAAAACTACTGAGGGACACGCCAAGTAAGAGTGAGCTCCTTCCTCTGGGACACAGCAGTGGACCAGCGCATGGCACATTCACTGAAAGAACAGCCAGGGCTCTGCGGTCCACTGTGGCTGCCTGGAGGAGCCTGGGGTGATGAGGGGCGGTGGGGACAGACCCCTAGTGCCCCCCCAGTGTGCAGGACTCTTCCCCTTGAAGGGGGTTCAGACCTGCCCACCTGCTCGGTCTGCCCCTCAGCACTGCCTTCTCAGCCCACGGGAGTGACCATGTGCACGTGCTTGGTCATACCAAGCGTGTGACCCAGTGCAAGTGGTCTTCACCCTCCCAACGCTCCCCCTTCTTCCAAGGGGAACTCCCCGGAGGGCAGCTCCACTCAGGAGCAATCCCACAGGACAGAAATCCAGGACATGGGCTGCTGGTAAGCAGTGTTCACAAAGCCCATCTGAGTTAAGGAGTGCTAGAGAGTGACACAATAATGATTCTACTTCAAATAATGGGGTCTTTTGGGAAAAATGCACAACTCACGTGAGATTTGATTTCCACATCATACACCAGGCTGTCCCAAAGCCCATGGAATTCAGCTGAGAGAATAAAACAAAAACCTAATTTTAGGAAAGGAAGCCTTGCACCTACTGGTTAGGTCTGCCCTGAGCCACTGATGCCCTCCACTGCTCCACAGGCGGTAAGCTAAAATTCTGGTTACAGGGAAGTTAAACTTTTAAAATCGTTCTTAAAATTAAAGATGTTGAATAAGTGGCAGTCGCACGTGGCTTTGCATAGATAATTAACCTCTTTGTCGTATTATTCTGCACACCTGTCTTTGTGGACCTATGCTCGGACACAAGCACAGGCCCTGAACACACCACTCTCCCCACAAGCCGACATTCCAGCAGGGCTGAGCGGCGGGTCTATTCCAGTCGTTAGGACATCAAGCCTAACCCGGATTAGAAGCAGGATTCTGCCTGCTAGACCCCATCGGCAAAGTTCACGGAGGAGCATCGAGAAGGCAGGAGAAAGCAGTGGTCCAGCAAGACTGACCAACTGGGCAGGAAAGCAGAGCACCAGTGTAATTCTCAGTGAGGACTGTCTTTGACGGATCCATCCAAATAGGTTCATACTGGAAGTTTCTACCTTGCTCTGTCGTGATATACTTTCTACTTCATAACAGATACAACATTCTAAAATTCTGCACAGCGGACAAAATCTCCTTGATAAGCCCAAGGCGTGTGCCATCCTCCGACCTCCCATTCTTGGCATGCTCTGCCTACTGTTACTGTCACGGGTACCTGCAGGCAGCACCCAATGGTTTGCCGCAATTATATTTTCTGTCTCTTCCTCCAAATTTTCACTGCTGGGGCCATCTTCATTCAGCTGGAAGATGTGAAGTGCAATAGTGCACATGCTCAAATCAATGGGCTGCGACGAGAAGGAAACATCAAATAAATCTACACAACACACTCTCAAAACAGCAAGTGCACGTTCACGGGGCCGCTGAGAATTAGCGAGTTACCTGTGGACCTTTAGCCTTTAATTCCGTGTCAACAATGGACACAGACTGCACGTTTCTGGCCAGAAAAGGCTCATCGAACTCAGTCCACGTGTAATCGCCAAACACAATGTTGTGTCTGGTGAGGAGCTTCCTAACACTCAGATTTAGATCTTCTCTTTTTGCAGTGCTAGGGAAACAAACAAAACACGTAAATCAGGTCTGAGTTAAAACCCAACATTTTAACAATAAGTGATTAAAAAAAAAAAAAAAAAAGCAGTGAAGAGGGCAGGCGGGACCTGCGCGGACTCCTCGTGACCTGGGGAAGCTGCCCAAGGGCTCTGTGCCCCAGGTCCCCATCCGAAGAAGGGGCGACGGCAAGAGTCGGTGCCACCCTGGGCTCCTGGAGGTCAGTCACTACGCTGGAGCTGTGCTGGATAACGCGAGGCCCAACGTGAAGCCCGCAAAGCGCAGCCGCAGTGACAGGGCTGTGATTAGCGGAGACTGGAAGCCCCACAGCTGCGGCGGCAGGCGACGAGGCCGTGAGCTGCGGTCCCCCTTCAGCCCCCTGCCCGCTGCTTCCCAGACCTCGCAGGCCCTTCGGCTGCCCCTAGAGCCTCCCCCCTCGCCGCCGCCCGCCGGGGCCCGTCACCCGCCACCGGCACCCCCGGCGCCCCGGCCCCTCCCCGCCCACCTAGGCCAGACAGGGTTCGCCGGGGATCGGGACTGCGGGCGAGGGTGCGGGGTCAGGGCCGTTTCCCCAGACTCGGAGCTCCTGCGACCGGCAGTTCCAGAGCCCGGCGTTCCCTGGCTCGGCCGGGGCCGGGCCGGAGTCCGCCTCGGGATCGGAGTCGGCTCCTGTCAGGGCGGGATCTGGTCGGGGTCAGGCTCGCGGGGGGCGGGTCGAGGTCGGGTGTTGTCAGGTCTGGGTTGCGCCGCGGCCGGCTCGGGGCCCGGCTCACCTGCCGCTCCGCTGGTGGACCTCCACATGGACGGTCGGCGCCTCGGCCACGCAGGGCAGCGCCTGCTTCAGGTCGCCCACGGCCTCGTCCATGGCGCCGCCGCCGAGAGCCGAGAGGACCGGACCGGACCGCGGCCGCCGCCGCCTCTCGTCCCGCGCCGCCGCCACCGCCGCAGCCTCAGCCCTCCGCCGCGCCCGCGCTTCGAACTTGCCGCGCGCAGCGTCCCGCCCCCTGACCCGGAAGCGCCGGCGCCGGCGGGCGGGTCACTTCCGGTCTCGGCGCCCGCTTCCGGCGCGATCCCTCAAGCTCCGCGGCGAGGCGGGCGGAGAACGGGGGCCAGGGGTCGGCGGGCACGGTGCGGCAGGGCTCGCTGCTGCCCTCGGCGCCGTCGCCATGGGCAAGAAGCACAAGAAGCATAAGGCCGAGTGGCGCTCGTCGTACGAGGGTGAGGCGGCGGACGCGCTTTGTGACGCCGGGAGGGCAGACGGGCGGGCGTTCGAGGCGGCGGGGATCCCGGGGACGAGAGCGGGGGTCCGGGGCGCGCCGGCGGGGGTCTCGGGGCCGCGCCTCTCAAGCGTCCGTCTAGCTCTGGCCGCATCCTGGAGAGAAGCGCTGAGCACCTCTGTGGTTCTTCGTCCGTGTTTCCCGAGGTCTTCTCCCGCCTTTCCCGGCTGTGCCCTGGTCCGGCAGCCCCTGGTCCCGGTGTCAGGGACGCCGCACGGGGACTGCTGCAGGACAGGAAGGGGGTGACCACGGGCCAGGACCTGGGGGTAGAGGATTGTGCGCCTGGGCCCCAGGCGTGGTCTGGCTCCTTCCCCCTGATAGTGACCCAGAGATCTCCCTGCAGCCCCCCTGAGAATGTCTGTGGGCGAGAGGGAGGGAGCACCCCACCTGTCTTTGACCCCAGCAGCATCTTTCGCTGTTGGCTTTGGCATTCCCCTGCCGTCCACCTGAGCTCAGCCGATCCCCCCACCTTCCTGGGCCTCTGTGTCCTCCCCGTGACACCCCACCCTGGGCCCGCCATGCTGCCGACAGGGCAGCAGTATGCGCCTCTGAGCGCCCTGAGCACACACGGTGAAGGTCGCCTGCGTGTCCACAGACTATGCAGACAAGCCTTTGGAGAAGCCCCTGAAGCTGGTGCTCAAGGTTGGAGGAAGTGAAGTGACAGAGCTCTCAGGGTCCGGCCACGACTCCAGTTACTACGATGACAGGTCAGACCACGAGCGAGAGAGGCATAAGGAGAAGAAGAAGAAAAAAAAGAAAAAGTCGGAGAAGGAGAAGCACCTTGACGATGAAGAAAGAAGGAAGCGAAAGGTGAGCGAGGGCGGCCGAAACCCCTGGGGGGCAGGTGGAGCGAGGGCTTCCTGGCCTCCGGAAGCGAGTGTTCTGTTTCTCATAGGGTGCGCTGTGCGGAGGTCGGTTGCTTCGGTTTTGGCTCTTTGCGCATCGTTTCTTGTCTGGACCCTGGGGGGCGGGTCTTTGAAGGGTAGTGGCCTGGAGTAAGAAGGGGGTCTGGAAGAGGGCTTTTCTCTCTTAGCTTTCCCTGAGGAACGCGAGGTCTGTTAACAAGCGCTTCATTGCTCTCGCTGCCTTGACTCTTCCTCACAGGAAGAGAAGAAGCGGAAACGGGAAAAGGAACACTGTGACACAGAGGGAGAGGCGGACGACTTTGATCCGGGGAAGAAGGTGGAGGTGGAGCCGCCCCCCGACCGGCCTGTCCGAGCGTGCCGGACACAGCCAGGCAAGTGGCGGCGTTTTCAGAGACGTCCTGGAGCTTTGGAGCTTGTCGCTGTGAACTAGTGGTTGGCATCCGCCCTTCAACTCTTGGGAGAAGCATAGGAAGGAAGGAACAGCATTTTCTCTCCCAGGGCCTCACACAGAGTAGCTGGATGGACCTAAGGTTCTTGCCGTCCTCTCTGAACTTCTAGAGCAGGGCTTGGCCCACCGCTGCTGGCCTTTTTTTTTTAAAGCCCAGGAGCTAATGAGAAGCTCATTGTGGACAGGAGGAGGTTAGTGCTGGCATCAGTTACTCAGGACATCATCCCCCCGGGAGCTATGCTGGCTCCAGCAGAGGAAGGCTTCTGGCGTGCTCGGGACGCTCTGATCTGTGTGTGGTCGCTTCCCTCAGAGGCTGTCAGGTAGTCGGGAGGTGCTGAACTGGAGGCAGGTTTGTTCTGCAGGGGTTTCTTCCTTGGCTTAGGGTCTGGCCACCTTTGAGTTGCCGGCGGCGGGGGGAGGTACTGTATTGCAGTGTGGGGTTGCTGCTTCCTGGCAACACCCTCTGCTGTGGGAGTCATTGCTGTAGGGAACAGGTAGGACTCAGGGCCCTTGGGCCTGCTGTGGAGCAGAGAAGGTCAGGCACAGAGCATCAGTGCCTCAGATGAACGCGCCTGAAGTTACTAGAGTTACTAGTACTTGCTGGCTTAATCTGCCTAACGGCCTGTTGGAGATCATACGTTTAGCACCTGCCCCAGTGTACCTGAAAAACTCACGATCAGACGATGCTCTCTTGGACCTGTCCTGATCACTCTCAAGAGCGTCACTCTTGGGACCCGCAGGTCTGCACTCGTGTTGCCCTTCAGCCCAGAAGTGAGCCATTTCCCCAAGGAGCTCTGGTTGCTTGGTGGAGAACAGCATTCAGAATGCCAGATCTGGGTGCTGGGTGTGGGCCTTGGGGGACAAAGGTAGGGAGGACCATTTAATACATACTCTTGCGGAAGGAAACCTGTACCGACATCTGCGTTCACATTCCCTGAAAACCGTGTTTTTCACGCTGTGGGCCCAGAGACGTGGTTAACAATTGGAGTCCTCACAGGAACTCTCATTTTTATCCCCATTTTACAGATAAACAGGGGCGTGCCCAGAAGTTTAGGCCCATAAACGATATCAAGTACAACGATATCGGTGCATCCAGGGTCAGCTTCTATGTCCAGAGCCTTCGTCTGCTGCTTCATACCTTGTGTGGAATGTCCCACGCCCAGGAGTGATGGGGGCTGGAGACAGGGTGATGAGTGATGGCTCTACATCACTGTTTGAGAGGGGTGTTGGCAGTCTGAGGGGTTTAGGGGACCAATGCTGTGGGTGCCCTTTTTCACCCTGCTGAGCTTTGTGGGATCTGCTTATCTTTTTTTTTTTTTTTTTTTTTTTTTTTTTCTTCGGGGCTCTCACTGTTGTGGCCTCTCCCGTTGCGGAGCACAGGCTCCGGACGCGCAGGCTCAGCGGCCATGGCTCATGGGCCCAGCTGCTCCGCGGCATGTGGGATCTTCCCGGACCGGGGCACGAACCCGTGTCCCCTGCATCGGCAGGTGGACTCTCAACCACTGCGCCACCAGGGAAGCCCCCTGCTTATCTTTATATCCAGTTCTCATTTGAACCCACAACATTGTAGAACAAGAAATAGATAAATAAGTATTATGAAATTGGAGTTTGTTTTCTGGTGAAGTGATACCAAAATCCTTTTGTTCAATTTTATTTTTTCACTTTTGAAATCGTCAGCTGAAAATGAGAGCACGCCTATTCAGCAACTACTAGAGCATTTCCTCCGCCAGCTCCAGAGGTAAAGAGCTTTTCTAAAGGGTTTGTGCTAGGGGACATCTGAGGTGTCTTCTCTCTCTGGTGTTCTTGCCTCACCCCTGTCACCTGTGAAGCAAGCACTTCACCTTCACTGGGTAACGCTCAGTCGGGGCGGTGGGGGCACTGCCAAGTGGGAGCAGAGCTGGGAGGGCTCAAGAACACCTCCTTCATCTCCTCTGAGTCTGCACCGGTTGTCAGACACCCTGATGTAGAGTCATGGCAGGAGCCGGGATGGTAGTTTTGGAATTTTCAGTGTATCCAAATACCACAATTTTAAAGAGCATAAATTTTATTTGTTATTTTTAAGAAACAAATCTTAAGATCTGGTTAATTGTATCAAATTTTTAACTGTGAGGGGTTTTGTTTAGAAATTTAGATTTCAGGGTTTTTCCAGTTTAAATGAAGATGTTTGTGTTTTCAGAAAAGATCCTCATGGATTTTTTGCTTTTCCTGTCACGGATGCAATTGCTCCTGGATACTCAATGATAATAAAACACCCGATGGATTTTGGCACAATGAGAGACAAAATTGTAGCTAATGAATACAAGTCAGTCACGGAATTTAAGGTAAATTCATTTCAGCTCCTGAAGTAATTGTTAGGAGGCTCCATGTGTCTTCATGTCCAGTAGACACTTCGTACATCTTAGGTTGTTTCCAGTTCCAAGTTTTCGTGGGTGTTTCTACGTTGGGTTGACGTTTCTCCAGCATAGGGGTTGGTTGTACTTTTCTCAGTATTTTGGTCTAGAAGTTGGCCTGTATGTTGCGTGCTAGTAGACGTGTTTCTTTTTAAGTTACTGTTTTGGCATAAACGGACATGTTGGGTCAAGCGAGGATGTGTTCGTTTTGGCCTGGCCCCAGAATGGGTATTTTTAGAAACATAATTTTCCTTATCTTAATAACCGGGAGTTTAAATTTTTTAGGATAATAAATCTTCATGTCTCCTGACTACTCTGTTCCTGACTCCCTGTTTCTCAGCACTGGCTGTGAAAGGGAAAAATTGCTCATTGGCTTTCAGATTCGGGGGAAGATCAAAACAAATGCTTGACAACATTGGCAATAATGTCACTTAGAAAAAGGCATTAGGTTTCTTAGTTCTGTTAACTTCGGAAAAGCTTGGCTTTTCTGTTTGTATTTACTGGAGACCTTACTTACTGAAAGGGTTTGCTGACCTGCAGAAACAGCACAACAGACTAAAGGGAGGGTGGGAGAAAAGGAAAGTTTTCATAGGAAGGTCAGGCACTACTCCTGTGGGCAGGTGGTTAATAATAATCCATGTCCTAGAGGCGACCTGTCTACCTGCAGGCCCCTAATTTGGTCACTCACCCAGGGACAAAGCCAAGACGTGTCCTCCAGAGAGTGTTCTGAGCCTGTCACAGTTGGGCCTTGTGACAGAGGGACTTTATGGCCTCAGTCCCAGCCCTGGGGACACCGGCACCGTGACTTGGTAAGGACTCCAGGTGGCACACGCTGCATTAGCAGTCGTCCATCCTGAGGTCTGACTCACCTGTGACAGGTGTACCCTAAGGAATTTGGGTAGGTGGTAAAATGCTGATATTTCCAAGCATTTACTGTTATTGTAAGTTTTTCACTAAGGCTCTTCTTTATTTTAGAGAAAAATGTTTTTCTAATGGTACTAGAGTCACTGTCTGTAGACAGAATTTTAAATCCTATGGAAAAATCCCAGAGGTAGAGGACATGCCCACCTCTCAGTTAATCCCTCTGCTTTTGCTTAAAAGAACTGGTTGTTGGTTTTTGTTCCTATTAATGTCTGAGTTCCTTCCAAAGAGAGGGAATAGGGTGGGTCAGGAAGGAAGCAGAGGGAACCAGCATTTTACTCCTGTGAAATGTGTGTATCACATTCAGAAAGAAGTTACACACTTTGGCAAGCTTCTCACTGGAATATTTTTCATACAAGTAAAGACTGATGAACATTTATGAAAATTTCTCAGAGTTTTTAAAAAGTACTCTTTAATTACTCAGCCATAAAAAAAGAATGAAATATTACCATTGGCAGCAACATGGATAAACCTAGAGACGATCATACTTAGTGAAGTGAGTCAGATAGAGACAAATGTTACACATCACTTGTGGAGTGTAAAAAATGTAACAATCTATGTACAAGACAGCAACAGACTCACAGGCATAGAAAACAAACTTACAGTTACCAAAGGGGACAGGCATGGGGGGGGAGCATAAATTTGGACTTTGGGACTAACAGTTGCAGACTACTATATATAAAAAACAGATAGGCAACAAGGATTTACTACATAGAACAGGGAACTATATGCTCAATATCTTAATAGTAGTCCGTAGTGGAAAATAACCTGTGAAAGTTCATATAAATTAACAAAGGTTACTCCTTGAATTAGAGAGCCAAATTGTTTTCCACTCTGTTTCAGCCACTTCCGGCCTCCTGATAGAAACCTCAACTCTTTGTTGTTATCTGTGGTGTTTCAAACTTGATGCATTCTTTTTTCTTTTCAGGCAGATTTCAAACTGATGTGTGATAATGCAATGACGTACAACAGACCAGACACCGTGTACTACAAGTTAGCTAAGAAGATCCTCCACGCGGGCTTTAAGATGATGAGCAAAGTAAGGGACCCTCTAACAGCGAGCGAGGAGCCTCGGCTGTGAGCGTCCTCCTCCACGATCCTTGTGCCTAAACAGAAGCTCACAGTGACTGACATGCTTCCATCCATCCGCCCCTGGCCACGGCGTGGACCCTCTGCTCTAGGGTAGCCCCCCAGCCAGCCGCCCTCCCCACGCCCCTCTCCTGCAGGCGCTCTCTGCTCTCTGCTCCTGCCCCAGCTGCAGGGTCTCGCGTAGGGTTGGTGCAGAGTTCCAGATCTGTTGGTCTCACTGGGTCGCAGCCTGCGTTGCGGGCTTGTTTTACGTGGTTGCCTCTCTGAATCCAGACAGCCATCCCGGGCATCCCAGGTGGCTTCCCCGACCTCTCCCGTGAGCCAGGCTGCATGCGTCACGCATCTAGGACCAGTGCCTTGGGCCTGACCAGCCCATAGGTGAGGTGCATCCCCACCGGCTCTGACCACTCCCGGCCAATTGGCACGTCCTTTGGTGCCGCACCCCGTGGCAGCTTAGCTGTTAGGCCAGGTGAGGCTGTGGCCACCCATCCCATCCCATCGTCATGGTGCCTTGGCCGGAGGGAGAGGTAAAGTCCCTGCTGCTCTGTCCTTTCTGATTCTAGGAGCGGCTGTTAGCTTTGAAGCGCAGCATGTCGTTTATGCAGGACATGGATTTTTCTCAGCAGGCAGCTCTTTTGGGCAACGAAGATACAGCCGTCGAGGAGCCTGTTCCTGAAGTTGTGCCCGTACAAGTAGAAACTGCTAAGAAATCCAAAAGGCCGAGTAGAGAAGTCATCAGGTAAAGGACCGCCCGCCGTGGGGGCCAGGGCTCTGTGGGGAGCAGGTGACGAGCTGGGCCTCGCGGGTCTGTGCAGCCTCTGTGGACAGGCTGCCTGCGTTGCTGGCGGGAGAATTTGCTCTTTGGAAGCCGAGGGCCATGTTTGTAGCCCCCGGGCTTTCAAGGCAGCTGGGACAGGCCCTGGACCCTGTGTTCAGAGGGAGGCGACCCTTCTTCCCTGCCCACCTTGGGAATGAGGTGGCCGCGGTGGGTGCAGGGAGTGTCAGAAGACCCCGGACCCCGGGGTCAGTTGTGAGGGGCACGGCTCTCTGTTCTGTGACCCACACTCTCCGCATGCCAGTGCACAGTGACTTGTGCTGGAAGAGAGTCACTGTCACCCTGACGGACCCCCGCCGGCCAGCCGGCCAGCCACACGCACGCTCTGTTCCAGGTGTGGTTTGCCAGGCCCAGCCGTTTGGCTCTGCGGTGTCCACTGCTGACCAGTCGCTGCTATTCCCACACTCATGCTCTGTGTGAATATTTGTTGACCCCTCACTCCCAGGACATGCCCTCCTGCGTAGGACGCGCATTGGCGACCTGGGCTTGCCCGTTGCAGGCTCTGCGCGGGTGTGCTGCTTCGGGCAGACAGCTGCGAGAGGGCGGGCTCCCCGCGCCGGTCACTGTGAGCCTGGGCCTGAGCGAGGGCCTTCCGCAGGCTCGAGAGCCCCAGGAGGGCTCACCCCAGCCCCACAGTTCCTTGCAGGGGCTCGGCGCCTCTGCTTCTAGAGCCTTCCACTGGGAGGGGGTGGGGGGCGCCTCCCTCGGGCGCTGGCAGTCCGCTCTTCCTCTGCCTCTGCGGTCTTAGGCGCCCCGGGTCCCGGGGGGCTCTCCAGTCCAGGCTCACTGCCAGCGCCCCAGCCCCGCGTGGGATTGTCATTTTTTTACTGGCGCCTCGAGTGGCACTAACCTGTGAGGCCCCTGTTGCTCTTAAAGTGACCGAAACATGTAGCCGAGACACAAGAAACGTGGAGCATCTGCTTGGCTTGTACTTTGTCGTCTTAGCGGAAGCGTCGGAAGGAGAAGGAAGGGAGTTACAGTGCGCTCTGCGCTGCCCTGTGCCGCGCCCTGGCGTGGTGTGAGGGACGGACTGTGGGGATGAGGGGTGAGCGTGCCCACGTGCGGCCCGTTGACTCCTGCCTGTTTCTGCTTCATAGCTGCATGTTCGAGCCGGAAGGAAACGCCTGCAGCCTGACCGACAGCACCGCGGAGGAGCACGTCCTGGCCTTGGTGGAGCACGCGGCCGACGAGGCCCGGGACAGGATCAACCGGCTGGTCCCCGGTGGCAAGGTAGCGCTCCCAAACGGGATGGCTGTGTTTCTGCCAGGACAGTGGCACGGCCGTCACAAGCGAGAGGTTAGCCGGTCATTACGAGCATGTGGTCGGAGTCCCGCTGGTGTCCCGGCGGCGCTGTTGTCACCGGAGGGGTCAGCTCCTCGTCCCCACTGGCCGTGGTAGCCTGCTGGCCGGTCTCCCGGAGGGCAGGGAGGGACTCCAAGGGCACCTCAAGGACAGGAGGGGTGTGGTTGTGTGCGGGCCGCCTGCCCGCAGGGGCGCTAACCTCTGTCCCTGGGCCAAGGCCAAGCCGGCCAGGACTCTCCGCTGTAGGTGAATCCTTTCCCCTGTGTGCTCACGTGTCTGTGACCCAGGTGTGAGCCTGTGCAGAGGGCTGCTGGTCCTCACGAGGGGGCCTGCCCTCTTCTGAGCACCTTCTCTGTCACACACAAGGTGTCCTCCATCCATGCATCCAATAGAAATAGCGTGAATCACACACGTGTGCGGCTTTAAACTTCCTAGTAGTCGTATTAGCAAGGACACAGATGAAATTAACCCTAGTGTTTAGTTTGACGTGATACGTCTAAAATTTTATTTCAACGTGCAGTCTGTGTAAAGACGTATTACAGCTTTATTTTTCTTTTTTTTGTACTAAGTCTGCGAAACATGCGTTGGAATTTACATTTTACATAAAGAAGTTTGAAGTGGTAACAATTTGGATGTGTCGGGTTATATGAAATACGTTACATTTTACGCCACGTGTTTCTTTTTATTTCCAATGTGCCTTCTAGAA
Source organism: Monodon monoceros (assembly GCF_005190385.1). NCBI lineage: Eukaryota > Metazoa > Chordata > Mammalia > Artiodactyla > Monodontidae > Monodon > Monodon monoceros. The sequence goes on along the minus strand of NW_021703768.1, from coordinate 1,549,412 downwards.
AGTTTGAAGTTGCCCGTGTGGCTCACGTGATAGTTCTTTCTGTTGAGCTCGCTTGTCTGCACTCCTGTGGCCTTTCAGCCCTGGAGTCAGCATTTCTCCAAGGAGCCCTGGTTCCCTAGCGGAGAGCGGCATCCCAGACCTAGACCTGGGCCCTGGTGGACAAAGCTAGGAAGGCCCCGTCCGTCTGTACAGCCTGTACTGATGTCCGTGTTTACGTTCACTGAACACCGAGTTTTCACACGGAAACGTCCAATTCCGTCCAATACCAGTGGGTCTGCTTTGCTTTTCCCCCTTATAGTTTCGCAGTTCCACCGTTAGAAACCCGACTTACGTCGCCTCTCCATCCCCCTCTACCCCGTGCCCTACTCACCCTGCTTGGACGCTGGGCCCCTCGCACACGGACCCACACGGCAGCCTCCCCTTCCTGGGCCCTCCCGACAGCCTGTGCAGGGGCTGCTCTTGCGCGCAGGCTGGTTTTCAAACGGAGATGAGTTCCCACGGGTGTCAGGGGTGGATCTCTGGTCTCCTTGACCAGGCCCTGACCCAGCTCGCTGTGCTCGGGGCTCTGACTGCTGGAAAAGGCTGTTTCTAGGGTTCGCTCTCTGTCTTCAAAGCTCCTGTTTGGAGCCCGTCCCAGAAGTTCTTCGATCGCACACGTGTGCACGTGGCCTCTGTTCACAGGGAAACGAGTAACTTCGTGGCCTTTTAGGATTCAGGCTGCCCTCGGAGGCCTCTGTTCTGTTGGTGCCTTGGTGGAGCCCTGGGCCAGGGGGCCGGGGCCATCCGGAGAGCGAGCGCTTAGGCGTGCTTCCTTGCAGATGGGCTACCTGAAGAAGAACGGGGACGGGAGCCTGCTCTACAGCGTGGTCAACACGGCCGAGCCGGACGCAGACGGTGGGCGGCTCACACGCGCTCCCCTCACCTCTGTCCCATTCGGTGACCTTGCACCTCGTGGCCTGCCCGAGATGCCCCTTTTCCCTGGTCACAACGCTGTGGTGAAGTGTCCAGTCTCCCACACAGCAGGACGCAAATGTGGTCAGTGGACCGCGGGCGGCCGTCCAGTGGGGCCAGAGATGCTGGTCAGACGTTTCGGACCAAGGGCCCCAAGCCCCAAGCACTTGGGGTCGCGCTCCCCAAAGCTGCAGCAAGGCCCTGGGGGCTGGGTTTGCCTCACAGCGCAGCTGAGGCTCCTCTGTTGGAACCGGGGCACAGAGCTCTGCCTGCCCTCGAGGCTAGAACGAGGCAGGCATTTGCCCCACACAGCCTGCTTGGCAAGTTGCATCAGGGAAGCTTTCAAAGGAGGCATGAGCTTCCTTGAAGGGAGGGTCCATCCAACCTGTACGGCCACGGCTGTGGTCTTTAAAGTACTTTTATACTTCTCCATCTTCTGGAAAAGTATTTCAAAGGCTTGTCACACACACACAGCAGGTGAAACACTCCCCTTGTTCTCACCTGCGTGGATGTGGGATGGCTCTCACGGCCCAGCGTGCCCCTCGGTGCTTCCCCGCCACCGCCAAGATGAGCAGGGTCACTCAGTGTCCTCTGATGGATGAGGGGGACAAGCGTTGGCCACTGCTTTTGACCTTCAGTTGGAGTGAATCGTAACGTTCTCGTTAGAAGAGAACAGGTGAGCTGGTCAACACTTAGCAAGAGAACATGAGATTGAGGTTCAGATTGGGGATTTGAAGGGTCCTGCTCAGGTCACGTGAGCAACTTGAAGGGCGAATTCAGCGTAGAAATTGCCCTCAGGCTGCTCTGTTGCTCTTGTGACACGTGGCCCAAGGTCTCTCGGAGGTGGTGAGCGGTAGCGTGGGTTTGGGAAGGTTATGTTGCCCTGTGGTGGGCAGACCGCTGGCCTGTTGTCATGAGAGCTGGGGCACTAAGGTGAGATCACGGTGCAGCTGAGACGAGAAAAAGGCAGCCGGCTTGGTAGATCGGCTGTAGATGGGCCCAGGGAGCCCCGGGCCCGCCCTCCTGCGTGCACCCATCACTGCCTGGGGCTGGGGGCTCCGGGGTCACCTGCTCACGGCCCTGGTGCCCTTGCAGAGGAGGAGACGCACCCGGTGGACCTGAGCGCGCTGTCCAGCAAGCTGCTGCCCGGCTTCACCGCGCTGGGCTTCAGGGAGGAGCGGAGGAGCAGAGGTGAGCGCCCCAGGAGCCCCGGCTCACCGTGTGGGCGCCGCGTCCGGGCCTGGTTTGGAACCTCATTTTACAGGTCAGGTCCCGGGAAGTGCTGGGAATCAGGAGCCTACCGGGCAGGTGGGCAGGTGCCGCCTCTGCCGCTGGGGGGGGCGGGGCCTGCACTTGGCAGCCGCCTGCGTGTGCGGTTTACGTTTCCTCCAACAGGCTGTCACGCTTCATCCGTTGGAGGGGTCGCGAGACTGCCTGCAGCGGGGACCCTGCGCGAAGGGCGGGAGGACGCGTGGGGCTCACGCTGGGCTCTCTGGCTTGTGCGGCTCCTGCGTGACCTCCCCGTCCTCGGAGGACGCGGCGTGGGCGTGGCGTGGCGAGGCGCGGCGGCGGCGCAGGGTCGCGGGGCGTGGCCCGCGTGTGCCCGCAGCCCTGACGCCGCCCCGCCCCGCCCCCCCAGTCACCTTCCTGTCCGGTGCCAGCACCGCCCTGTCCACGCACAACAACTCAGTGTTCGGCGACTTGAAGTGCGACGAGGTGGAGCTGCTGTACTCGGCCTACGGAGACGAGACGGGTGTGCAGTGCGCGCTGAGGTGGGCGGCGGCGCGGCCCTTGCGGGCAGGGCTGGGGGCCGTGCGCCGTCCGCGGCAGCGGGGCCGGGCTGTTTCCAGTAGCCCTCCGCGGCCACCGCAGGCGGCCCTGAAGCTCGGGTCACTCGCTTGGTCGGGATTTGGAGGTGATGACGGTCCAGGCCGGAGCCACGGGAGCCCGTGTGTGGGACGGCCGTGCGCCGTCAGGGAGAGCCGGGGTCGCGGCTGTCCTAAAGAGGGTCTCGTGGCTGCGTGACGGCTCCAGCCGCCAGAAGAAAGTGGCTCGTACAGCACGCACTCACGGCCTCCAGGAGTGGAGGCCGGAAGCCGAGGTGCAGGTGCGGGCAGGGCAGCTCCTCCCGCGGCCTCTCTCGCCGGCGTGCAGACAGCCGTCCCCCGCACCCTCCCCCGGCTTCCCTCTGTGCGTCTGTGTCCTGAGCTCCCTTCCTCTGGGGACACCAAGGTTAGGCCCCCCCCAAAGACCTGATTTTAACTTAATCACCTTTAAAGGCCGCATCTCAAAATACAGTCACGTTCTGAGGTACGGGGGCTCAGGGCCTCAACGTGTGAGTTTTGGGAAAGCGGTTCAGCCCCAGCTGTGATTAAAATGTGATGTTAAAATTAGTGATACAGTATTGTATTTCTGTAGGACTGTTTTCGTATTTTTTGTTTTCTGAGACAAAGTAAAAGTGGATCATTCTTTTAGAATTTTCAGGGTTTCCTATGGGGAAAGTAATGATTTTGCTAGTCTCTGAGAAATAGAGTCTTCCCATATCAGATCTTTGTTTTATTCCAAAGAGAATACGGAATATCTCTGAAGAGCACACAACAAGAAATCAGTTAGCCCCTGACACAGTAAATGAATACCTAACTCTGATTTTTGTGCGAAAAGAGAAGTGGAGGTAAAGAAGCGAGGAGGAAGCTGCAGGTGGGAGGCTCGTGTCCCGAGTGGCGGCCCTCTCCTCGGCTCAGCTCTGGGGGCACCACTCCCCGTGGTTCAGACAGCAAGTGCAGCCGTCACGAGCTCGCCCCCGGTGAGCTCAATATATGACCTTCCACGAGCTCCTGGAAGGCCTACGGATCCCGGGCCGCCTGAACAGCCCGGGAAGCAGGCCGTGCCCTTCGCGGTGCCAGCGCCCCTTCTCCCCCGGGAGAGCTGCTGCTCGGCCCTGCTCCCCACCCCAAGGCTCCTGGTGGAGACCCTCCAGGCCCGCAGCCCTCCCCGCCCCACGTGAGGGCCTTTGCAGTCCGGGGCCCCTGCTGGGACTTGGCCTGGCTCTGCTGCTTGGCCTGTGGGTTCTGTTCCCGGCCTCCTTTCCAGATTTGCTGTTTCGTCTTGTTTTGGATTTTCAAGTATTCACACGGTCCAGAAATCAAAATGACACTCAGGGTGCACGTGGGGAGTCTTGCTCCCGTACCTGCCGCCCCGCTCCCCAGCGTGGAGCCCTCCGCAGCACTCTCTCCTCAGTCTCCCTGTGTTTCTAAATCCAAAATGCGCAGAAAGGAGTGTGCTGCTTTTGTGAAAGCTAGCGTGAGCTGTATCGGGATGCGGATACGTGTTCTTCACTTTGCTCTTTAACTCTTCTGGGTCCCGGGCCGCTCTGATGAAGACTGTTCTCCACTCCCCAAACCGCTGCACCTGGAGGGCTGTAGCGCTTAGCGAGAGCCTGTCCTGTGGGGGGGTGTCTGAGGGGCGTGGGCACGGAGGGCGGCTTTCAGCCTGTTCTCTCGCGGCCCCTCCCAGCCTGCAGGAGTTTGTGAAGGATGCCGGGAGCTACAGCAAGAAGCTGGTGGATGACCTCCTGGACCAGATCACGGGCGGGGACCACTCGCGGATGCTCTTCCAGCTGAGGCAGGTGGGTGCGCTGGGCCACTCCTGTGCCCGCCAGACTGGGCGCTAGGGGATGTGCTGTTTTCAGGTGGTCGGGGGCTGTTTCTCCCTCACTGACTACTATTTATTCTTTGTTTTTACTTTAGTCAGTTATCTTTCAGAGAAATTTACAGAGTTCCTTTCTGTCTGGCATGTATTCTCCATCAGTCTCTAGACCTACAATTCTTTCATCTGCTGTCACTTTCCTTCGTCCTGAAAACTTTCCTTTGAAGTTTCTTAAAGGACAGATTTGCTGGCTGCGAATTTACTCAGCTTTTTTTTTAATCTGAAAAGTGTCTTCGTTTTCCTTCGTTTTTGAAAGTCACCTTCCCGGTGTGGAATTATAGGGTGACATTTTAGCCTTTACTTAAAATGGTCGCTTACTCGCTTTGTTTCTGAGGAAGTGTCTGCAGTCATTTTTATCTTTGTTTTCCATTTTTAATGTGTCTTTTTTTGGTCAAGATCAAGGATTGGCAAATTTTGGCCCATAAGCTAAAAATGTTTTTTACAGTTTTTGAAGATTTAAAAGAAAAACGTGCTACAGACCGTGCGTGACCGCAAAGCTTCAGATATTTGCTCTCCAGCCATTTGGAGAAAAAGTGCTGCCTGTTGCTCTAGACACTTGAAAATTATAGTTTCTATAACTGACTTACATCCGTTTACTTTTGGTGATTTTTCGTGTGCTTTTCTTGTCTTTATTCTGCTTAACATTTGGTGAGCTTCTTGGGCTTCTCGGTGTATAGTTTTCATCAAACTTGGAATATTTTCAGCATTTATTTCTTCAGGTATCTTTTTTCTTTTTTGTGTGTGAAGTCTAGATTGTGCTTTTATTTCTTTATCATTTTTTTATTGAAGTATAGTTGATGTGCAATGTTACGTAAGTTTCAGGTATACAATATAGTGATTCACAATTTTTAAAGTTTATATTCCATTTCTAGTTATTATAAAATATTGGCTCTATTCCCCGTGTTGCACGGTACATCCTTGCAGCTTATTTGTGCAGAGTAGTTTGTACCTCTTACTCCCCTATCTTGCCCCTCCCCCCTTCCCTCTCCCCACTGGTTACCACTAGTTTGTTCTCTGTATCTGTGAGTCTGCTTCTTTTTTGTTGTATTCACTGGTTTGTTGTGGTTTTTAGGTTACAAATATAAGTGATAACACACAGTATTTGTGTTTCTTTGACTTATCTCACGTAGCATAAAATCCTCCAAGTCCATCCATGTTATTGCCAGTCGCAAAATTTCGTTCTATTTTATGGCTAAATCGTACTTCGTTGTATGTATATGTGTGTATGTGTGTGTGTGTGTGTGTATATATATATATATATACACACGTATGCACGCACCCATATACACCACATCTTTTTTATCCATTCACCTGTTGACGGACACTTAGGTTGCTTCCATGTCTTGGCAAACATAAATAATCTTCTGTGAATGTTGGAGTGCACGTATCTTTTCGAATTTGTATATATTTTGGATATATACCCAGAAGTGGAATTGCTGGATCACGTGGTAGTTCTGTTTTTAGTTTTTTTGAGAAATCTCCATACTGTTTTTCCATAGTGGCTGCACCGATGTACATTGCCACCAACAGTGTAGGAGGGTTCCCTTTTCTCCACGCTCTCTCCAGCATTTGTTATTTGATGACAGCCACTCTGACAGGTGTGAGGTGATCTCATTTTGGTTTTGATTTGCATTTCCCTGATGATTAGCGACGTTGAGCATCTTTTCATGTGCCTGTTGGCCATCTGTAAGTCTTCTTTGGAGAAATGTCTGTTTAATTCCTCTGCCCATTTTTTAATTGGGTGGGTTGTTTTTCTGATGTTGAATTGTATGAGCTATTTATGTATTTGGGATATTAATCCCTATTGGTCATATCATTTGCAAATATTTTCTCCCATTCAGTAGGTTGTCTTTTTGTTTTGTTTATAGTTTCCTTTGCTGTGCAAAAGCTTTTAAGTTTAATTAGGTCTCATTTGTTTATTTTTGCTTTTATTTTCTTTGCTTTAGGAGACAGATCCAAAAACAAAAATATTGCTACGATTTATATCAATGTTCTGCTTATGTTTTTTTCTAGGAGTTTTATGGTTTCTGGTCTTACACTTACGTCTTTAATCCATTTTGAGTTTATTTTTGTATATGGTGTTAGGAAGTGTTCTGATTTCATTCTTTTACATGTAGCTATCCAGTTGTCCCAGCACCACTTGTTGCACAGACTGTCCTTTCTTGCATTGGAAGAAGTAATATGGTTAAAACGGCCATGCTATCCAAGGCAGTCCACAGATTCAGTGCAATCCCTATCAAAATACCAGTGGCATTTTTCACAAAACTGGAACAAATAATTTTAAAATTGATACGGAAACACGAAAGACCCCAAATAGCCAAAGCAATCTTGAGACAGAATAGCTGGAGGTATCACACTCCCAGACTTTAGACTGTACTACAAAGCTAGAGTAATCAAAACAGTGTGGTATTGGCACAAAAAACAGACACACAGATCAGTGGAACAGAATAGAGAGCCCAGAAATAAACCCACCCACTTATGGCCAATTTATGACAAAGAAGGCAAGAACAGTTTGATCAGTTTTCTGAATGAACTGTGTTCAGAGTGGCATAATTTCAGATGTGCCATAGCATAAATAACATCCAATAATGAAATATATGTGTCAGCAGAAGTTCATGTGAGGAAATAGACGTTAAAATAATGGCAGTATTTATTTTTCTACTTAAGAGTCGTGAAGCTTTTAACACAAGCGAGTCTCAGAAACACCATCTTGAGCAAAAGATTGCAGATGGAGAGCATGCAGGCTGAGTAACTTTCTAGGTTCATCCACAGAACTAGGGTGGTTTCACACAGTGCTCCTGCCAGATCACAGGACACGGCTCAGTGCAACCTTTGTGCTTGGTCAGAGTGGTGGTCACAGGGGTGGTCAAGTGTACGCCCTCCCCTGGCGCTGAGCCGGCCAGAGAGAAGGGTGCCTGGCCTGTGGCCCCATCCCTGCGAGGGCGGTGGCACCACAGGCGCCCTGCTCTGTCGGGATCCAGCTGGTCTCTGGGTCTCTCTACCTCCTGGGTTAAACCGTCTTCCAGGTTAAACCATTGGCTGTTTTTCCGACGTCTGACTTTCCTCTTTGGTGTTCTGCCCCCCGGGATGCAGACGCAGGTTGGGGTGCTCTCCTTGGTGTCCACCTCACCCCAGGGTGGTCTCGTGAGCCGGGCCCCACGGGCCGTGTGATTCACAGTGCAGCACGACCCCACGGGGGCCAGCTCGGAGCAGCGGATGAGCCGCGTCCGCCTCATGCGTGGGCGACTGGATGAGTGGTTCTGTGTAAAACTGTTGTGGAACACTGGTTCTTGTCTCTTGCTTTGCAGAGGAGAAGTGTTCCGACGAAGCCTCTGGATGAAGTAAAGGTGCGTCTCGTGGACAAGTTAGTAGAAACCTAATGGTTTGGGTTCCCGTGAGGGCAGCTGTGTTTGGCCTTTGAAATGGTTGAGATACTTTATCTAGAAACTGGCTACGTTGCTGATGGGGAATCTTAAGTGGTGGTCCCCCCATCCCGACTGTGATGACTGGACTGAGGGTGTGGGCACAGCACATTCCTCCAAATTGGACAGAGGGATTCACGGGCTGGAGGGGCGGCCCGCAGGGTGAGCAGGGGTCTTCCGGTCCTCCCAGAAGGCGGGCTCCCCGGTGGACACGTGCTGTCAGCTGGGGCATCCCGGGGCCTCGCCAGCGCCGGGGCGGGCACTGTCTGAGGAAATGCTCCGCTGCGGTCCGGCCATGGTTTCCTCATCCTGCCCTGGGGTGACTTGGAGCACTTGTGGCCCCCAGCTTTGCACACGGCCACGTGGGCAGAGACGCCAGGACTCTGGGCAGGGTGTGGGGGCCTGGACTCCAGGGGTCACCTGGCCTTGGTGACCGGGGGGCCCACCCAGGGCAGAGCGTCAGGTGCCTGTCAGGTGGGGGCCCTTGGATGGGCAGAATTGGAGAAGGTGCCAAGGGCATCTCCCCTGGGTGCACGGGGCGGCCAGGGTTCTGCTCGGGTCTCTGTCTGGGTTACACAGACACGTGTGGCATTGGGTGCCAGCCTCACACAGTCTGCGAGGAGCTGGGATGGGCTGCAGGCTGCCTTGGGCAGGGACCCGGCCGCTCTGGCCCGCAGCAGGGCCTCTGTGGGTCAGCCCAGAGAAGGAAAGAGAGTGCGCTGCTCTGGAATCTGCCATGTTATCTGTTAAGTTCCTGGAAGGTAGCCTGGCTCTTCAGGTCTTGGGTCTCTCTCAGGTCCCCTCAGCGCCTGTAGGTCCCCAGAGACCAGCAGCCTTCATTGCTGGTCCAGGTACAGGCATCCACTGGGAGCTCACCCCTGGGCTGCGGTGTGGGCTCTTCGGGGTGGACACGACGCGACAGGCCTGGCCTCCCCGTGGCTGGCAGGCCGTTACATCCATGTCAGCTGCCTCTCCTTTCCTGTCTCACATCGCTTGTCTCCTGCAGGCGGGGGACCCTCTCGGGGATGGTGGCTCCACCCTGGACTTCATGGCCATGAAGTCCTATTCGGACGTCTCTCTGGACATCTCCGTGCTCGGCTGTCTGGGTAGGTTGTGCCGGGTACCTCCCGGGGGGCAGGGTGGCTCGGCCCTGCCCATTGGCCGCACAATGAAGACCCCCATCCTCAGGACCCCCCAGGTGACTCCAGATGGGGCCTGCCCGGCTCTCCTGTCTGACCTCAGGCCCCATCCTTGGGAATCGTCTGCTGGGGTCCCACCCCCGGTTAGTGCATCGGTGTGCTCACCACCATCGTCCACGTGTGCCCACTGGGCTGGCCCCATCGGGGAAGATGCCTCTGTGCTCCCCTCGGCTCTTGTGTGCCGACGAGGCCCTCCCAGCCCCTCGTGGCCAGTGGTTTTCGTGGTGCATCTCCTCCCCTCCCCCTTCAGACCTGCTGGACGTACTGTGCGTCCCCTCGGTGGTCTCGCCCAGGGCAGTTCCCCCAGGGGACCTGTGGCAGCCTCTGGAGACGTCTTTGGCCTCACACTTGGGACCTGGTGCTTCTGGTCTCAAGTAGACAGAGGCCAGAGGTGCTGCTGACCGCCCTGGAGCCCCGGAAGAGCCCCAGCAAGAATGGCCTGGTCTGCGGCCGGGGGCTGCGTCCGGGCCCCGCCTGCTGTGGGAAGTGGACCTCGTCACCCCGTCACCCTCCGTCACGCAGCCTGGCAGGCCCTGCTTCTGGTTGAAGCGCGTCAGACCCTTGGTGTTCAGCGCGGTTGTGGATAGGACTGTGCTCCAGCCTGCCGTCTGGCTGTGTGCTGGTTTCCCAGCGGTTCAGGGGTCCCCAGGACCACCCCCAGGTGTGATTCCTTAGGACCCCAGGACTCGGAGGGGCCCGGGGGGGTGTTGCTGCGGGAGACCCGGCCCCAGCTGCCAGCGCCCTCCCCACGAGCCCCCGGCCGGAGCTGTGACGACCGGCACCCTCTGCTTGGCCCAGCCCCGGCCCCAGACTCCCAGCAGGAAGGCAGGGGCCCAGGATAAAGCACACTGTGGCCCAGACGGTCTGGCACGGCGACACCTTGGTCACTCAGGCAGTGGGAGCCAGCCAAGGGCCGGTCTGGCTTCTGAGCAACTGTTCTTTTTCCTCTCGCGGAGTCTGAGGCTTTCTCCATTTTACCTGGTTTTGGTAGTTTGGTTACAGCAGCCCTGGTTTGTTCTCCTTTAGGTTTATTCTTCACGGGTTGCGTTTCGTCGTTGGGCCTGGGGTTTGGAGCTGAATGTGGGGAGTCTGGCTGTAGTTCTTCAGCACCACCCTGAGCCCGACTCTGCCCATCTGCCTTTGGTCTCCTCTCTGCTTGGTTTTGGGCCGTGGCGGGCGGAGTCCTGGGGGCGCTGGGCGCCCTTCTGCTGACCTGTCGGTCTCCTGGGCTCGCCGTAGCTGCCATTCTCTTCACCTCCAGAAGCTCCACCCACTTTTCCTGCGTCGTCCCCCTCTTGCCTCCGGTCACGTGTCCTTTGCCTTTGGAACACGCGGTGCGTGTTCCTAATCTCTGTCCCCGCATCTCATTCGCAGGGCTCTCCCCCAGTGGGGCTGCGTGTCCCTGTTTCTCTGCCTGCCTGGGCGTGGCTGGTGGGATGCGCTGGATTTAGTCGGCGCCTTTGCACGTGCCGGGCGCTGTTCCGATGGTCGTTAGGCAGCTTGGAGCGTCGGGCCCTGTCCAGGTTTTTCTTAGGCTGTCTTAGGGTACAGAGCCAGGTCAGTGCAGGGTGGACGTGGTCCCACCATTAGGCTGCGCCCTTCCGGGGGCTTGGGCCGCAGGTGACCACAGCATGTGTGCGGCTCTTGACCCCCCAAGAGGCCACCCTCACACTGGCGCAGGGCAGACTCGGCCAGGCGTTTGTCGTCCTTGGTGCGCGTGGTGACGAGCGAGCGTGGCTGCGGGTGGACGGGCTGGCCGGCCTCCACATCCCATCGTCCCATGTGTGCAGGGAAAGTGAAGAAGGAGCTGGACCACGACGACGGCCACCTGAGCCTGGACGAGACCACGAAGCTCCTTCAGGACCTGCAGGAGGCGCAGGCAGAGCGTGGAGGCTCCCGGCCGTCCTCCAACCTCAGCTCCCTGTCCAACGCCTCTGACAGGGACCAGCGCCACCTGGGTGAGGCCGCCTCGTGCAGAGTGGCGTGGGCCGCGGCTGGGAGGGCCCTGGCCCCTGGGGTTCCCGGGCCAGGCGGCTGCATTGAGGTGAAGGCTTTGGGTGGGACTCAGTCTAGGGATCTGGGGGCTTGGCCGGAAGGTGCTGCAGGTCCTGTGTCAGGAGGAGCCCCCAGCCGTGGACCTGCCAGCCTCCAGAGTGAGGGATTGGGAACGTTGCTTTCTTTCTGCTGTTCCTACTTGTGGTCCTGAAGCAGCATGTGGACAAGTGTGTTCCTGCAGGACCCTCGTGTGGGGAGAGCACAGGACCTTGCCTGGCCTGGGAGTCCCCTGTTGAACCAGTGAGGGTGGGTGGGTGTGTCGGGACCCCGCCTGGACAGTGCGTCTCCTGGCTGCTTGAATGTGCTAGATGAGTCCTCACGCTGCTGTTTTAGTTCCCAGATACAGACACCGAGTTACTCTTTCAATGTAACAGATCTTGGCGTTTGGGGGAGGGGGCGATGAGTGATCACCTGTAGAGGTTTGGCTAAAATTGTCTTAAGGACCAGCATTTTGGTCCCGTTAACCTTGTGATAAAGGCATGTGAAGGAGGTTCCAGGTGACCCTGGGGCAGCTCCAGATATGAGGATCCCAAGGTCCTGGTGGACTCAGGGTGACACTGGGGCTCCTCTGGAGCCTGGGATTGTCTGAGGCCCCCGGCTGAGGAGCCTTCCTTCCTGCAGAAGCAGCAGCCCTGCTGCGTGGAGGCTCGGGGCCCCCTTTCTGGGGCCATCGGGTGGCCCATCCCTGGGAGCCACGGCTCGGGGCTGAGGCCCGGGCTCAGCTGGCTGCAGCCACGCGGACGTTCGTGTTCAGCACACGTGCATTTGTAGCTTTTAAAGTTGTCCCGTGGAGCAGCGATGCCCCTGAAGGAGGGTCGTGAGCTGCGCACGTGTGGCAGACCCTGGGGTGACACGTCCCTCCTCTCCCGTGATTGCAGGAAGCCCTTCTCGCCTCAGTGCTGGGGAGCAGCCCGAGGGGACCCACGACCCGTACGAGTTTCTTCAGTCCCCAGAGCCCGCAGCCTCCACAAAGAGCTAGCCCTGTAGGTGGCCTTTGGTTGTTTCTTATTTTGTAAGCTTTTATTTGCATGTACGGAGTTTTTGTCATGAGACGAAGACTTTCATTTTTGTCCCCTTTGGCGTGCGGGAAGCAGCCCCGGGAGGTGGTGACTTGTCTGTCATCGTGTTAGCCGCACTGGGATGCAGCGTTTCTGTGAATGGCCCTGTGCGTCCTGAAGAGTTGGAGATCACTCGTAAAGGGGGTGTGACCAGATGCCGGGAAGCTGCTGTGGTCTGTCTCTGAGCTTCTCGGTGGCGGTGAAGTCCTCCTCTGTGCCTGTGTGGACGCACCTGTCTGCCCCGCGTCCTCTGGGAGAAGCCCTTGGGAGGCAGACGTGGGTGCGTCTGTCTCTGTTCCCTGCGGCATCCTACACGGCCCCACCTTTCCCAGGCGGGTCATGGCGGGGGCCGTGTGGGGGCTGGGAGTGAGGGCAGCGTCGCCGCTCTCTGAGCCTTGTGCTGAGAGGGGCGCCCCCTGCTGACAGCTGGCCTGTCCTGCTGGCCATGGTGAAGGGTTAAGTGTCCGAAAACGCTCTTTGTTCTGGATGTGTTTACTGGAAGCCTGTTTGTATTTGCAGAATGTAAATACAGGTCTTAATAAAAAGACACACAAAGAGTGTCGTTACGCATAGTTATTTACAGCACTGCTAGGTGCCCCCTTTTGCGTGACTTAGTAAAAGCGCTTGTCATGTGAGCTGGATGGCATTCCTTCTTCCTAGCCCCGTTTCCTGTGGCCTCCTCCGAATCTGGCCCGGTCCTTGGCACCGCAGTGACGTCCGGGGTCGCGACCATCCCCGCACAGCTTCCTGTTCTGTTCCCTTGCCGTGAAACGTAAAACCGGAGCCTCCGTTACCTCCCGGGGCAGGGTCAGTCCTGGGAGAGGCGTGTGGCCAAGAGGCCAGGGAGCAGGGTTGGCTGCCTCGCTGTCTGGACAGACGAGGATCCCCGCGAGCACCGGGGAAAGGGGAGCACGAGGCATCTCACAGGTGAAGCGTCAGGAGCAGCTGTGGCTGCTGTGAGCAGATGAGTTTATCAGCAGGGCTGGTACGGAGCAGACGCCCGGGGCAGGCTGGAGGGCAGCCGTCCTCCCTGCCTACACAGGGCCGCAGCCCGGCCGCAGAGCTGGGCCCGAACCCTGTGGCTGGCCCTCCAGTGCCCTGCAGGCCCCCCCAGCCCCCGACCTCAGCCACCGCCCCAGCTGTGGGGAGGCCTGGAGGGGCAGGATCTGGATTTCCACCCTTGGGATAGCGGTGGGCTCTGCCCCCAGCAGGGCTCAGGAGGCCGGGACCCCTGCGCATCCCAGGCGGGGTCCCCACGGTGCACCCCGCGGGCGTGGCCTCTCCCTGGCCCGCAGCCGGAGTTCTCCAGTAGACGCCAGCGTGACGTGGGGTATAGCACACGAGGGCAAGGCCACCGAGACACAGTATGAGTCCCTGGAGCCCAGACTCCCCTGAGGGCGTGGTCTCCACCACAATGGCCGTGTCAGCTGTAAACACAGGAGGTCGGACCCGTGCCTTGGTGCACGCGGCAGGGTGTCCCAGGGACCCGCACTCACCGGACGGACGCCTTGCCGCTCGGAGCTGCACGCCCGCTGGGAAGGAGGGCCCTCCGACCAAGGCCCCCATGTTTTCGTAAACCACCATCTCTCAAATTCCAGAGCATTCCATCACCCCGAAAGGAAACCACCAATTGGCCGCCACCCCCTGGTCCCCCTCCTCCCACCCTTGGAAACCACTCTGCTTTCGGTCTCCGCCGACGTCCCTGCCCTGGACATTGTGTTCAAGTGGAATCATGCACTCTGCGGCCTTTTGGGCCTGGCGTCTCTCAGCACAGCTTTCAAGGGTCATCCATGTTGTAGTAGGTGTTAGTGGGGCCCTGCGGGTGACCTGCCCTCACCACAGACCCTGCCGGGGCTCAGGCCACTCCTGGGGGTGTCGCGGCCATGAAGCCGGGGGACCTGGGGCCTCCGTGCCAGGCCCTCTGCCTAAGGAAGCCGGCAGGATCCCAGCCGAGACGCGCAGGCACTCCTGGTCAGAGTAACTGCCCAGCTGGCTGGGGCGGAGGGGGCTGGCTGCAGGCCTCATGGGGGACTGTTGACTCCCTGGAGAGAGAAAACAAAAGGCTGCTTCTGGAGGCCGCCTGGGCGGCAGTGCGGCATGGCCAGCGTCTGTCGTCTACAGCGCTTTTCTACTGGAAGCTTCCCTCAGAACAAGGCCTGTGAGAGGCACGTGCGTGCGCCGGTGGGCACTGTGCCAGCGCCCGCGCCTGCCCCGCGCCCCGCCCGCCGCCGTCTCCGGCGTGGCCACTCCCCCTCCGCGCCCACCTGGGCCCCCACCTGGGCTGGAGACCCTCCCAGTGAGGGCCGCTTTCCTGTCCCGGGTACGCACAGGCAGGCTTACAGAGCGCTACTTATCACAAGAGGCATGAGTGCCCCGAACTCCAGGCCTGTTGATCTGTCCCTCCGTGAAGACCAGGTGGGGGGTCTGGGTCGGGGAGGGGACGACGCAGCAGTTTGGGGACAGGAGCGGGCCGAGGTGGGCTTAGGTGTGGAGAGGCCTGGCTGCCCCGGCCGAGGATCGTGGCTGTGCATGTTCACGTGGCGAGCGGGCCCTGAGTTTGTAGCTTTTACAGTTGTTCCACGGAGCAGCGATGCCCCTGAAGGAGGGTCATTTCTCCAAAGTGTGAGCAGCTGAGTTCACCGGGCCCTGGGCCAGTCGGGAGGCCCTCACGACTGCAGACTTGGGGTGCCCTGGGAGGTGAGCGCCTGCCCCTCAGTCCCAGGTGGCCTCCTTCAGAGTCACGGGCGATGCTCTGTGGCCGGCTGGACTTGGGGGGCACTTGGTGTTGAGGTCATCAGCCCCCCAAACCCCGAGGGTGCGAAGTCCCCTGCACCGGTCACCGGCCTCACGTGTGTTTCTGGAGAAGCGTGTTCTGTGCAGGAGGCTGTGGGGACGTTCCTCTTAACCAGAAAGCACTCTGAAGAGCCGTGAGGACACGCTGACCAGCAGCCTGGGCGATGCCTGCTGCAGGCAGGAGCTGTGGCTGCCGCGGGGCTCCCAGGGCTCGGACCTTGGGAGAGGGAGGGCACGGAGTAAGCGCCACGCTGTCTGCGGGGCTGAGCTGTGCCTTCAGTCACCAGAGCTCACTGCTCGGACGCTCGCCACAGCCCGCGGCCTCTACTGCGCGGCGGGCTGGATTCTCGCGGTCACACCCTGCTCGGGTGGCCTGATGGTCTGCCCTGGGGCTGCCTGGTCCTGTCCTGGCGCCTGCCTCCCTGGGAAGTGCGTTCTGGGTGGAGGTGCCAGCCTGGGCCCGCTCACGGCGGGCACCGCGCGCAGAGGCCCTGGAAGCAGCCTGCAGCCCCTCATTCCCTGGGGCCCCAGGTGGGCGATCCCGGGAGGCCTGTGGCCCCCCACGCCCCTGCCGGCTGTGGTCAGCCGGGATTTCCAGGATGGGCATCCTCATCCCGGTGGTGCTGTGCTCCCAGGACAGTGCCGTCGGGTCAAAGGCAGCACTGCAGTTTGAGGGAATGGACACCAGGTGAGCGGGGAGGGGCCGGTCAGGCTGGGGCACAGGGCTGACCAACAGCAGAGTCAGCCTCCATCTCTGCTGCTGGCCCAGCAGAGGGTCCCTGACCCGCGGAGGAGCTCCCCTCTCCTAACCGGCCCCAGCCCCACCCAGGGGGCCTCGTAACCTGCCGGCTCCTCCACTCGTGCCTCTGTCCATCTGCACCAGACCCAGCCGTCCCTGCAGGCCCCGGCAGTAGGGCCGCCACACTGCTTGGAGGAAGTCAGCTTTCCAGCGCCCGGCCTGCCCGGCGCCGTGACTCCCCAGGAAGGTGCGTGGGGCATGGGTGGCTGGAGCCTGCGAGAGGCCGCCTCTGTGGACGGAGAGGGGACGTGTCCCTGTCCACCCTCCCTGTCCCCACCAAGGAAGGATCGCGATTGGTGATTGGCCGCACTCAGGGCCTTCAGATAGGAGTCCTTGGACACCACACTCAGGAACCAGGACTTTCTGGAGCTTAGGAATCGAAACGATGTGGCGAGAGGTGGTGGGGGAGGAGAGGCCCTGAGCCAGTGGGCTGGCCATCCTTGTGGCCTGAGCTGCCCACTCGGCACTGTGTCCACATGCCCCGTGCTCCCCTACTTGCCCCTGCTGTGGCCCTTCCGTGGCCTTCAAGGGGGCACCCGGGGCGTCAGGCTGGGGGAGCGCAGCCCAGACAGAGGCGCCCACACCCTGGACAGAGCCTGGAGTCTCGGCTCTTGGGTCAAGTGTGAGGACGAGGTTATAATGGACGCCCTGGCCTCCCCCGGCGTGAGCTGCTGAAGCAGTGGGTCGGGGGCACGAGCCCACCGCCTTTTCACCGAGGGCTGAAGTTCTCCAGGCTCAGGCACGGGTGGTGAGGGTCCCTCCTGAGGGTCTCTTGGGCCTGCCCTTGTGCCACCCTGCCGCGCCCCTAGAGCTGGTGATGCGTACCGGGGGCGGGGCCCCGGCTTTGTGACACGTCTTGGGTGTCCACTTAGTGTTGCCAGGAGACCCGGCTCCCCTCACATGGGCTTGGGCTGAGCGAGAGGCACTTTGCGTTCCCGCTCATCCAGGACCTGCGAATTGTGAGAGGAGTGAGGAGAGTGTGTTCTGGCTGCGCGTCCGGCTGCGGGGAAGGCGGGTGCTCCGCCCCTCTGCTCTGCCCCTCCGTCTGCAGGGAGTCCAGGACCACGTGGGACGCGGGTGAGACACGGGTCCAGAAGCTGCCAGGATCTGTGCTGGGGGACGGTCAGAAAACGTGCTCACAGAGGTCGTGGCTGGCTCAGGACGCAGCGTGCAGCCAGCCCGATGCCCTGTTCCGGGGAGGGTGGGGACGGGGTGGGGACAGTGTGGATGGGGTGGGAACAGACTGGGGACGGGGTGGGAGGGGCTCTGTCTGCACTGCGGACAGGTGAGTCAGGAGACCTGGGACACCCCTGCTTCCATGGCGACCACAGCCTGTGAATCTTGGCCATGGTCGTGTCGGGGGCCTGGAGGTGACAATGACCTTACGGGTCATCCCAGCACCAAACACAGACTGGAGCCCCAGAGAAGATGGAAAACAAGATGCAGGAACCAAAGTGGGGCAAAAAGTGGACCCAGGCACCATTATGCCCCAAACAGGGCTAATTTCCTGAGCCCAACACCAGCGGTCTGCCCTGTAGTGAAGCCAGAATGACCCAGGGGAGGTGGCGCCAGGACAGGGCACGGAGGGAGAAGGCGGCTGTTACCAGGGTGGGCAGGGGCAGAAGATGGCCCCAGGGCCCCGGCCCAGGAAATGGCCTGGAAAACACCGAGCAGTGAGGAACGAGCCCAGAAACCTGAGGGTGTGCAGCTGTGGTGAGTGCTGTGTGCTGTGTCGGTATGTCTGTGTGGCGTGTGTGGTGTGTGTGTGTGTTGTGTGCGTGCATGCGTGTGTGTGTATGTGTGGTGTGCGCGTGTGTGGTGTGTGTGTGCATGTGTGCGTGTGCGTGCATGTGTGTGTGGTGTGTGGTATGTGTGTGTATGTGTGGTGTGCATGTATGTGTGTGGTGTGTGTGTGCATGCGTGCGTGTGCGTGCATGTGTATGTGGTGTTTGTGTGTATGTGTGGTGTGTGGTGTGCATGTGTGTGTGTGGCGTGTGGTGTGTGTGTGTGCTACGTGCTGTGTCTATATGTCTCTGTGTGGCGTGTGTGGTGTGCGTGCGTGTGTGGTGTGTGTTGTGTGTGGTGTGTGCGTGCATGAATGTGCGTGCACGTGCGCGTGTGGTGTGTGTGTGTGGTGTGCGCACGTGTGTTGTGTGCGTGCATGAATGTGCATGCACGTGTGTGTGTGGCGTGTGATGTGTGTCCGCGTGCAGCAGCAGCGTGGAGCCGCGTCTCAGGACGGGCGGGGCAGGAGAGCCTGTCGCCGCGCCGGTCGCTGGGCCTGAGGGGTTCCAGTTGCGCCGTGCAGCGGTGGCCATGGCGGCGGGGGGACCTGGCGCCTGGCGGGGTGCTGAGTGGAGAGGAGCCGGCAGGACGAGCCACAGCCGCGGTGAGAGGTGGAGCCGGACAGGAAGGCGGGGACAGTCCCGTCTTGGGGCAGAGGGCTCGGCCCCACGTGAACATTCTATGGATGACGAGCGCTCGCGGCCCTGCGTGGCTCTCATCACCCCGCGTGTCCCCTCGGCCGCAGGGTGCGGCTCACGAGGAGAGGCGCGGGACGAGCATGGGCCGCGGCCCCTCCACCCCGTCTGCTCTCTCCTCCCCCAGGTCCTCTTGTTCAGAACAACCCAGCTGATCCCGACGTCCCAGCGCGGGGCCTGGAGAGGAAGGACTTTGGCCACGGTTGCCAGGTCTGCATGCAGGAGGCCCTGGGTCAGGGTCGGGAGTCCCGGGTGCCACCTCGCATCACCACATGGCAGGCCTGCTGACGGGCTGGCGGGTGTCCGCGCGGCCAGCGCCGTGGGCCCCGGCTTTCACTGAAGACCCACCCACTCGGCCCTGCATTCTGAACTTGAGGTGCCCGGGGTGTCAGGGTGACTCTCAGATCTGATGGAGTAAATCTTTTCAGAAGATCTCTGGGAGAAGGTGAGTGGGTGCACTTGAGTCTCCACGCCTCCCGGGGGCTTGCCCTGTGTCACCTTCAGTGACAGGCTGGCTGGTCCATCTCAGGACAGAAGACTCAGCACTTGAACTTTATAAATGCCAGTTACATTGTGTCATAGGTAATCTCATTGTTTCTTCTTCCGGGAGACCTGTAGGACTCTGTGTCCTCGAAGTTCTCACTTTCACCACCATAGATATATTCTTTTTTCCACTGTCTGGTTCTTGGAGTATAATTTAGGACTAAAGTCTTAAATCTCCTTGCACTACGGACATTGCTTCACTTTTTTTCTTTGTTTCTTCTCTTACGCCCTCTTCCTTTTCCTCTTCTGGAAACCCTGACAGACAGACATTGTGTCTGTGTCACTTAAATTTGCTCTCACAATTATCCCTTCCACACGTTTCTGTTTCAAGATCTGCAGTAATCCCTTGATGTGACCTTCCACGTGACAGGAGTTTGATTTTTGGCAACATCTTTTCTGCTAGTTGGCCCTTCCATCTGAATGCTTTCATCTGGGAATCATGTTTCAATACCAAGCCTGCCTTTCTGGGTTCTGAACCCCTGGTGCCTTTGTTGTGTTGTACAAATGTGCTATTAGATGCTCGTGAAACCCACGCAAACTCAGGGCTGCTGCGTCCCAACGTCCACACAGCGTCACATCCAGAAGACCAGAGCAGATGACCAAAAGCTGTGGCCAGCAGCTGAAACCTGCTCTTAGGACAATCCCCAAGGGGAAGTCACAGCTCACAGAAAAAACAGTCTTAGAATATTTTTCAACATTTCTGTCTCTTCCTAAAGTAACACATTAATATCAGCTATATTTTCTGTGCACTTCTTTCTGAAGACAATGAAGGCTGTGCACAGGGCCTTCTGACCTCAAAGTTCCACCTGTAATAGCTGTTAACATCCTTCCCCCCTCCAACACCCCCAAACACCCGACAGCCACCCTGGCCACGTCCTTCCCTTTCCCAGTGGCCCTGCCCACCTGACTGGCCGGAAGGGCCACGGTTCCCTCCCACCCCTGGAGGGCCTGTCCCTGTGGAAGGAAAAACACAGGACTCTGGAAATGTGGCCTCTCCTGCCACAGGGGAAACCTGCAAGATTTCTGGTGGATGAAAGTGTCACATGATCACACCAGCTAAAGCTGGCTTTTCCTGCTCCCCTCTCGGTTTCCCCGGGGGCGAGGACCTTTTCCTCACCGGGTCCCCCGTATCCCATGAGCCCTCGGTTTCCCCGGGGGCGAGGACCTTTTCCTCACTGGGTCCCCCATATCCCATGAGCCCTCGGTTTCCCCGGGGGCGGGGGCCTTCTCCTCACCGGGTCCCCCATATCCCATGAGCCCTCGGTTTCCCCGGGGGCGGGGGCCTTCTCCTCACCGGGTCCCCATATCCCATGAGTCTTCTGATGGGGCGTGTGCATCTGTAAACCAGCCCCCGGCATCATTACTGCAAGTGGCCCCCAGGCCATGAGGGGCTGGTAGCTGCCCGCCCTGCGGTCATGGTGGGGGGTAGGGGGGTGCCCTTCGTTCCTCATCCAGGGGGCCACACCCCCCCAAGAGCTGTTTTCCGCAGCTGTGATGTCACCGGGGCCCCGGGCGATGCTGGGCCGTGGGTCCCGCCCCCAGAGTCCCCGGGCCACGAGGGCAGGAGCCCATGGCCTGCCATGCCCCGTCCTGTCTTGCAGATGGCGTTCTGGGCCAGGATCTCGAGGCTCCTCCTGCCAGGAACCGCGTCCAGGAGGAGCACAAAGACTGTGCCCCCCCAGCGGTCCAGGGTGAGTGGCTGGTCGCAGCCCGTCCACTACTTGCAGATCGTGGCCTGGATCGTGTTCCTCATTCTGGTCTTCACCACCTTTGGCATCTTCATTCCCCTCCTGCCACCCGAGTGGAGATACATTGCCTACAGTGTATCCTTTGACTGGGGGCATTGCTGTCGTCTAAGGGGGGGCGGGGCTCCCAGAGGGGCCTCCAGCAGGCCTGGCTCCGGGCCGCCCTTGGAGGTGGTCAGACCTGTCCTCTGCCCCGGCTCCCACTGTCACAGTGCTGGAAACCCCACAGCTGTCCTCCAGGCAGCTGCTGGCTCGGGGTCTGGGCTACAAATGCCCACCAGTGCTGGGGCAGGGAGAGGGTGCCCAGCCGGCAGCAGGGGTGGGAGGGTCCCGGGTAGACAGAGACCCCAGGAGTGGGGGAGCCGCAGACGGGCCACGCACTTTCCCAACCATGGCTAAGCAGTCAGTCTGTGTTGTCCAAGAGGAATGATGGGTTTTAATAAGGACTTGAAGAGCTCGCGTGCCCCCGCGAGTGTCAAGTATGTGGAGCCGAGGCGCTGCCGTCTGTGATAACCTGGGGTGGCTGTGTTCTGGGCGAGAGACGTCTGCTCTGAATGCTGGGGTGTGCGTCAGGGTGGGCGTCAGGGTGGCGCGGGACTCCACCAGGAACCCCGGCCCTCACAGTGAGGGTCGCCACACATTACAGCCAGTGGACAGGCTGGGCTGCTGCGAAGTGGGTGTTGGAACCAGCTTCTAAGAGTGGGGTGTTTTCACCTGTGGCTACACTGCCTGCCTCTTCTCCTAGGCTGCCCCATGCCCCTGGCCAGGTGCGTGTAAGTGGTGGGGCTCGGGCGCGAGGGAGGTGGCAGGACCAAGAAGGGCCCTCTGTCTCCCGGGGCCTCCCAGCCCCTTATCATGGCGTCTTTCAGTTTTGAAGAAGTGGAGAGAACAGTGTGATGGACCCCAACTACCAGGTACTCAGCTTCAACAGTTAAGATTTTGCCAGTGTTGTTTCATATCTCACACACATACACTGAGTATCTTTAAAAATCCCGGACATCATGAAATTTCACTGGAATGCCCCAGTTTGCATCTGACGAAGACTTTTGTCTCCACACCACCATTCTTCTTATCTCACCTTAAAAATCCCATGGGAAGTTACCAAGATTGACACTTGTCATTTTGCAGAGGTGGGGCCCCCCTGAGCCCCAAAGGCCCCCCTGAGCCTCAATCAGTCAGAAAAACCAGGGCATCTGCTTGGAGTGCCTCTCACTCAGATGAGGCCCATTTTTTGCCCCTCGAGGTCATAGAGATAGATTTCTTTGTGATAATGTTTGCGATGATCAATTTCCTTAATAGGAAAAGAGCTCTTCAGCTTTTCTGTTTCATCTTCTGTTTTGGCAAGTCATGTTTTTCAAGAAATTTTAGTATTTTGTCTAAATTGTCAAATTTCTTGGAATAAAATTATTCGCACTATTTCCTGTTACCTGTAGGATCTGTCGTGATGCCACACAGCAGTGGGGCATCAGTCTTCCTAGGGTTTATCGCTTTTATCGATTATTCAAAGAGTCTGCTTTTGGACTTTTATTTTTACTATTTATTTTCAACGTATTGTGGCTTTAATTTCCTCTTTTTCTACCTTCTTTTTTTCTTTTAAGATTGATTTTTATCTATTTATTTATTTATTTTGGCTGTGCCAGGTCTTTGCTGTGGCACGTGGGATCTTCATTGTGGCACGTGGGATCTCTTAGTTGCAACAAGTGAACTCTTAGTTGCAGCATGCAGGATCTAGCTCTCCGACCAGGGATCAAATGCAGAGTCTTACCCGCTGGACCACCAGGGAAGTTCTGTTTTTTCTACCTTCTTGAGGTGGAAACTTAGGCCATTGATTTTAGACCTTTTTTCTTTTTGTCGTATCTGAAGCTATAAGTTTCCCCGTAGGTGCAAGCACACACAGACCTACAAACACACAGATACACACACACAAATATACATACACTGCACAAGTCACAAACCAGCCACACATATGGGCACCCGCTCTGTCACACACACAGAGGCACAGAGGCACAAAGATGGAGGCCAGAGGTCCAAGCTGGTTTGGCAGGGCCTTGCTGCCTCTGAAGTTCCCAGGACCTGTCCCAGCTCTGGTGGCCTCAGGCATCCCTTGGCTTTAGATGCCGCCACCTCTGCGTCCTCACAGGGTTGTCCCGCTGTGCGTGTCTGAGGCCTGATCTTCTCCTCTTCTAAGGACACCAGTCCTGTGAGATCAGGACCCACCATAAGGACCTCATCTTAACTTGATCGTCTGCAAAGACCCCACCTTCAAGTAAAATCATCCACAGTTCCTGGGGTTAGGACTTCACCATCTTTTGGGGACACCGTTCAGCCTCACCTGTGGGTCTTTGCTTATGTGCTGGCTATGATGCTGTGTCTTCATTCTCTTTTGACCCAAAACTTAGCTGAGTCTTGGCCCTTGGAGCCTTTCTGAGTGTCCCCGGGTGCTTTGTCCAGTAGCCACTGTGAGCGCTTACCTGCTTTGCGCACAGCAAGGAGCCCCGGGGTCAAGTGCACCCCGTCCCACATGGACGGCCATTTCTCCCCAGAGGCCTGGTCCCCTGGTGGGCCCCTTGCCTCTGGGTGGCTCAGCACCCAGTCTGTGTGGCCCCCTCCTGCCTGTCCCAGCGGTGGATGCAGGATGGCGTCCCTGTCTGTTCAGAGCTCAGACGACCTTCAGGACATGTTTTCTGGTCCAGTTTCCTGCCCCCCAGACCCGCCACTGCCCCAGCGATGTTCCTCAGGCCACGGCAGCCGCACTGGGGCGCCATGCTATGGCCACTAGGGGGCGCCAGCGTCCCTCGGCGCCTGCAGGGACCCAGGAGCAGGGAGGGCAGGGTCCCGGGTCAGGGCCGCGTGTGGCATTCCGTGGGCCCGGTGGAGACAGGGAAGCGTCAGCAAGGCTGCAGGAGCAGCGTGGGGGTCACCGCCCAGGAGCCTGGCCGCCCTCGGCGTGCGGAAGGCACCGGCCGGGGTGGGGCTCCTCTGGGACCCGGGCGGCGGGGGGGGGGGGGGGGGGGGTGTGTGAGGCAGCTCCGCGGGGGCCCCGCCCTCCCGCTGCAGGACCGGCGAGGCAGCCGTGTGACAGGGCGGGCATCCTGGGCTGGCGCCCGGTGCTGCTTGTTTACTGAACAAAGATAGTTGCTAGGGGACCGCTGCGTCCTCAGAACAGCTCGGGGCCCTGCTTTGCAGGGGAAGTGAGACGGCAGACCGGGTTCTTTTTATTATTTACTTGAACCTAAGACGCTCCTGAGATAAAATTACATCGAAAGTGAAAGCTGGCAGCTTGAGGGCGCGCCACCCCGCCTGTGGCACCTTCTCTTCTGGGGGCTCAGTGACGGCCACTGAGTGTGTGAACGACAGCGGGAATGGCCGGGTCGTCTCTGGCAAGCCAGACGCGGGCAGGCAGGTGGGGCCACGCGTGTACCTGTGGCAGACGCGTGACGTCTGAGGGGCCGTGGCAGCTTGGCCCACCGCGTCTGGATCTCGGGATCCCCCGGGCACCTGCAGGTTTAGGGGCTCCGCAGGGCTGCCTGTCAGGCTTGGGTTGGGCCCCCGGGCACCTCCACCGTGAGGATGAGGGTCTGAGTGTGGGCTGCAGTCCCCCCGCTCTCCCTGGCGGCGGTCTCGTGTGGAGCCGAGTGTGGACGTGCGGACAGAACCCGTGGGCCACACTGGGCTCCAGCCTCCCAGCTGCCCTCCTGGCCCCCGCCCCCCGGCGTCTGATGGGGACAGTCCTACTCTAGCTCTGCAGAGCAGGGCCGCACCTGGGCCGCAGTGCGACTTCCTGCCACATCTCCTGTCCCGGGCCGTGCCCCCGCCTGTGTCCTGCGCTCGGGACACGCTCCCGTCACCTCAGCAGCCACACACACAGCGCTGCGTCGGCTGTGCCTCAGGCCTCGGGAAGCGGGCGTAGGGGCACCAGCGAGCCCGGACCGTGCTGGCATCTCCAGACGGGACCGTGCAGGCTGGCCGCTGACCACCTCCCACTGCCCCACACCCTGCACAGGAGCGTGGCTCAGTCTGCTGGACGGCAGGGGCAGGGAGGTCCAGGCCACAGGAAGGGCGTCCCTGTGTGGCACCGAGGGATCCGGTCAGTCCCGTTCCCTGTGTAGGTCCCCCGGCCTGGCTGGTCCTCGGCTCTCACGCCCTCACCGTGGTCTCTGCGCCCCCTGGCTGGGCCGGGCCTCTGTTGCCCCACGCCTGGCACCCACGGCCCTGGGTGTGCACTGGAGGCTGGAGGACAAGGGAGACCAAGCAGCTTTGGCCAGACCAGCCCCCCACTGAGGCTCGCCGTGCAGCAGGGATGCTTGGTCCAGGCAGGACCGCGCCTGTGAGCACAAACTGGGGCTGAGCATTACAGGCAGGGCCAGCAGGCCGTGGACCCCGACGGCGGTGCAGCCTGAGAAGGACCCCAGAAGAGGGGCCTCCTTGCTCAGAGTCTGCACTGCCGGTGGGCCTCTGTACAGGCACCGTAGACCCTGTGCACACGTGGCCTTGCCACGAGACCCTGTGGGTGGGCGGAGAGAGGCATCTCCCCACCACGCCCAGGCTGCCCTCGCAGGAGCTAGACCTGTGAACCCGAACCCTCCCGGCTCAGAACCTTCCTGGGAAGCAGGGCAGGGCTGATGCGGAGGCCAGGCCGACACTTCCTCCCCTTCTGTTTGGTTTCCATGGGGACAGTGTGTCAGTCCCTGAAGAGGAGGTGGAGAGGGTGGGATGTGAGGAACAGATTTTACCCTGGGAGCCCTGGAGGGCGTAGGCCTGGGGGTTCCTGGCTGGGGGGAGAGAGCGAGACAGAGACAGACAGACAGACGGCCCCGGCCCACTCACCACAAAGGCTCGCTGGGGGTATTGGAGCCCTCCCTCCCTCCCTCCCTCCTTCTCCTGATGGCACACATGCTCAGTGTGGCCTCCCCGCCCCAAGGAGCTCCACCACCCGGCTTCGGCACCAGGCTTGGTGCCCGCGGACGCACACAGGCCTCTCCCGCTGTCCCGGTGAAGCTCCACTGGGGTTGCGGGGCCACGGCCTCCAGCGGACCCTGCTCTGTCCCTCAAGGACAAAGGACTCGGGTGGGTTCTGCTGGGCACGCCGGTGCCAGAGGGTCCACTCCTATTCCCGGCCAGGCACAGGCTCCCGTGGCTGCCTGGGGCCTGGACACCTAGCCGCCCGGAGCAGAGGCCCCTCACGCGTGCCGCGCAGGCCGAGCTGTCCCTTGACTCCCCCCAGGTGACTGGCGGGATTTGCCTCTTCCACCTCTTGGTCCACCTGATTGTTCTTTCCATCGATCCGGCCGACGCCAACGTCCGCCTCAAGAACTACTCACGGACTGTGTCGACCTTCGACCGGTCCAAACACGCACACGTCATCCAGAGGCAGTACTGTCACCTGTGCGAGGTCGCCGTGTGAGTGCCCGGCTGTGTGAGGGGCCCCCCCGCGCCGTCCCGCAGGGGTGGGCTGGGCTCAGGCGTACCTGGTCCCCAGCAGCCGATGGGCACCGCCCCTTTTGCAGAGAAGCAGGGGCCCCGACACGCAGCCCCCCGCCAGGCCGGGGCAGGAGCGCTGTAGCCTTGGGTCTCACACAGGCCTCTGCCCCCCGACCGGATCACAGCCCGGGGCTGCTCAGGGCCCCAGGGGTGTCAGTAGGCGGCCAGGAGGGATCTGACTCAGCCTCCGGGCCTCAGGCCCTGGCGCCTTGTGGCCGCCGCGCCCGCCCGGGCAGGCACCCACCGCGTGGGTTTGGCCCTGTAGGCAGACAGGGGCTCTGACAGGCTGCCCCTCCCAACCTTCCTTCCAGGACTGTGAAAGCCAAGCATTGTAGCACCTGCAACAAGTGTGTCTCAGGCTTCGACCATCACTGCAAGTGGCTGAACAACTGCGTGGGGAGCAGGAATTACTGGTGAGGGTTCTCCCCACCCGGGACGTCGGGCCTGGGGCAGCACTCAACCCTCACGCGGCTCGCTCCTGCCTCCTCCGGGACGTGCCTCCTTAAGGGGCCTCCTAACTGGCGGAGCACCTCAAGGTCCACCTGCCGAGGGGACGGGTGAGAGGTGTGGCCCTGCCGTGCAGAGCACCGAGGGGGCCGGAAGTCCCGACAGCGGCTCCGAGCGCGCAGAGCTGGCTGAGAGGGCTCTCCTGGCAGGCGCCTCCCCGTGTCCACCGGGCAGGGTCGGCAGGACGGGGGGGTGGGGGGGCCTGTGCGGGGTTATCCGGGGCATTGGGGGAGGACCTCAGGGCAGGCATAAGGGGACTTCAGGTGAACTACAGACACTGTTTAACACTGAAAATGTTAAAGGTATAACAGCGGAAAGACTAAGGGAAGGCGTTTTAGTGGAACCGTATTCCAGGAATTGCCACCCAGGCTTTATTTGTTCTGACGGGAAGGCCATTCTCCGTGTCTTTTGTGCGCAGAGCGCAGCAGTGATTTGGGTCTAAAACCGAAGCACGCAGCCCTGACGGGTGTGCCTTTCGAAGGCAGTGTGGCCCTGCTCCTCGGCGCTGGCATCAGTACCCCGGCCGGCTGTGCCCTTGGCGGTGGCTGGGAGGGAGCCGGGTCTGAACCAGGGGGCCCGGGAGGGACTGGCTTGGACCAGTCGCACCCTGTGTCTGAGCCTCCGTCTCCCTCTTGCGAGCTGGGGTGCTTAGCGTTAGGGTTAGGGCCCTCCTCAGGCCTCCTGTAGGACCGAGTGAGATCTCAGGTGCGTGTTGTGGAGACGTGGGTCTGTGCGGTCACCCCGAGAGCAGGAGAGAGAAGCCCAAAGGCTGGGAGCCAGAGGGGGAAGGGCTGCGGGACGGCGGCCGGGGCACACCCTCAGCAGGGGCGACCCCGGGTCGCGCACGCTGCCCTGGGCCCCGGCACGCGTGCCGCCTGGCTCCCCGGGCCCGGGCTGTGCAGCCGCCCGAGCAGGCTCTCCTCCCACAGGTACTTCTTCACCTCAGTGGCCTCAGCTGTGGCCGGACTGCTGTGCATGGTCGCCACGCTGCTGTACATCTTCACCCAGTACTTCATCAACCCCGCCGGGCTGCGCACCGACCCACGCTACGGGAGTGTGTGCTGCCCCGCGCCCAGGCCTGGGCCTCCCCTCCCGCCCCCTTCCCTTTGGGGGGCCACGTAGGGCAGCCCGGGGTCGAGCAGCTGTCCAGGATGAGTTGTGGGGTGAAGACGCTTGAGCTGGAATTCGGTCTTCACTGGCCAGCACACGACCCTTCTCTGTTTTTCTTCACTTAATTGTTGGAAGCTGCGTGGCTGTGGTGTCAGGTCCCCTTGGGTCACAGAGGACTGTATCCTGGAAATGCCCCAGGTGGTGGCTCTGACCTTCCAGCTCTAGTTAGAGTGGGGAGGGCCCAGCGGGGCAGCGCAGTGGACGCTGGGGTCAGGCTCTGTGACCTGGGCACCTAGTTACCCTCTCCCAGCTTTACCTCTCAGATCCATAAAGTGGGTCGTGATACCCACCGCAGTCAGGAGGGGCTGCAAGGGTACTTAGGTCAGGCAGAGCACACCTGGGCAAGGAGGAAGGGCTCACCTGGGCAGGGAGGGGCTCACCTGGGCGGGGGAGGTGCTCACCTGGGCAGGGAAAGGCTCACCTGGGCAGGGAGGTGCTCACCTGGGCAGGGAGGGGCTCACCTGGGCAGGGAGGGGCTCACC
>NW_021703768.1:1504875-1521012 GCF_005190385.1 Monodon monoceros | reverse complement strand
GCTCACCTGGGCAGGGAGGGGCTCACCTGGGCAGGGAGGGGCTCACCTGGGCAGGGAGTCACTCCCTCAGGCTGGTGTTCCCTCCCCCACTGCCAAGCTCCGTCCCCAGGTACTCACCTGACGAGAGGTGCTACCTTGTCCACAGGAGCTGGACGCGTGTGCCTCTCCCCCTCTCCACAGGTATCTCCGACCAGAACACGTGGCTCCTGCTCCTTCCGCTTTTCCCCGTGAGGACGAGCACGCCGGTCTTCCTGGGCATCGGGGCGCTGACGCTGCTGCTTGAGCTCGTCAGCCTGCTGCTGCTCGGCCACCTGCTCCTTTTCCACCTCTACTTGAGTGCGTGCCCCCCGTGTTGGCCGGCCTTTGCCCTGCGTTCACGTGGGTCCCCGGGCAGGCAGCCTCCGCCAGAAACAAGCTCAGAGCACAAAGGACAAGTGACGGGAAGAGAAGAAACACCCCACGAGGGGCAGAGGGCTGAGTCCTATTCCAAGGCCTGCGGAAAACATCAAGGAGGTTCAAAAAGTGGTCAGTTAAGGTGTTCAGAGATAGAAAGGAATAGAATCTATGAGGCAGGAACAGGACACTGTGGAAAAGAACAGGGAGATTTAGAGAAGCAAAAACCAGAAATCCTAACAATGAAGAGCATTGAACTCAGCGATGGGGTCTCCACTAACCAAACTCGCTTGAGGGAGAACGGGTGGTTTTCTCGTGTCCACACGGCAGCTGCCCGGGGCAGGCTCCATCTGCCTTTAAAACGAGGGGAGGAGGCCTGTCCTGCACCCTGTGAAGATTTTGTTCGGAAGCCACAACCATCACCAAGCTCTGCGGCCCCGAAGGGAAGGCGAGGGGCCTGTGGTGGCCGTGCCGGTGCTCTGGCGCCCACCATCCCCCGCTGAGCCAGAGACGAGGGCAGAACCCGCCCTGGAAGCCCCAGAGGGCTCCCTCAGCGTGCACGGCGGGGCCCGCAGGGCCCTGGGCTCGGGGCCGGGGTGTGTGTCGGGGGCCGCTGCGTCTGTCCAGGTGGAGCGCGCCCAAGCGCTGCTCTGTGCGCTTCTGCAGCTGTTGGGGACGCGGTGAGTCCGCAGGAGTGAGGAGGGGCCTGGAGAAGTCAGGCCCACAGGACTTGGAGGCCGGCTGGACATGTAAGGACAGAAGTGTCCAGGGGCTGGTGATGCCACCGTCACCGAGGGCGAGGACACACAGGAGGCCTGTACAGGGGGAGACATGCTGGACTCAGGACCGAGTGGGTTTATTTTAGGGTCTTTGAACCTCCAAGAATGGATTTCCAGGAAAACGTTGGGATTTAGCTATTGTTAGTTACAGTAAAAGTACCCTAGAACGTATCTACTTAACATCCTTGCGACCTCTCAGTTTCTGTGGGGTCAGACTCAGCGCAGTGGCGAGTCAGAATTCAGTCCAGGCTCAGCGCAGTGGCGAGCGCTCAGCATGAGATCGAGTGAAACCCTCGGGCTGGAGGCTCAAGGAAGAGCCAGGCGCCGCAAGTGGGGGAGAGAAAGCGCCGTGGAAGGCGCTGAGGAAGAGGATCCTCCGGCTGCCCAAGCCGGCGGGTGGGCACTGCAAGGCGGTGGACACAGGTGGACCTTCCCCAGCGCGGCTGGGCTCCGGCCACAGCTCCCAGGCCGCGGGGTGCGTGGGGCTCTGCGTCCGTGTCCCCTCCTCCGCTTCGTCACTGCGGTCCGATCACCACACCTCACGCCAAGTGCAGTCAGAAGAGGGTGGGCGCCGGAGGCACGCAGGGGCATCTCACAGTCTGGATTTGGTGGTGTTTGTGCAAACCCACACAGAAGAATGAATATTTTCATGAGAATACAAACAGGGTCAAGTTTACATCCTCAAAGTGTGACACAGGTTCTGAGGGAACGTGTGCAGTTACTCAAGAAAGATAAGGCAAACGAAGCCAAAGCCCTTGTAGGAGCCCCCAGGGAAGGGGACGGGGAAGGCGTCCTGAGCCTCAGGCCCCCGCGGGGCAGCAGCCGAGCGGGCCTTGTGGGGCCTTGTGGGGCCTCGTGGGCCCTTGTGGGGCCTCGTGGGCCCTAGTGGGCCCTTGTGGGGCCTCGTGGGGCCTCGTGAGGCCTCGCGGGGCCTTGTTGGCCCTAGTGGGCCCTTGTGGGGCCTCGTGGGGCCTCGTGGGGCCTCGTGGGCCCTTGCGGGGGCCTTGCAGGGGCCTTGCGGGGCCCTTGTGGGGCCTTGTGGGGCCTTGCAGGGCCCTTGTGGGCCCTTGTGGGCCCTTGTGGGGCCTTGTGAGGGCCTTATGAGGCCTTGTGGGGCCTTGTGGGCCCTTGTGGGGCCTTGTGAGGGCAGGCGGCCCTCCGTCTGCTCCTCGAGCGGCACATAGGCTTCTGTGGGTGGCCCTTTTCGCTTTTCAGAAATGATGGTCAACCCTCCGTTCTCACGTCTGTTAGTTTTCAGGGAACGTTTGGCCCCTCTGCGAAGGCACACGAGTGAAGCGGGCACAGAGCATGCTTTCGTTAATAGTGCTTTTCTATTGACAAACATGTTTGAGAGTTTCTTCTAACAACCTGGGGTCCTTCTGCCACGTGTGAGAGCTGGTGTCTCACCTTAATTAAAACGGAGCTGGGCTCAGCACTCCCCCGTCCACCTTGGCTTTACGGGCCTGTGAGGGACACAGGGCCGTGGCTCCCCTGCCCGGGACAGGGCTGGTGGGCCACTGCTGGCCGCGGCCCAAGGCCAGCCGGGCTTGGAGTGGCCTGGGAACCAGCCCCCAACGCCCCGGACCACGGAGGGCGGGTTGCTCTGCAGCTGAAGGAGGGTGACTCTGCCCCTTGCCTCCTTCCTCCTTTCTAGGGGCCAAGAAGTTGAGCACATTTGAGTACATAATGCAAAGCGACAAACAGCAGAGCTCGAAGCCCCTGGCAGTGAAGAGAGATGTGACCCCACAAAGAAAAGGGTTGTCACAGGTACTGGACGTCTCTCTGCTTCACCATCCAGGTTCATGCAGGGCTGGGGCAAGACCCAAGGTCACCTTGCAGCTAGGACCCCTTAGCCACAGTCCTTCGCTTCTGTGTTGGCGTGTGTGTGTGGCTGTATGTGCATGTGAGTGAGTTTGGCACGTAGTGTGCGTGTGTGTGTTGTATCATTTCCGAGCGCACTCTCCACAGATCAAGCCAGCAGGGCCGACTCCCTTCAGGCCGCCCGTGTCTGCAGCTGGTGCTCATCAAAGTTAACATTCACTCTTCAAAGGTCACCGTTAAGAAAATGAAAATATAAGCCACAGACACAAATAATTATTTGCAAATCATATACTTGTACCCAGAAAATGTATAGAACTTTCAAAACTCAATTATAAGAAAATCGACCCAGATTTTTAAATGGGCAAAAGATTTGAACACACTGCACCAAAGGGGATCTATGGGTGGCAGATGAAAAGAGGGTCAACATAATTCGTCGTAAAGGAAACATGAAACCACAGTGAGACATCACACATGTCCATTAGAGTGGCCATAATCAGAGAGACCAGCCGCAAGTGTCGGCGAGGCTGTAGATGGCGGGCTCACACATTGCTGGTGGGGATGTGAAACTACATCACTTTGCGAAGAGGTTTGGCATTTTCTTAAAAAGTGAAATATATACGTCTCAGTGACCCAGTCACCCCGCTCCCTGTCTCTTGCCAAAGAGAAGTGGAAACGCGCACACATGTGTAAGGGTGCGGGGAAGGGTGCCCCCCTCCCCTCCTGTGAGGTCCCTTCCCAGGACCCAGGAGACTCTGAGGTGCCACTGCTCCAAATCGACTGAAAGTGTCAACAACTTGCTTTCATTTTATAACTTTCCTTTGTCTCCCACAGCAGCTGGATAACCACCTGAGATCACCTGTGCAGGGGTAAGTCGTCATCTGCCTAGAGCAGCTATATTCTCCTCTTAACTGGCTTACTTTAAAATGTCTTTCTTAGCCCAAGGAACATCCTCCATATGCTTTCCTAATATTTTCGTAATTTTTACTTGCTTTCTTTACACTTGGTTTTTAAACCATCTTCTATTTATTTTTGTATTTACTGAAATAGCCAAGGTTATTTTATTACAGCCTAGCTGTTGGTTACCACCTCATTAATTAAATGGCCCGCTTTTCCTCATCAAATCGAAAGGCCGTTTTCCTGATACCCCGAGCTTCCGCAAGCTCTGGGCTCGTCTGCTTCTGGACACCAGTCTGTCCCTCTGCTGATGTACTAAGGGCACTGTGCTGTTTTAATGATAGGACTTCATTTAGCTACCTTTTAATATCTAGTAGGTGAATGCCTCTCTTTTTTGTTTTTCATTATTTTGACAATTCTTTCCTGTATTTATTTTTCCATATAAACTTGAAGATCATTTTGTGCAGTTCCAAGAAACCTGGAGTTTGAACTGGAGTTACGTTAGGTGTGCACTTTACGTGGGTGGGACAAAGGCTGCCTCCCCACCTTCACAGCTCAGCGTCTGTGTGGGGAACAAACCAGGAAGCCAGTCTGCGGGTGGGGAGGTGGGCTGGAAGTGCCGGGGACACCCTAGTAGGCTCCTTCTTCCCTGAAACCTGCAGGGGAAGCTCCAGTGTTCCTGGCAGGGAAGACTGGCCCAGGGGTCCTGGAGGGCTTCACGTCTCCCTTGCCACAGCTCAACTGGCAGAGAGACTCAGAAAAGGAGAAGTGCACCATTAGTCAATTCCCCCAAAGCTGAGAATTGCTGCAGATTTTTGCTTAGTTTAATAATCAGGGCATTAGAGTTTAGTGTGAAAGAACATTCCTTTTCAAATAGCCCACTATTTTTTTTCTTCTAAACTTGTTAGAAACCTGATTGGCACTAGTATTGTGAAAATCTAAGTCATTTTGAATTTCACTTTCAAGTGTCTATGGTCCTTTAAATAAAATCTAAGAATATTTTTTCTTTTATTGCTTTCTGGTAAGAATGATAGAAACCTAACTGGAATCAGCATGGTATGCTTAAAAACCAAACCTAAACAAGACAAAAACCTAGTTTTTTTTCAGATTGCCTAATCAATGCATATTCATTATAGAAAATTTGGAAACTGCAAAACTTCCCAGTGTAAATACGAACATCCCTTCTTGCCCACCTCCACCAAGTGCCACTGTTGGCATTTTGATTAGTATCTTTTAGGTCTTCCTTTTAAATATTTTTTGTGTGCATTATATACATGATGGGTTTTTTTCTTTTTCTTTTTCTTTTTTTTTTTTTGCGGTACGCGGGCCTCTCACTGTTGTGGCCTCTCCCGTTGCGGAGCACAGGCTCCGGACGCACAGGCTCAGCGGCCATGGCTCATGGGCCCAGCCGCTCCGCAGCATGTGGGATCTTCCCGGACCGGGGCACGAACCCGTGTCCCCTGAATCGGCAGGCGGACTCTCAACCACTGCGCCACCAGGGAAGCCCATGATGGGTTTTTTTCTAAAATTATAATCATATTGTAGAACTCTTTAGAAGTCTTTTTTAAAAACTCCATATATTGTGAACATTGTTAACAGAAAAAATAATGATTTTTATGAATATAAATCATGCCATCTTTGGAATGTGCCGTCTTCCTCATTTTTGGAATACTATTCTTTATTTTCAATCTAATCTTTACTTCTGCATCCCTTTATTGAAAGGGTTGATTGTGTGAGAAGTGTGATACAACAAAATACAAGTTTACAAGCCCTCCAGACCCAATGGGCAATAAAACACCAATGACCTTTTTTTGCTGCAGAAATGTTCCTGGGGTGACCTGGGAGTCAACCTAACAGTTGACGAGTAGACACAGCCCGATTTGGGGGAAAGTTTGCTGGAGTAGGTCCTAGAAACCCGGGAATATGTTTAAATCACAAGACACTGAAGTGTCTCACCGGCGTGTTTTGGTGGAAAACACTGTGGGACTTTGTAAAGTGTGTCTCTAGTAGCAGTTATCAGACCAGTTTACTGGGAGTGCTTCTTCTCTTCTGGACTGTTTGCCTGCCGTGGAACAGTAAATAGAATGGATTATATCGATAGAAATTGACCAGCTAGGATGAACATACAAGTGGGGGCAGGACCACACACAGGCAGACACTTCCTGTCTGATTTTAGAGGCGTGGCCTGTGCCAGTTCCCATTGCTACACAGCAAATCCCCACAGACTTAGTGGCAAAGACGCGTGAACTCGGTTCCCGCAGTCACACGCCTGCGGGCGCATCGGGCTCTGCTTGGCATTTCACACGGAGCCGCCAGGGCTCCTGGGGCTGCGTCCTCTGCAGACGGTGGGTCTGGAATGTTGACAGAGCCCGTCCCGTCCTCACGCTCCATCTCTAAGTCGGTAGTGGAGGGCCGAGTCCTCCTCGTGCTTCAAACCTCCCCGACTTCCCTCTTCCATGTTCCTCGGTTTGTGGAGGTCCGTGTGATGACACTGACCTACCTGGGCATCACAGACAAGCCTCCCGTATTCGTTTCCTGGAGCCTCTGCGGGAAAGTGCCACAGAGTGGCAATGTTGTGGCCCCGAGGCACGTCACTGTGCGCTTGTAAAGAGCCCCTGCACCGCTGCTGCTCACAAACTGGCAAGTGTAGCTGTCCGTGGGGGGGGCTCAGTGGGGCGAAGCCCGCCTTCCTGGCATCCCACCGGCAAGCAGTCATGGTCCTTTACATGCACAGCCCCTGCAGGTTGCTTTACATCGAGCGTACCCACGGCCTCCCAGGGCTGCTGCTCTAAGGAGGAAATGGCAGCATTGACGCTGGTGTGAGGCTTTGCAGCCTTACCCGCCCCGCATGCGCTCCTGCCCCCAGCCAGCTCCCTCCTCGCTGACCTCAGTCTTCCCTCCCCCTGCCCCATCCTAGCAGCAAGAAGCCCAAGGAGTTCCTGCCAACTTCCATGCACCTGAGTCTGTGCTCCGCCACCGTAAAGCCAGAGGACACGTCGTCATCAAAGGTAAGCCCACGGCCACCAGCGTGAGACTCACGACGGGGGTCAGAGCCGAAGGTGGGTCTGAGGCCCTCCAAGAATGAGGGCAGAGCAGTATTTGGAATTGCTTGTTTGATGAATTGAAGCATTGATGTGGTTCCCAGGGATGCCCCTCACATGGGAACAAAGGTAGGTGAGGAATAGAAGAGAAAGTGAGGGACAGAACTAACTGTGGGGCTTGTATTGTGTGTGTGTGAGTCTGTGTGTGTGATGCATGTGTGATGTGTGTGATGTGTGTTTGTGATGTGTGAGTGTGATGTGTTTGGGTTATGTGTGTGTGTGATGTGTGAGTGTGAGTATGATGCATGTGTGATGTGTGTGATGTGTGTGTGTGATGTGTGAGTGTGATGTGTGTGATGTTTGTGTCATGTGTGTATGATGCGTGTGTGAGTATGATGCGTGTGTGATGTGTGTGTGATATGTGAGTGTGCTATATCATTTCCATAACTTCACAGGATCAAGCCCGCAGGGCTGACTCATTGTAGGCCCTCCCAGAGGTCAGATGCTCCGGGGGTTTCTGGTGGGCTACTTGTGAGCAGGCATTGCTACTATGCCAGTTTCTGAAGGTTGCTGGTGACTTTATTTTCTCTGTGGAGGAGCTTCATCCCACCACAAACCCTGAAGGGCGTCAGAGAAGGGGGATCCTTGTAATAATTTAGAAATAGCAAGAGGGTCAGCACCCACCTCTAGCAGCAGTGAGGTTGTCATCAGTCCTTTTCCTTGCTTGCACTTGCGCTAGCAACTTCTACTAGAAGTTCGGAAGCACGTTTCATGGAAAGTATCATCCTGCCCACCCCCACCCCCCGACTCAACCACCAAAGGTGAACTTCACTGCAAGCCAGGAGCAGGCGTCTGTGGGTTTTTCTTTGCTGTCATTGAAGCCAGGGTGACCCTATGTTCCAGTTTGCCTGTGACAGTCCCATTTGACACCTGCTGCCAGTCCTGACCATGTGGTCACCACTCTGACGGACACTTGTCATTGATCATTATGTTAAATCTCACTAAGAGTCTCCTGGACACATTATTATATCCATTTGGTGGCCAACAGGAGAGAACGAGGCCAAGCTCAACTCCTAAGAGCAGGCAGATCTTCTAAGACTCTGAGATTTGAAACCTTTCTCTCTCCTGCACTGGAGAACACATTGTCTTTGGCATTTAAGAACATGAAATACCAAATTACCAATGCACAGGTGACTTTCTAATGCAAAAATATAACATTATGGGTTTGGGTCTCTTAAACTTTTCTATACTTAATTGTAAGTGTTCTAAGGTTGAAATATGCTTTATTATTTAAGAAAGGGATTTACCATTCTACTTAGTTGGTACAAATTACCAAAACCGATTCAAGAAGAAATGGAACATTCAGATGGTCATATAACAAGTAAAGACACTGAACTAGGGGGCTTCCCTGGTGGCGCGATGGTTGAGAGTCTGCCTGCCAATGCAGGGGACACGGGTTCAAGCCCTGGTCCGGGAAGATCCCACATGCCGTGGAGCAACTAGGCCCGTGAGCCACAACTACTGAGCCTGCGCATCTGGAGCCTGTGCTCCGCAACAAGAGAGGCCACGACAGTGAGAGGCCCGTGCACCGCGATGAAGAGTGGCCCCCGCTTGCCACAACTAGAGAAAGCCCTTGCACAGAAACGAAGACCCAACACAGCCAAAAATAAAAATAAATTAATTAAAAGAAGGCTCAACATTTTAAAAAAAAAAAAAGAGAAAAGAAGAGACACTGAACTAGTAATTTTAAATTCTCCACAAAGAAAATCCTAGGCCCTAATGGCCTCATTGGTGAATTCTAACTGTTATTTTAAGGGGAAAAAAACCCCAAATCAATTATGCACAAACTTTCAGAAAATAGAGGAGGAAGAAATACTTCCCAACTCATTTCTGTGAGGCTAGTACATAATACTAAAGCCAGATAATGTCATCAAAAAAGAGTATCGTTAAAAAAAAAAAGAGTATCATAAGCCAATATCACTCGTGAATAGAGGCAAAAATCATTAACAAAATATTAGCAAACCAAATGCAGTCACATGTATACAGAACTATACACTGTGACTAAGTGAGGTTTAGTCCCGGAATGCAAGGTTGGTTTAACATCTGAAAACGTATTAATGTAGTAAACATATTAATAAAATACAGTAAACATACAAGCACACCAATCAATCAGAAAAAGCATTTGCTAGTAACACATCTAGTTATGATAAAACAATTTCCCAACCTAGAGGGGAAAACACCCTAAATCTGATAAAGAACACTGGTGAAACTTACAACTAATTCATGCTTAATGCATACTGAAGGCTTTCCCCTTAAGATTGGGACCAAGACAAGAATGTCCATTCCAAACTTCTATTTGACATTTTACTGAAGTTCCAGCCAGTGCAGTAAAGCAAGAAATATAAGTTAAAGGCGTATAGATTTGAAAATGAAACGGTGTTTATTTGCAGGAAACATGATCCTAACAGATCTGCAGAAACGCTCGTAGAAATAATAAGATAGCTTAGCAAGGTGGTAGGATATAAAATCAGTGTTAAAAACTGAATTCCATTTCCGTATACTAGCAGTGAAAATTCTGAAAATGCTCTTAAGAAAACTATTCCATTCATGGTAGAATCAAAAAATAATAAAATAACGAAACAAGCACAAAAATCTGTATATGTGAAGCTACAAACTATTGCTGAGAGAAATTAGACACAATCCAAATAAATGGAAAGATTTACAATATTTATGGATTGGAACACTCAGTATTGTCATGATAGAAAATTGATCTACAAACGTACATGATCCCCATTGAATTCCCAGCAAGATTTTTTCTTTAAGGAAATAGCACGCTGTATGTGGAAATTCAGAGGACTTAGAGTGGCCAAAATCATTTAGAAGAAGAAGAACCAAATTGGAGGATTTAGACAATCTGACTTCAAATTTCACTACAAAGCTACTGTATGGTTGCCAGCATAAGGATAGACATAGAGATCAATGAAACAGAATAGAAACTCCAGAAATAAAACCTTTACATTTATGGTAAATGGATTTTAAACAAATGTGCCAAGGCAATTCAATGGGGAGAAATGTGTTTTCAGTAAATGATACTGGAACAATTGGATAACCACAAGGGAAAAAAAAAAAAAACGAACTTAATGTCCTACTTCACAGCATACAAAAAAATAACTGAAAATCAATCCTGGACCTAAATTTCAGGACTAAACTACAACACTTTAGGAAGCAAACAGAATAAAATCTTTGTGATCTTGAGTTAGGCAAAGTTTTCTTTAATATGACACCAAAGCACTATTAAAGAAAAATATGAAAAATTGGACTTCATCAAAATTTAACATATTTGCCCTTCAGAAGTCACCACTACAAAAATAAAGATATAAGCCACAGACTGGAATAAATACTTCCAAACCATATACTTGTATCCAGAATATATAAAGAATTTTCAAAACTCAATTATAAGAAAAATGACCCAGTTTTTTAAATGGGCAAAAGACTTGAAAAAACCGCCCCAAAAAAGATATATGGGTAGCAAATATGCACATGAAAAGATGGTCAACATCGTTAGGCATTAGGGGAATGAAAATTAAAACTAAAATAAGACCCCACTACACATGCATCAGAGTGGCTAAAATTAAAAAGGCTGACAATACCAAGTGTTGGTGAACCTGTAGAGGAGTTGGATGTCTTAATACAT
Source organism: Monodon monoceros (assembly GCF_005190385.1). Lineage (NCBI taxonomy): Eukaryota > Metazoa > Chordata > Mammalia > Artiodactyla > Monodontidae > Monodon > Monodon monoceros. The sequence continues at coordinate 1,510,390 of NW_021703768.1, read as the reverse complement.
GGGAATTTAATTGGCAGTTTCTTTAAAACTTAAATATATTCTTATCATTTGACCCAGCAGTCCCATTCCTGACTAGGAGAAATGAAGCCACCTCTGTACATGTAACATGGGTTGGGAGGAAAGATGCTCTCCCACCAGTGAGATCCTTTCCCAGGCCTCAGAAGCCCCTGAGACACCATTGCTTGAAATCAACTCTAACAGACTTGAATTTTCTGAACAAGTAACCTCAACATCAACAATTTCTTCCTTTACAATTTTACTGATTTGTATTTATTCTCACAGCAACCAGTTGCCAGCCTGAGTTCATCTGTACAGAGGTAGGTTAGACGCTTACTAGAGTTGTTGTATCTATCTGAAAAATAGCTGTATTCTCTTCTTAACTCAAATTACTTTGAAAAATAATTCACCTGTGATGGAATATTTTTAAATAATGTGTAACACAATGTAAACTAAAATGGTTTCACTTAAGATTACTAACAATTATAGCCATTCACGTATCTCATTTTTACTTATCTTACTTGCAAAAACTACAATCATTCTTCTCGCCCTTCTTTACAACTAACATCTGAACTAATATACAAAAATAAGACAAGTCTCTTTATTTTCTGTGCCAGTTGGAGCACATGGGCTCCGTTGAGTCTGAATGTCCTTTTGACAGCCTCTCCTAACATTAGGTTTCAATTAAGCTCCCGAAAGTCAGGCTGACTCATGTTGAGTCGGTGTTGAGTCAGTTAGATGCTAAGGTAAGTGACACTCTGCCCCAGGAGCACTGCACACACGCACATGACTTTTCACCTCAAAATCACAAAAGCAGAACATGGCCCATTATAAAGGTCATCACCCAGGGTAAGAACACACTTTAAGAGTACACTCTGTCTCCGTGATGAAATTGTATGCAGCCATGAAAAGTCGTCTTCTCACAGAAGGTGGAGAAACAGGGAATTTACTTGCAGTGTTATGGTGGGTGTTTTCACTTACTACGGCTGCCACAGCAAAGTACCACAAAACAAGTGGCTTAAGAATTAGAAGCATGTCTCACTGTTCTGGAGGCTGGAAGTCTGAAATCAAGTGTTGGCAGGGTGGGCTGGGATCTGAGGGTGGTGGGATCTGTTCCAGGCCTGGCTCCTTGGCTTGCAGGTGGTGATCTTCTCCCTGTGTCTCTTCACATCATCTTCCCTCTGTGCCTGTCTCTGTGCACAAATTTCCCCTTTTTACAAGTCCATCACGGGTATTGGATTAGTACACACCCTAATCCAAAATTTTTTATTTTATTTTATAATTTATTTTTGGCTGCGTTGGGTCTTCGTTGCCGCGCACTGGCTTTCTCTAGTTGCGGTGAGCGGGGGCTACTCTTCATTGCTGTGCGTGGACTTCTCATTGCGGTGGCTTCTCTTGTTGTGGAGCACGGGCTCTAGGTGCGCAGGCTTCAGTAGTTGTGGCACTTGGGCTTCGGTAGTTGTGGCTCACAGGATCTAGAGCACAGCCTCAGTAGTTGCGGCACACGGGCTTAGTTGCTCCGCGGCAGGTGGGATCTTCCCAGACCAGGGCTCGAACCCGTATCCCTTGCATTGGCAGGCGGATTCTTAACCACTGTGCCACCAGGGAAGCCCCCATGACCTCACTTTAAGTTGATGGCTTCTGAAACACCCTGTCTCCAAATAAGGTCACATTCTGACATCCTGGGAATTACGGCTCCAATGCAGTCGTCCCTCAGTATCCGTGGGGGATTTGTTCCAGGAGCCCCTACGTTTACCAAAATCCATGGATGCTCGAGTCCCATAGGTAGCCACCCATATCTGTGGGATCTGGATCCGAGGATTCAACAAACCACTGATAGAAATTTCAGTCCAAGTTTGGGTGAATTCTTGGATGTGAGACCCATAAATCCGGAGGGCCAACTGTATATTGGAAAAAACGCACGTATAAGTGAACCCGCCCTGTTCAAAGCCATGTTGTTCAAGGGTCAACTGCTCATCTATTTTGAAGGGACAGAATTTAACCCACAGCAGTCTGCCTTCTAGCCCTCCAAAATCCACGCTCTTCTGTCACCACATCACAACTTGCCCCAGTTCAAGCATCAGCTCTAAGTCCCAAATCTCACCACCTAAATCATCCAAATCAGAGATGGCTGAGACTCAGGGTATGATTGATTCATCCTGGACAAAATTCCACTCCATCTGTGGACCTGTGAAACCAGGCAAGTTATTTGCTTCCAAAATACATTGACGGGACAGGCATAGGCTAGACATACCCATTCCAGCAGGAAGAAATCAGAAGGAAAAAAGGGTCACCAGTCCTGAGCAAATCTGAAACCCAGCAGGGCAAATTCCTTAGATTTCAAGTGTTGAGAAAAATCCTCTTTGGCTTGGTCATCTGTGCTATCGCCAGGCCCACCAGGTGACGGCCCACCACGCCCTGCTCCATGCCGGGAAGCTGGGCTTGTTATCCATGTAAAGTTGAGAGTCGGTTGAGATTAATACCTCACTTCTTCTTCATTATTATATCTGTAACACATGCTCTTGCATCAATATAGGGACCATGGAAAACCCCCAACACCACCTCAAGGCTGATACCTGAGCAGCCGCCACCTTTGCTTTCTATCCATACACAAAAGCTTACAGGAAAAGATCAAATCACGCCATGCCGGTCAGTCTGCAGCTCCCTATTTTATACGCCCAATGGTGTATCGTGGATGGCTTTTGTGACACTGCACATAGACGTGATTCCTTCTCGTCAGGAAAGTCCTCCTCTTCCATGGATAGACCGTGAGTTCGTCAGCTACCCCCCCGGCAGACCCTGAGGTTATGTCCAGCCTTGGCTTTTTCGGACAGTTTACCGGAAGCCTCTTTGTGCCAGTATTGTTAGGTACAGTTGGTTTTATTTCTGTAGGACATCCATAGGGCAAAGGGCTTGGCTGTGCACTTTCAATCTTCATAGATCTTCTCGATTACTTTCCCCCAAGTTAGAGTAATTCACACTTGCATCAATTTCCTCAAAGTTTTCAATACAAGATACTAACAGTATATTCAGTTTTATCCAAATAAAACAAGTAATTGTTTCTATGTGCATTCCTCTCAATACCAGTGGGAATGTACATCATTTCATCCGTTTTGACCATTATATAATTTCCCTTGTGTGCATTGCATTAGGTTTTCACATATTTTCCCCATTTTTATACTGGGGTATTTGTATATTTCTTAGCAATGTTAAGAGCTCTTTGCCTACTGAAGATACTGATTAATTCTTTGTTCTGTGTGTTTCAAATATATTTCATCCAGTCTGTCATTTAAAAAAATTTCTTTATTGTGTCTTTTGCAATGTAGAGGTCACAAATTTTTCTGAAGCTGAATTTGTCAAAATTTTCTTTTGTCTTGCTTTTAAAAGCCTTCCTTACTCTCAGTTTCTACAAATATTTTTGGAAACAGTGAGACAGGTAACAAAGTCATTTTATCCCAGCGATACACCTGTTGGTTGCCACCTCATTTATTAAGTAGTCCGCCTTCCCCGTGGAAGTGAGAAGCCCTCTCTTTAGTGTCTGGACCCATCTGCACTCATCCTGGATGCCTTCTTCTGCCTCATTTATCTCCTTCTCCTGCAGCATCCCATTATTCCCGGTTAGACAAATTCCTATCAAGATGTTTTCATTTTTCAAAATTTTTGACAATCCTTACACATTTATTTTTGCAGATAAACTTTGAAAGGATTTTGTCCCGTTCCAAGACACCTGGGTTTGGGGTTGGTGTTGCCTTCAATATGGCTTCGCTTGGGAGGGACCACTGCTTCTTCCCAGCATCGCTGCTCCATGTGGAAGCGCAGGGAAGCCTAGATTCATCTCTCCTCAGTGGAAAAGGGGCCAGAAGTGCAGCCCCTGCCCTTCCGGAGGGACGTGCTGGGAGCTGCGGACGGGGACCCTCTCTCCATCCTGCATCCAGCAGGGCAGAGAGGTTCCCTGGACCAGGAAAGCGGAGCTTAGAAGAAATGCACCACTAGGCAGTTTCTCAGATGCTGAGAATTACTTAGGTTTTTCCTTAGTCTAACAGCCAGTGAATATGATTTAGTGTAAACAGATCATTCGCTTTCAAACAAGCCAATAAGTTTTCTTCTAAAGTGACTTCCCGAGAAATCTGACTGGCGAGACTATCATGTAAATCCAAGTCATTATGAATTTCACTTCACAGCATCATCTAACCAGGACCCTTTAAGTAAACTCTGAGAACGTTTCTCTTTTATCCTTCTCTGGTAAGAATGATAGAAACTTAACTGGAACCAGGATGGTAAACTTTCACCTCAAACAAAATTTTTTCCAGATTTCCAAATCAATGCATATTGATTATAGAAAATTTGGAAATACAGAATCCCCAGTAAAACAAAAGACACTCAGAGTCCCCCACCCGCCAATAACTCCTGCTGGAATTTTGGTTTGTACCTTTTAAGTCTTCCCTTCTAATAATTTTTCTGTGCATTGTATACATAATGTTTTATTTTATAAAATAATGATCATATACAATTCCTTAGGAGCCTCATGTACTGTGAAGTTCATTCTGTTAAAAGAAAAAAATTGAGACATTTTCTTCTACTTTGGGCATGTATCATATTCGTCTTTACCGTCTTTACCGAATTCCTTTTCTTTTCCAATCCAGCCTCTACTCCTCCGACTGGAAAAGGAGCTAGCGTTATTTAATGCAAGGATTAATGATGGGTAAAATGTAATACAAGTACAATGTAAGTTACAAATCCTCTAGATGAGATGGGAAATAAATTACCAGTAGTCTTTTTTGTGGCAGAAAATGTTTCTAGGGTAACATAGTAGTTTGGACCCAGTTGAGGAAATCGGCACTTGTGATGGCCATTCCCAGCCTCACTCCTGCGGCTGACCCTGTTAGAGCAGGTCGGACCTCGGTTCACAGAGACCAGGGGAAATACCTAAGTCATGTGACACCTGCCAGAGGAAGAAATGCGCCCCATACGTGCCCGTGGATGTGACGGTGTTCTGTGGGCAAGTTGTAACGGAAAACCTCACGGAGGACTTTACAAAGTGTCTCTTGCTCTAGCAGTGGTTGTCGTACCATTTTCTGAAGAGTATTTCTTCTGGACTGTTCGTCTGTTCTGGAATGTTAAATGGATGGGATGAGAATATGAGCAAGGAATCAGATCTTACACGTGAAGACACGCATCGACACTTACTATCTCATGGTTTCCTTGGGGCAGAAACGTGGTCGAATGAAACTGGGTCTCTTCTCTGCACCCCACAGACAGCAACCGTGTGTCCCCAGGTTTCGTTCATCCATGGAGGTCCTGGGGGAGAAGCCACTTCCAAGCCCACTGGGGACAGTGACAGAATTCACTTCTCACCTTTTCTCCTCCCCCTGAATCGCAAGTCAGCAATGGCAGTTTACGTCCTTCTCGTGTTCAGGTCTGTGAATTATGCTTCCTGGCCAATGGCAGTTTGCGTCCTTCTCACGCTCAGGTCTGTCTGAATTACGCTTCCTGGCCAATGGCAGTTTGCGTCCTTCTC
>NW_021703768.1:1475623-1504865 GCF_005190385.1 Monodon monoceros | reverse complement strand
TCGCGTTCAGATCTGTCTGAATTACGCTTCCTGGCCAATGGCAGTTTACGTCCTTCTCGCGTTCAGGTCTGTCTGAATTACGCTTCCTGGCCAATGGCAGTTTGCCTCCTTCTCGCGTTCAGATCTGTCTGAATTACGCTTCCTGGCTTCTCCGTTTTTAGAGGCTCAAATGATCACACTGGGCCCACGTGGAGAATCCAACACGATACTTTTGTGTTCGTTTTAGGTCTAGTGCAACAAATCCTCACAAATTAAGGGGCTTCAAAGAGGAGGCGTTTGTTCTGTCTCGGTGTCAGAGGCCAGACTCCAGGGCTCAGCAGAGCTGCTCTCTCTCTGAGCCTCGTATGATCGCGCAGCCTCTCACAGCCCATTCTGAGCCCCCAAAAGTCCACATTTGCCGATACGTGTCCTTTCTTCCTTCTGTATGTCCCGCCAGCGTGAAGCTCACAGAACAGGACCCCACCATCAACATCCCAGGCGAGAGCTCCTCGGGGCTGCAGGTAAGCGCGGCGCGGGGCCAGAGGCCGGACTCAGGGACTCGATTGTTTTAAACATTTGTAGTGTTCCCGGGGCTGCTACTCTAATGGTATGTTCCTATGTCCATTCTTACATCCAGACGGGCATCCAGATCTTGTATTAGGCCAAGTTTTCTTTTATATGTTGCCAAAATCACTGTCTATGAAAGAGAACAATGGCATGTGTGTACATGGTGAGATGAGCGCATCTCATGTCGTCACCTTGTGTGTGTGAGAGAGAACCTTGAGATCTACTCTCTCAGCAAATTCCAAGTACAGTCACCAGGATGCCTGTTAGATCATAAGGTTTATTTTAGAAGGTCTTCCCTTTGGGTAAACCTATTAATAAACTTTTGGTCCCAGGAATTGCACTCCTGAGAATGAAAATAGACTCTAAGCCTTCCTGGGTTCAACCCAGTTCTGCCGGTTACCTGGGCAGGGAGCCCTGTGCATGTCTACTCCTGTGCAAACCTCTAAGTTTATTGGTGATGATTGCAGAGATGCTCCACTAGCACAGCACCCAACACGTGGGAGCATGCAACTGTTTCTTACCATTAACTTGAAGATCCAATCATAAACGTGGACAAAGCTCTATTGCAAAGATGTTCACCGTAGCATTGTTTATAATGATGAAAAATCTGAAATAATCTAAAAATCCAAATTCAGGTGAATGATTAAGTAAAATGGGCTCTGAAGATGAAATAATGAAGTTAAATGCTTCTGATGTAATAAGTGGGGAAAAGCAGTATATAAAATTACATATATGGCATGTTTGCAACTGTATAAAACAAAAACCAAATCCTATAAATAGGGGAAAAAAGTGACAGAAAATGCATGAAAATGCATTAGAATGATTGAACTCTGGGTAACTTTTGGTTTTCTTTTTCTATTTTCCAAAGTGTTATCTGTGGTTGCATGATTTTTGAGTAAGAATACGTGAAATATTTAATTTTTTTAGGTTAAAAAAGGAAGAAAAAGAACGAAAATGAAAATTGGACATCATCAAAGTTTAGGGTTAGGGTTAGGGTTAGATTTGAACAAACTCTTTACCAAAAGGGATCTATGGACAGCAAATAAGCCTGTGAAAAGAGGCTCAGTATCACTAGGCACTGAGGAAATACAAATTAGAACTGCAATAAGGGATCACCACATACCCGCCAGCGTGGCTATAAGCAAAAAGTTTACTGATACCAAGCGTGGTGAAGAGGCAGAGGAGGCGGAGGCCTGTGCCCTGCGGGTGACATGTGGAAGACAGGCCAGGCCGGCAGCACCTGGGGTCAAATACATGCTTTCACGTGACCCAGCCGCCCCACTCCTGTCCTCACCAAACAGGAGTGGGAACGCGTGCACGTGGACAGTGTATTTCTCCGCTTGGGCTGCAGAGGCCAGGCAGCCCAAGCTACACGTTTCTTTTCTTACAATTCTGGAGGCTAGAAGTCTGCAGTCAGGCCATAGTCAAGGTTGGCTCTTCTGAGCATCTCTCCTTGGCCATCACACGGCCTTCTTCCTAATCTCCTCCTCACGTGAGAAAACCAGGCACGGTGGACTATACGACGCACCCTAATGACCTCATTCCACGTTAATTGCCGCTCTAAAGGCCCTGTTTCCAAATACAGTCACAAAGTCACGAGGGGCTAGGACTTCAACATAGAAATGGAGGGGATGCAATTCAGGCCAGAACCCGAGGACTGGGGGTAGGGTACCGCCCACCAGGGATCCTTCCCTGGACCTGGGAGCCCCTGAGGCAGCCTTACTCTAAGTCCACTTATGATGGGCTTGATTTTGTGTAAGGTAAGTTCCATGTCGAGGGCTTCCTTCTTAACTTGGTGAATCATCGTTTACTCCTTTCCCCCCACAGGAACTGGATGGCACCCTGCGTTCATCCACAGTGGGGTAAGTCTGTGCGCTTTCCCACCTGACAAAGGGCTGTGTACTCCTCTTAACGCAGATTCCCGAGGACAGCGGTCATCTGTGATGGGGTATCTGGGGGAAGACATAATAGAAAATACAGTTGTTCAGGTAACTCTGTGACACTGTCACTCGCGGCTGTCCCCCAGCCTGGAAAGTCCTGAGTTCTCCCTGTCACCTTCTTTACAACTGACACCTGAGCTAATGGACACACATGAGTCATGCTCGTTTGATTTCTCTCTCTGTGAACATGTAGGACGCCCTTCCGTTGGTTTTCGATAGTGTCGTCCTGACGCAGGCCTGAGTCCAGTGGGCGCTGAGTCTGTTCGCCTTCCAGGAACACGGGCCAGCCCACTGCCCACCTTCCTGCCTCAAGGGCAGGAAGTGGCCCTTTACAAAGGCCCTGACCCAGTTTCAAGCACACGTGTTAAAGCGTATGCTCTGTCCCCTGGCAAAACTGTGTGTGGCCACGAGAGTCTTGTATCTCAGAATAGCGTGTAACAATGAACACACTCACAACTTGACAGTAAGTAAATTACTCACTCTTTATTCACTTACTCAGCAACAGGGAGAGCTTTAAATAAAAAGCTACTTTTATAAAACATTTCCTATGTTGTAAGCATTTGGAGATTGCACGCTTACCCTCCAAGCTCAATCACTTTCATCTGGTGTCATTTAATACAATTTAAAATAAAAATTAAAAGGAACAAGTCATTTACTTGAATCTCACCCACCAAACACACACACACACACACACACACACACATGCACGCACGCACATGCTCATGCACCTCTCCAGCCCTCTCCAGGCCACTGCATGTGGCCTCCTTCCGTGTCCCCAACATGCCACCCCCCGCCTCCCCGTTGATTCTGTTTCCCACGACCCCAGCAGAGCAAAGTGGAAGAAGTTCCTGCTGCCACCGTCCAGATGCTCAAGTGTGACCTCCCTCAGGACCATCTGCCCAGAGAGCTCCCTGAAACTCCAGGTGAGCCCGGGGGACCGACCTCTGAGCCCCAAGTGCAGAGTGAGGCTCTGTGTAGAAGTCAGGCTCCCCAGACTGAGGTTAGGATGGCTGCTTTGCCTGTGACCCAGGAGTGCTGGCTGCTCAGGGCAGCCCAGCTGAGTGCAGAGCAGCAGAGAAAGGGGGGCCAAGGCCACGGGATGGTGTGTGTGTGATAGAAGCAGACGGACCCCAAAACAGAGGCACCACCAGCAGCCCTTGTGGGAGTCCTGATGTCCACAAGCAGCTTTGAAAGACTGTCTAGTATCTTTTCATTTTAGCCTGAAGAATTTGGAGGGGCTGTGTAAACTGTGTTAAGTCTATTGGTGATAGATTCCCTCAGCATTTGTTTACCTGAAAATGTCTTAATTTCTCCATCATTCTTAAAAGATACTTTCGTTGTGTATAGAACTCTTGGTTGGCAGGGTTTTTTTTCCTTCGTGACGTTATGTCACCCCAATGACTCCTGGCCTCCATGGAATCTGATGAGAAATCGCTGTTTATCACACTGAGGATCCCTTGTTTGTGGTCAGTTGCTTCTCTCTTGCTGCTTTCAAAATCCTCTCCTTAGGTTCTGAGAATTTGGCTGTAATGTCTCAGTGTGGATTGTTTTAGTTTATCTTACTTGAAGTTTGTTAAGCTTCTTGGATTTGTAGATGCATGTTTTTCATCTTTGGGAAGCTTTCAGTCATTATTTCTTCAGGTATTTTTCTGTTCTCTTCCCTTCTCCCCTCCTCCTGGGACTCCCCCGTATGTTGATACCTTTGATGGTGTCCCACAGGTCCACCAGCCTCTGTCCACTTTCCTTCATTCTTTTTTCTTTACGGTCCTCAGACTGGATAATTTCAGTTTCATCCAGTTTTCTGATCCTTTTTCCTGCCTGCTCAAATATGCTGATCTCCTCCAGTGAATTTTTTATTTCGGTTTTCGTATTTTTCAGCTCCAGAATTCGTTTAGTTTCTTTTTCTAATTTCTACCTCTTTATTGATATTCTTATCTGTTCATACACCATTTTCCTGATCTCCTTTAATTCTTTGTCCATGATGTCCTCTGCCTCACTGAGCATTTTTGAGACAGCCAATTTAATATCCTTGACTATTAATTTGAAAGTCTAGGCTTCCTGTTTCTTTGTATGTTTTATAATTTTATGTTGAGAACTGGATATTCTGAGTATTATAATGTGGTAACTCTGGAAGTCAGATTTGCTCCTCAGGGATTATAGATTTTTGCCTGTTGAAGGCTGGAACTATGTGTTTGTGACTTTTCCAAACTATTTTTGCCAAGTGTGTATTTCTTGTCACTGAAATTTCTCTTGCGTTATCTCTGTGGTCAGCTAGTGACCTGACAAAGACTTCCTTAAATGTCTGGCTGCAAATAGAGGGGAAAGGTTCTGTCTCTTTAAGTCTTCCAGAAGGTGGCACTGACGGAAGCTCTTGCTGCCAAGGGGGCCAAAACCAAGGCAGGCACCTGTGCCTGCCCCTCAGGGCAAGGCCAGACCAAGCAGAACACACAACCCCAAACTTGTGGAGTGCATCAGCCAGCTGCTCCGGGAATGAAGGTTGTTCTGCCCGAAGCCGCAGCAGGACTAAAGAACAGAGGGTGGCAGCCGCTCCCTCCCCCACAGATGTTACAGCATGTGATCGGTCTCCAAGTGTGAGATGGGTGACTGACAGCTCCTTTCAGCATGAGGGTTACCTCAGTGGAGGACGAACCTCTAAAGCTTGCGACTGCACCCCTTTTCCCTAGCAAACCATTGCTGCACTTTTGATACACAACCTTCTTCAACACAGTCATCAGCCACATCCTTCCCCACAAATCTCCATTCCACAGTCGTCCACTGTTTCACCTACCTGCTTTGTCCGGTTTTTATTTTCATTCCAAAGTAATATTTTGTTTCCCCTTAGTTCCAGTAATTTTTAGATGGTTTGGCAACACCTCACCTCACCTTTGCTTCCTGGGCAGCGCTTCCTCTGCGTATTTTTTCTCACGCTGCCCTGTCTCTACCAAGATCACTGCTCCAGTGCTTCCATCTGGGGGCAGACACCCCATTGTTGCCTGTGGACTCAGGAAGGTTTGTAGCAGTGATCGTTCGCGTGGCTGCTCGGCCTGCAGTGGCCCCAGCAAGTTATCCATTGGGGGTAGTCCCCCCAACCGTAGCAGCACCCTGCCCGCCTCACGGTGGGTTCCATGCGGGTCTCTCCCACCTTCCACAGCACACTCCCCTGACCATGTCCTTCTGTGCCCATTTGCTTCCACCTCTTTGGGAGCTGTCTTTTCTGGCCCAGCAAGGGTTTCCCTTCTTGTTTTCCCCTGAAGTTATGTCTTTACCCCTTTATTTATCTATTTATCTATTGACTATAATTTTAAAGTATTGGATCAGGGAAGGGAGACTCTAGTATATTTTAGATATGCTGTTTTGATTTAGAAGTCTCCTAGTGACATGTTTACTTGTAAGTCTTCCCAAATTTTCAAAGAACAATTTTGCATAATCCCAGTCTCTGGTTCATGCCACATTCAGCGCTGAAAGTTGAAATGATCACCATCCCTGACCCTTTGGCAAGTCTGGCAAGAACTGTGGTCACCCTTCCTGTTGGCTAGCTGGCAGACGTGGGACAATAAAGTCATCAGTCTGCTGGGCCAGGTTAGCACCAGGGCAGGGAAAAAAATGCCTGTATTCAGATGTGGGTGTGAAACACTAGGGGCTCCGTGGTAGCCAGGCCCCAGCACCACGGAGCAGCGAGTTATATGGAGAAGTTGCCAGGTTTGCGGTGACCTGTGTGTGCCCCAGGCACCCTCCGTTTGTCGTGCTGGGAGCCCACACAGGTCTCCTTGGCTTCCATGAGACCCTCACACACATTAGGCAAAGCACACTTGTCTTTATCCTGATGTACGTGCCGGAGAAAAAGCCAACATTCTCCACCAGAAGCAGTGGTGGTTGTAGCCACACAGAGAGATGAATGCTCTGAGGCTCTAGAGGTGACCGACTGCCCACATCTCGGAGCTCATCCAGGGGAGAGGCAGGCTTGTCTGTCTCTAAAACATCCTCTTGTCACTACATTTTGTCCCCTTTGGCAGTTTAACAAATACTGCATCATGTATTCCATATTACTTCTCTTTCTGTAGGATGCAAAGGATCGACGAGACGTAAGGCAGCATATGGAGGGAGACGTGGCTGAAAACCAAAGCTCAGCTTCAGGTAAGCTATTGGGCAATTTGGGTCATGTTGAGCTCTACCCAAGTGTGATTTTCTACAGAGTTAAATATTTTCTAAGGAAAAAAAAAAAAAGGAGAGAGAAATCAGCATGGAAACTCAGGGCTGGGACGCTTGTCTCTGTGACGTGTCTGCAGACAGCCCCCGACGTCCCATGTGTTTGCCCTGCCCCACTCTGTGCCAAAGAGCCATCCAAGGGGTGGAGCTGGACACTGGCCGAAGCACCAGCAACAAACGTCTGCCCCTGACTGAGGCCTGGCTCTGGGCATCCTTCTGTGGCCACCAATCCGAGCTGTGCACCCCGAACAGTGCTGGTGGCCGACCTTGTGGTGGCCACATGGGGCAAGGTCCCACCAGAGAGTCTGGATGGCGACTGGAACAGAAGGTCCAATGTGCTCCACCACATCCCACCTGCCGGGGTCTCGAGTGATTTCACGCAGCGTCTTCATTGTTTGTGAGCCTTCATCCTTCCAGAGTTTAAAAAAATATTCACCACTCAGCCTTTCACCAACTAACATTCATGACGATATCGTCTCATGAATGTGCATGCCGGTAGAGCACACGGGACACCTCCTTGAGCTGTTAACTCTTCAGCACGCTCGATGTAGGACTCGGAGACTCCAACTCCTGGAGGGGAGACGGAGGCTGGAAGGGTTAACTGACGTTACGTCATTCCACGTAAGCTGGATTTGAAGGCTCACAAACACAAACGTGGCATCGATGAAGCAGGGAGGGGAGAAGAGAGAGGCTGTTCCATGAGCCCGAGTGTGCAGGTTGATTCTGAGGACAGAGGGTGCTCCCGACAAGCAAGCACCATAGATGTGTGAGGGTGCGCCCACGTGTGAAGGTCCTCCTAAAGGTGATGATGAACCAGCCAGGCGGTGAGGGGCTCTCGGGCTGGGACTGAGGCAGGGAGACCCCCAGAGAGAAGCGCAGGGCACCTGCCAACCCTGGTGACCTTGTCTTCACAGACGTACAGGAGGTAGAAACAGAAGGCCAAGTTCAGAGCCAACTTCACTTTATGGGTTAAGTTGTCCCATAAAACTGGGACCCCAAAATGTGGAGGTGAGCCAGAGGACCCCAACTCTCTAGCCCCAAAGGACACAGGAAGAATCAGCCTCAAACCCTGGGGTTGTGAGGAAAAGAGAAAGATCATTGCTGGCTATTCGGGACGCCAGGCTGTCCCTAACTTTGCGAAAGGGGGCTGGTCCCCTGAGCCCCCAAGCTGAGAAGTGACATAGAGGGTCAGGGTCATCCTGGGCGCCAGGCGGAGACCCTCTGAGACTCGCCCTCCATTGCTTGCTGCTCCTTCATCAGAGAATCAGGAAGAGGACTGCAGGGAAAGTGAGCAGCTCCCGGTAAGAGTGACCGGCTTCGCGTGGGGACAAAGCACTGGCGTGAGAATGCACAGAAACTAGCAGAGACAGAGCCCTCGGGACTCATCAGACGAAAACACCAAATAATTATGAGGATTTATTTTGTTTAGAGAAATAAAAGGCAACGTTTAAAATATCTGAAGAGAACAGAAAACTGTTCTTCAATTACCAAACACATTTGAGGAAGAATGCAATCAAAAGGGCAGGACAGGAGGTGCACAAAGCCGAGCCTGGTCTTTGCTGCAGCGGCCGGCTCTGTGCCGTGTGGGGCGCCGTGTGCCTGGGCTCGGAGCCCCCCACCCCTGCACACACCCCTCCGAGGTGCTCACGGGAATGTCTCCTTTTTCTGCAGGAGCCCAGGGACCTGCGCTGACTGAGAGCCCCTTGCAGGGCTCCTTCTCTGCCAGTAGGCTGCCTGTGGAGTCGGTCCCGGAAACCCATGCTCTCCTGTCCTCTCTGCGTGGCCAAAGAAAGGACACGTGGTCCCAGAAGCACTGGGACGTCCTCCCCAGTAGCCAGAAGCCCTGGAGCTTGGAGTCCACGGTCATCAACATCTCCAGGAGTTGCCAGGAGGTGCCCCATGTGTGCGCAGTGGCGCCGTACACCCAGGTGCCCAAGGGCCTGCCCGTCATCGAGGAAGAAGAGTATGGGATGAAGGTGACCCCTGTCGTCAGCGTGGAGGAGGGCTGCAGCCCCGAGGAGGCCACTGAGCCCGGCAGCTCCACCAAGGTCACCATGATCATAGAGCCTGAGGACCCGGAGCCCGAGGACCGGGCTGCTCAGCCTGAATAGAGCAAGCGTGTCCCCCAGGGCCCCAGGACGCCCCTCCCTCCAGAGCTGCTCACACAGCCTGGCCTCATTTCCAATTCTAGGAGGAGACCTGGGCCCTGTGGTCCACCTTCAGATCCCGCACTCCATCTTCAGACCCCGCACTCCATCTTCAGACCCCGCCGTCCACCGTCAGACCCCACACCCTCCGTGAGAGTCAGGAGGGAAGAGGGAGCACATGAGCCCCTCTGCTGCTGGCTGCGTGGGAAGAGCTTTATGATCTCTGCACTTCACTCACTCTAGAAGCCATATTCTAAAGACTCGCATACTTTTCTAAACACGTCTAAGTGTTATTCCAGGAAGGAAGAGGATTCAAGATGGAGTGGGTGCCATGTTTTTACTCTGTTGACTATTAATGTTTTTAACTGTATGAATTTAAGTAGCTTTTAAGAAAATTCTTCAGAATTCCTTAGTAAGTTTTATAAGAAAAAATAAAAGTTAATTTTAATGGCAATAACCTTGAAATCAGTCTTGGTAAATTTCAAGTCCCTGGGTTTCAAGTGGCTGCTTCTGTGGAGGGCTGGCAGCCGATCCCTGGCCTGCCCGCCACACTAGTGCTGAGGTCTGAAGTCCGGTGTGAACCAGGCCTGGTCTGGGCCTCCAGAACTGGCTCCCAAGCCCAGGCCCGGGGGCAGCCGCCCCAGCCTTGTCTCTGTCACTCCCCTGAATCAGGCCCACTGCAGGCAGTGACCGTCCAGGGCACAGCCTGCCTCACCCACACGGCCGTGGTCACACCTGTGCTGGCCGTGCTCATCCCCGCCAACACGGTCAGAGGCCCTGGGCAGGCTACTGAACTCCCATTTCCTCCGCGTGAGCCACACGGTGAGGAGGTCCCCTCCTAGAGGGTTAGCCTCCAGGCCACCTGTGTGGTCCCCCATCAGGAGAGCACACGCGTGTGTCGCACGTGACGAAAGGAGCCCCTTGGCCTCACCTGCTCATATGCCCATGTTCTTCAACCACAGAGTCCGTTTCCAGCCCCTTCCTCCTGACGGAACGTGTTCTCCCTTGGGGACCACCTGGAAGACCCCCAAACTCCCTCGGGCCTCTCCAGGGTGGGCCTACACTCCCCCC
Source organism: Monodon monoceros (assembly GCF_005190385.1). Taxonomy (NCBI): domain Eukaryota; kingdom Metazoa; phylum Chordata; class Mammalia; order Artiodactyla; family Monodontidae; genus Monodon; species Monodon monoceros. The sequence goes on along the minus strand of NW_021703768.1, from coordinate 1,494,955 downwards.
GCCCCGCCCGCACACACTTCTCATCCCCATCAACACAGTCAGGGGGCCCTGCCTCCAAGCTGAAGACTGCTGCGTCCTCCCACCTGCGGGAAACCTGGAGCGGCCCCTCCCTGTCCCTGTTTCCCTGCCACCTCCAGCCCTCTCTGCCCTCCTCCACAGGGCTTGGGTGTCCCTCTGGGCTCCTGCCCCCAGCCCCCAAAGTCTGCAGGACCTGCTAGTGGAACTGCTGTCACCCCGATTACTTGAAATTGGATTATGGCACCAGGTGGCAGCTCCCCTGGCCCCATGGCATGGGGATCTCCAAGTCCACATGGGCTCATGGGACTGAGGGAACCCAGCCGCTCATCTGACCTCAACCTTAAGGAAAGATGAGCCTCTAGCTTCCAGAGGGGAGGTGATCTCTGCCTCCCACCCAAGCTCACAAAGAAGACCCAGAAGATCCCCCAAATAGAGAGCAGGTTCAGAAGCTGGGTGGCTAGAAAGTACTGACCAAAAGCATGCAGGGACTACATGATAGGCGTTAGGGCTGTGGCCCTCTGAGTCACGAATATGGACTGAGGACCTAGGACACGAGACGTGAAGAAAGGGCTCCCAGGCTGTATGGTGACGTTTTTACTACAGAACAGTAAGCACTTGCTTAAAAATGCATTTTTATTGCATCCTGCATTGAAGAAAGTGAGAAAACTCTCAAGAAACTAGAGAAAGGGAGCTGGGAGATAAGTAGTGAGCACACAGAAGGGTGGGCTTCTTTGAAACTAGGCCTTGAACCAAGAGCAGGGCTGGGTGCAAGATTCCAGGACTAAATCGGGGACTCCAGCAGAAATAAACCGAAATAAGGCGGCCGAAGTTGAGATCCTGGATTTCTTAGATTTCTAGATTTCAGTGTTTAAGATCAATCAAAATCAGCTCACAATCAAAGATCAGAGAAAACCCACCATTGTGAGTGGAAGTCAACAGAAACAGTAAAAGTGGATTTAGGCCCCAGACACTTGAGATTTGGAATTAGAAAGATGGAATATTCAATAGGGTGCATGAAATATTTAAATATATGAAAATTACAGAAATAAGCAAAAAGAAAATTTTCTTCATGATCAAGAAGATATGTAAAAGATGCAAATAGACTTTTTAGAAATAAATATACATGTTAAAATAAACGTAACAGGTAAACGAAACATCAGATTAAACATAGCTGAAGAAAGAGTTATTAAACAGGAAAATCATCTGAAGAAATTACTCAGAATGCAGACGCAGCAGAGAGGATGAGAGATGGACAGAAAGAAGGGAAGGTTGGCAGAGACAGAGGAAAGATGGGGTCTCAGATGCTAGAGGACAGGAAGGCAAGAACAGACGGAGGGAAGTGTTATAAGGAATGATATTAGGGTTCCCCTGAACTAACAAAGGACATGAAAGTACAGGTACAGGAGGCATAATGTATAACAAGCTGCATAAATAAAAAAGAAACCCACACCTAGACATCTTGGAGAGAGAGGCAGAACACCAGACAATCTGACCTTGAAAGCAACCAGAAAGAGGACGGATCACCTACAGAGAACAGGAGACTTCTGGACAGTGACAACAAAAGGAGGGAAGTGATGTCCACAAAGTGTGACAGAAATGGGCATCAACCTAGAAGCATGTACCCAACAGTGCGTACTTAGGAAAAAGAGCAAAAACACATTCTTAGATAAATAAAAGCTGAGTTTACCACGATCAAAGGAAAACACGTAATGCAAACATTGGCAGAAGCCACGGGAAAAATGGAGAAGTGCTTCCAATACACCCCTCTCGGCTGTGTCAGGCCACCACATTGGAAAGGAAGTAAAAATACAGATAGGACAACACGATGAACAAGCCCGATTTAGGGGGCATCTTCAGGACCCTGGACTCGTTTTCTGGAACATGTGTGTGGGCTCTGCTCAGGCACACAGGGATTATTTCCCAAAACAAAGCCCGAGCAACCCTCTGGTCACGGGCGTGGGTGGGTGAGCATCCTCACCTCTGTCCCCACCCCCGCCCTGTGTGGTGCCGTCTCCTGCTGCCTTAAGGGTTCCCCGTGACCACGGAGTTGAGCATTGGGAGTGCTGTACACGCCGAGCCTCCCTCTTGGTCTTCATGTTTGGGCTTCATCGAGCTTCTTGCACCTTTGGGTTTAGTTTACATCAAATTTGGAAACATTTTGGCATTCATTTTTTTCTAACATCTTTTCTGCACTCCAACCCCAATATTTTCTCCCCTTTTTCAAGAGCTTCAATTACACATACATTAGGCTGCTTCAAGCTGTCCCACAGGTCACTGATGATTTTCTACTTTTTGGTGGTGGTGCCACACAGCATGTGGGATCTTAACTCCCCAACCAGGGATCAAACCCGTGCCCCCTGCAATGGAAGCACAGAGTCCTAACTAGTAGACCGCCAGGGAAGTCCCTGTGATGATTTTTTTTTAATTCTCTTTTATCTCTGTTTCATTTGGGGTAGTTGGCATTGCTACACTTCTCCATGGTCTAACCTGCCAGTAACCCCTTGTGTATTTTATCTCATGCATCGTAGTTTTTACCTCCATGAATTTAATCGGTAGTGTTGCTATAGTCTTAGAACACGTGGAATAAGTTGTAATACTGTTTTATTGCCCTGTGTCAGTTCTAGGTCCATTTCAATTGATTCATCTATCTTCTCATTATGGGTTTTATTTTTTTTTTGCTTCTTTGCACACCTAATAGTTCTCATTGAATGCCAGTGGTTGTTAAGTGTACCTTTTGGGTGCTAGATTTTTCTGTATTCTTATACAGTAAATTTTCTTGAAGTTTGGTTTGAGATGCAGTTTGGTCTCTCTGCCTTGCTGCTAAGATGTGTGGGCAAGACCAGGGCAGAGCTCAGGCTACAGTCTACCATCCCCTCTCCAGAGCGATCCCCTTCTTTCCAGGCACCCCAAACGCCCGAGAATTGTGAAGTCTTCTTGTTGGCCGGTACACGCATCACTCATGACCTTGTGTGGGTGTCAGGCTCTGCCCCCTCTGACATTTGCAGTGGTCCACTCCCAGCCCTGCCGGTGTCCTCACCTATGTGAGGGGATCAGCGCTCAGCTGCACACTCTAGGGGGCTGTGCAGCTCTCTCTGTGCTACTCTGTCCACTTTGGGCCCCCCAGTCTCTCCGCTTTGTCCCCTCACCCGGGGAGGCTGCCGGCTCCACCCGGGTCCTCTCCCTGCACCTGGACACTATGTAGGACGTCAGCTGGGTCACTGTCCTTTGTCACCTGCTGTCCAGTGCCTTGCAAACCATGGCTTCATATATTTCATCCAGTTTGGGGTTGTTTCATGTGAGAAGGTAAACCTAGTTCCTGTTACTCCACCTTGCCTGGAAGCAGAAGTGTGTTCAGTGATAATCGGATGCACATTGGTTACTGCTGCACACACACCAATTTTCCTTTGCACACTCAGGAAATGCAGTCACGGGAGCAGAGCCGACTGAACCCACACAGGCTCAGACAGCTGCTGTCGTCACTGGTGAAGACGCGCCGGGGCCGAGGGGTCGCAGACCCTAACCCCCAGCAGTGACGCGCCCCCTGAACAGCAGGAAATGGGGGCGGCGCTTCTCAAGAGCGTGTGTTCAGAGAACGCAGGGAGAGGAGGGTAGCTGACCCAGTAGCTAGGAATCGTGCTGAGACCTCCATGTGCTAAGAAGGCAGCACAGAAGAGCAGGTTATTAGTTTAAATAAGTGGGAAAGGCTAGGACTGGGCTGAAGGGCGGATTCTGCTCCCACGGGGCAGCTGACCCCGGCATGGTTTCCGGGGAGGCGTGGTGCCTCTGTCCCGGGATCCTTTCCAGACGACGAGACACGGTGTCAGGCAGAGCCAGTGACTCCCCTGCAGTGGACGTCTTATGATGGATTTCCACAGACGCTGGAAGAACAAGCTTATCAAAATGGCTTTGATTTCTGTTAAACTGTTTCTATTTTTATAACCTCTACGACGTGGATGCGCGTCCACGTCCTCTTGAAGGGACCACAGAAAGCCGCCTTGTTCACACACCCACCTCAAGCCCTGCAGTTTATAACGCTGTCCACTGTGACTTCGGGGTGTCCGACTGTCCTACTGTCCTCTGGCTCTCACTGAGCCTGGAGTGCACAGGCGTTAAACGAACTTGATGGCACATTCAGGAAACCGTGTGCACGCCTGTGTTGGCACCATATGCCCTCAGCCTCATGCAACGTCGGGAAAAAGGAAAAGCCAAGGTTGGCTGCCTCGGATGGACACAGGGGCACCACCTCGGCCACTGTGATCACAGCAACCAACAGCCCTGGGGAAGAACTCAGAGTCTGTCGCTGTGCTCAGAGCTCACGCGCCATGTTGCCAGGGTTAGCACCGCAGGTTTGGCATGACCAGAGGTGGGGAAGGATGCGTGGGCAGGAGGGGTCCCCAGAGCCAAGGGGAAGCACCAGGCCTCCACCCTGAGCTGGTGAGCTGATGCCTCTCGAGACTGTCTTAGAAGCAAAGTTAATAGCAGACCCCAGGTCCTGGAAGTCTTATTAGAATAAAAATTAGGGAATCACCTTAAACCATCAGAAATTTATATGGCTTTCTTAAATGCCCACGTTTATGACCGCAAGGATAAGTCTATGAGCCACAAAAGCAGGTTTCCAAGGCGAGTATCAAGCACGTGCTGGTGGTGGACGCCAGCCCTGCCCCAAGCCTGCTGTGTGTCCTGGGTCAGCTTCTCTGAGCCCCAGGGGCATCGCTGAAAATCGGGAGAGCGATCAGGGCTGTGCACGCCTAGGACCCCCAGGAGGATCCCGTGCTGGTCCAGGGCTCGGCCGCCAGCATCGAGAGGTTCTTCACAATCTGGAACGAGGGCCCCACGTTTTCATTTTGACTGGATCCCGCACCTGACGTCGGCGGCCCCGATCGGACATCCACTCCAGGCAGGATGCACGGCAGGGCAGGGCCAGCGTGGGCCACAGAGCAGGCACTGGGCGTCCACGGTCACCGTGCTGGGCGGTGGTGAGGACATTCCTCCCCAGGAGCCATCTGTCCGTCCACCCCATGCACCTCACCCCGAGGAGGGGGCCCTGCTGGGCACCGACCAGCAGCGAGCAGACAGAGCGGTCCCCAGCGGGCTGAGGCGCCCCACCCCGGGCAGCCGCTCCCCAAGGGGCTCAGAGCTGGCTGGAGGTCGTCCCTCCTTCCTTGGCTGCCCGGGGTATTTTGGCTCCATTGGGTCTAGGCTTTGATGAAGGGCGACTCTTCCCTGGTTGAGCAGCGCGAAGCGGGAGTCGCCACAGCTCTGTCCCCTGGCGAGATGGACGGGCTGCCTTGTGCCCGCCGGTGTCGCCCTGCCGCCTGGTGAGAGCCTGCACGTGCCCGCGGCCCATGAGCAGCTCCCCACGTCGGGGGCACTGCACGGCCGAGGATGGAAGCTGCCCGGGCCTCCGAGCATGTGGTCAGGAATGCATTTCAGCCAAGAGGACGGACTTCGGGTTGTAAAATAAGGAAAGCTCTCGTGCCTAGCATGTGGAGTTAGGTATAGCCTGAGGCTCCAGCCCCTTCCCGCCCACAGACGCCCTCTGCCTCCCGTCTGGGTGGTCCTCGGGGTTGGGGCCCAGGGTCCAGAGCCTGAGGTAGCCTGTGGGAGCTAGGGTGGACGAGGCATGGGAAAGAGAACGCGCCAGGAAGCCAGGCCAGTGAGCTGAGCACCGTCCTCGGGGGAGCACAGAAGGGGTCTCTGTAGATATACCTAGGGGCCTCTACAGGAGGGCACCTCGGATTACCCTCGTGGGCCCTAAATCCACGAGATTGTCCTTAGGAGACACAGGGAGGAAACAGACACGGGGGAGGAGGCCACGTGAAGACACAGGTCGAGGTCAGGGTGATGGGGCCACAAGCCCAGGGATGCCTGGAGGGCCCCGAAGCTGGAGAGGCAGGGAGGGTCCCCAGGCCCCTGCAGGGAGCACAGCTGCCGACACCTTGACTTTGGACTGTGAAGGCTTCTGTTGGTTAATCCGCCAGCATGCGGTCCTTTGCCCTGTGGCCCTGAAAAACCAGCACAGTGTCTTACAAGTACAGATGATCCCGCTCACGGGCGGCCTCCGTGTGGCCACCGTGCAGACGTGCATGTGCCAACTCGAGTTGGGTTTTGATAACTGGAGTGTAGACGGAGGTCGTCCAGGTCTTGTCAGTGGACCAAGGGCCAGGGAGCAGCGTCATCCCCCACAAAGGGTGCGCTGGTCCAGCAGCCAGCGCTGGAAGAAGGCTCTTCCGACTCCCACACCAGGATGGAACCTGCCATCCCATCCTATCGCGAAGGGGACTCTCCCAGCTTGGTAAGAGCCCATGTCACTATTTCAGGCGATCTTTTGAGTGTGGCCAGGACTGACTCTATGCTGTGAACTCAAAACACAATCTCATTCACAGATGACCAGTGGTAGCCTCCAGGAATGGTACAGCCGGCAGCCCCGCTGGCTGACTTCTGGCCGCCTGCGCCGTGGGGCGTGGCTACGCGGGCTGTGGCTCTAGCCACCCCGTCGTGGGGGCAGCAGTGCTGGGAGCCCGCCCCGTCCCCCAGGCCCCGCCTCTGCGATGACTGTCCCTCACACATTTCTGCCCCCGGAGTCTGGCACTCACCTCCCAGAGCAGTTCCGCCATCAGCAAACCCACACATTTATGCCACAGCACTTGCACAGGTTTTGAAAAGTGGACTGAATGCTTGCCTTTTGGCTAATACGACACTGGGAACATAATAATGAGTAGTGTTTTTCGTTCTTTCATTTGCATCGTTAACAGTAACTTCAGTGGTGCTCGGGGCTGTGGGGGACAGAGAAGGTGCAGCCCAGCTTCAACCTAAAGAGTCAGGACCGCAGGTCACAGGGGGCGCCCCAGGGAGCCTCCTGCTTTCCCTGTTCTTCCAACTCTAAGATTCTGGACTTATCTGGTGTCCACAGCGTGAAACTTTTCAGAGAAACGAGAAATAGAAGCCCATCTTCGGCCAGTTTTCAGCAGGAGCAGAAACCAGAGGGGTTGAGAGGAAGGCACTTCAGCCCAGGACCACGGTGGGGATGGGCGGGCTCAGCCTGCCTGTCCCTGGTTCCCAAAGGGTCGAGAAAACCGCATCCTCTCTCCCGGGGGCGGGCAATCTGCTGGACAGCAGCACCTGTCACCCCTTCTCTGGCTCAGCACCCCGGCCTCCTCTGCTGCCTGGTCCGGCCGGAATCCCAGGTGATGTTGGAAGCTGCTCCCCGCAGTTCCAATTCAGAAGAGACCTGAGAGCTGGGCAGAGCCTGGGGTCAGGTGTGGGGTCTCTGCAGCCAGGACGGAGGACAGAGCCTGGGGTGGGGGGGGGGGGGGGAGTGAGGTCTGTGGCCAGATGGGCCATGGAGGTGTGTATGTGTAAGGCTCAGGGTGGGGGCTTTGCAGCCAATAGGGGAGGACAGGGCCTGCGGTGGGCTCCTTGGCCAGCTCCAGGTACTACAGCAGTGAAGCTAGAGGCCACACTTCCCCCTGGAGCCCGGGCATCTGGACAGCTTGGGACGGCTTGCTCCACTGGAGGGGGTCCTGGAGGATAGAGAGGGAGACCCCTGCACCCCAAGTCTCAGTACTAGAACCTCCCTGTCACCCCGGCCCCAGAACCTTCGGCTGAGCAACCTCCTGGTTGAAGGCGGGGACGCGCCCTGTCTCCGAACCCACCCCTCCTGTCGCAGAGCCTGCCTGGTGGAGAGGAGGCAGCAGGTGTACCAAGAAGAGAGAGGAAGAGACCCTGGAAGAGGCTCTGAGGTCTGCTGCTTTCACCCAGGTAACCCGCGGAGGCCCCGGTCGGACGCAGGAAGATGGCCCGCCTCCAGCTGGAGTGGGGGCCCTGGTTGGGGCGCCGCCGCTTGCCCCCGGGAAGGCGTCCCAGCTGCGCACCGCGCCCAGGGCCCGGCACGGACCCGCCTCCCCGCCTCTGGCCCACCCCAGCCAGGCGCTCGCCTCACCCTCCCACTGTCCCCCAAACTCTCGCGGGGCGGCCCCACTCCCAGCCCCACCCTGCTCCCCTCCGTGGGGCCCGAGCCCGGCCACCCCGGACCCCAGCGTTGGCCCGAGCGTCTCTGCAGAGAGGCCAGCGCCCGGCCGCCACAGCCAGGAGGCCCGTCCTTGCGCCCATCCGTCGACCCGCGTCCGGGGTCCCGGAGGGCCAGGTGGGACCGCACGGGCGACACCCCACCCCGCGGAGCCGTGTGGCCCTGGGGCCAGCGCCGACCCGCCTTGTAAGGCAGGGTCCGCGCTCTGGCAGCCTCAGTGCGCCAGGCAGCCCGGGAGGGAGGGGGCGGGGCGGAGCCGCCAAGAGAGTGCGGGGCGGGCCTGGGGGGGCGGGTCCGAGAGGGGGCCAGTGGGGGCTTGGGGGCGGGTCCTGGGACGGGTTCTCCAATGGGAGCGCGGGGAGGGCAGGGCGTGGGGCGGACCGGGCGCGGAAACTGGGAGCCAGGGGGCGCGCCGGCGGGGCTGGGGGCGGGCCTGAGGCCGGGGGCGGAGCCGGCGGGCTGGGAGCTGCGGCGCGAGCGCAGGCAGGGTACCGGGTCGCTCGCGCGCGAGTCGCGGAGGCGCCGCCGCTGCAGTCGCCGCATCTCCGAGGTAAGGGGCCGCGGGGCTCCGTCCCGGGGCGCGGCGCGCAGGCCTCCCTGCTCCTCCTGCCACCTGCGCCCGCAGGCCGGGGCGCGCCACCCATTCCCGGCGCCCGCCCGCGCCCTTCCCCGAGGCCCAGTGCGTCCGTGCGCCCCGCGCCCCGAAGCTGCCGGCTAACCGCGCGGCGCTCGGGCCCCCGTGGTTGCGTCCGGGCGCGGGTTTCGGGACGCGGGGGCGCGGGCTGGAGCGACCGGAGATGAAAAGGACAGGTTTATAATTGGGCCCTAAATGAGGCGCTTTGGCCTTTCTTCGCGTCGGTGCGTAACGCGACAGTGGAAGCCCTTTGCAGCCCCTTCCCTCTCCGTGTCTTGCTACATAAACACCGTTCACATGCCCAGGCCTGGGGTGGCGGCTGCCAGCGAGACGGCGGGACATTAGGGCTTAGAGGGTTTGAAATGAAGCCACTGTCATACAGCACGAAATTTAGGAGACCCAGGGCCACAGAAAGGGCCGTTTGTGTCCACGGGCCGAGAATGTACGTGATCCTCTGGCGAGAACTCGGCCGCCCCTCTCGGTCCGGCATTAACGTCGCCATATCGGTGCAGGTGAGAGGGTCAGGCCTACACTTTGCAAATCCAGAAGCATCCCCGGAGGGGTGTTCTGTTTTCTTATCGCATGTGGGCACATAACCCGGCAATCAAGATAAAGAGGTTGGCTGCCAGTGTATTTTTTCCACACGCCCCTGGGGACCAGTGCCCCGCCCTTGAAGGAGGATCCAGAGAAACCCTTTATTCTGCGGTTTCAGTTATGTAAATGAAGCCTTGAAATGAGGTGGGAAGAAAACCTTCTCTGTGACTGCTGTTTTGATAGGCGTTTTGTGCTCTCTGATGATGGGACACCTTTTCGGCTAAGCTGGCTACGCTGTCATCCGTCTGTGTATTTACTGGCTAATTCATCTGACGTTTATAAACGATAAAAGACCTAGCTCCCATGGCCCCCACCACCACCTCCCAGGACTCCCTGTGGCCAGTCTCTCAGGGAGGGTGTGCTGGGGGCGGCCTCCCCAGGGCCTGGGCCAGCCCCTGCCGCCTAGGAGGTGATCAGTAAACCCTGACCCGAGCTCCAAGTGCACTAGGACCACATCCGGGATGGAGCGATGGGGCTCGGGAGGGAGAGCTTGGAGCGGGCAGGAAAGGGGGGGAGGGGCGGGGCCTTGGGACAGGCGCCTTGCGAGTGCCTTAAACTGGACTCCATGATGCCTTCTCTGGCACCAGCCCCTGTTCCCACCACATGGTTGGAATCCCAGGGCTCAGTGATGAGCGATGGGGGAAGGGGGTGCTGGTGAATTTCCTGGGGGTATCTGCAAAATGCGTGCCACGCAAAGGTACGTGTGTTTTCCTGGGGAAGGGGCCTTCACGATTTCCAGAAGGATCTGTGACTCAGAAAGGTACCCTAATTTATGTACTACATTAAAAAATTCTTCTCCATCTTTTTGGAGTGACGAAGTGGTGGAGATTAGAGGAAGCTGTGTTGGCCGAATTCTTATCTCCTCGGCGTTGTTTGGCTGAGATCTTCGTGAACCCTTTGAAGTTGCAATAAATAAGCTGTTTTAACGACATACAAGGTTATAGATGCTCATTGTGGGAAATGTGCAAATCACAGGAGAATTTCGTAAAGAAAATTAAAATCACTCGTCACTGGTTGAGGATTAGGAGAAACCTTTGAGCAGCCAAACTGTCCTCCGGGGCTGCGTCCTCGTGGCTTCCCTCCCTGGTGGGCAGTGGAGCCGCTCCCTGCAGAAGAGGCTGAGAATTAGAAGCTTCCTCAGGGAGAGGCTTGCTGGCTTAGCGCCAGGGCTATTTATAGCTGGTGATGTTGCTGTGAGGCCAGAGGAGCACGTACAGGAGACGCCATCTGGGGCTACTGGGGCCATGAGGCACAGCCCCCACTGCACCTTGAAGTATCAGGGCCTCCCTGGGTCGGGAGGTCTGTGCCCTGGGCCCAGCCTGGCACCATCTGGAAACCACCCCAGACCGAGGGTGCTGGGCACCGTGCAGAGGCCACCTGAGCCCAAAACCCTGGACCAGACAGATGCTGGGATTAGGCAGGAGAATCGACACACGCCCAACTCCTACTGCTTCAGCAGCAGGTGTTTCCTGGGCAGGAAGGTGGGGAGCTGCCTGGGGGGGGCCAGCGGCATCTGGGGCTCAGACGTGGTCTCCGGCGCCCTGTGTGGGCTCGCCCCACTCTTCAGCCCCTCCTGGGGAGACCAGCCTCCTCTCTGGGTGGGGAGGTAACCACGGTGTCACAACCCATGGAATCCCCAAAGCCAGCACCCCCAGAGCCCACAGCGTCCCCACCACGAGTCCCAGCTCGGCAGAGCCTCTTCAGAGGGGGAGCGTCCTCAGCCGTATCCACATGGCAGCTCCTGGAAATGGCTTTGATTGGCCCTGCTGGGGTGACAGGGGAGGGTGCGGGTTCTGTGATCTGCAGCCCCCGAGAAGGGCATATGGGGGAGGGGCAGCTCCCCACAGGGACGAGGCACGCTGTCTCCAAATCTCGTTTGCTGACAGGGAAGCAAGGCTGTTTTGAGCTTGCAGATTTCCCCTTTAACTGTACGGGACGTGCAGTGACATGCAGTGAAGCTCAATTGTAATGTAATGTCTAAATGTCCAAATGTAGGACCTTCTTTGGTGAAGAAATATAGGAAGTCTTTCACGGGGTGTGAGGAAATGATGGTGTTCTGACTTCGGTACAAAGCCCAAGTGTGTCCTGCGACCCCCCATTAGCAGGGGGAGCGTGAGCTCACCCTCCGAAGAGCACATTCGTGCCCACTTTTCCTTTTCTTAATCAGATTTGTGAAAAGGAAGGACTGGTCCTTACCTTTTCTCAAGCCTAAAAGTTAAGAACACCTGGACCCCTTTCCTGCCCATCGCCTTGCGTCCCACGGCACAGTGTCCCCCTGTGTCCCCAGCATGTCCCGTGTCCAGTTGTCCCAGCACCATCTCCCCTCTTTGGGCCACATTCCCAAGGTCTCATCCTGTAACCCTGTTGCACCCATTTGTTCATCAGACATCAGGTGCCAGGTGAGCCTGGCCAGGTCAGCCCCGGGAAGCTCTCGCTCCGGCGGGAATGTCACAAAAGCCAGCATCCTCCGGGGGCCTCGTTCAGGCCTCACACTCCCACTGCCTCTGGGTGCGGGGGGGGGCCGTGGGCCTTGGAGCCTGGGAGGAGCCGCCAGCACCCAGCTGCCTTCCTGGGAAGGCGGTTGCCGCAGCTCATCTGGGCCTCGTCTCCCCCGCCCTGGCCCTACCGGCTGCTCGGCCCCCAGGCCTCCGGAGGTCCCGAGGCCGCTCCTTCTTCCTCCTGCCAGGGGCTGTGGCTGCCCCCCCCCCCAGCCCGTTCCTGGGGAGGGGCTCTGCTTTTGCTGTGGTTTTACTACCTGACCCTGTTTCCCCCCGCTCTCCGGTTTAGTGTTTAGCCTTCCTACCTCAGAGCACGTGCTCTGCCATGCTGGCGCGTTTTGTGCAGTACCGCGTGGAGCCGGCGCACGCTCCGTTCCGTGAACCCGTCACCGTCCGCTGATCCCTTGTGTGGGCCACGGGCCTTGGGGTTATTTCCATCCTCTGGCGTGGCTGCCTGGAGCCCTGCTGCGTGTTCCTCGGAGAACACGCGCGAATGTTTCTGCTGGGTCCTCGGCGCCCTGTCTTAGCCGATGGGACCGGCGTCTCCCCAGACTTGAAGCCCCTTGGCGGCCGCGCTCCACAGCCGCCGGCAGCGGGCAGGGCGCAGTGGCCTTCTGGCGGGTGGCCGTCTGGAGGGTGCGTGCCAGCGCCTGCGTTTCAGGCCAAGGTAACGAAGCCGGGCGTCCCCGCCAGTGACTGGGTGTCCGGATGTGCCGGGCCTGCTGGAGTCCCTTGCCCATTTCTCTAGAGCTGTCTTTTTCTGGTTGATCCACAGGGCTCTTTCTAGATTCTGGAGACAGCAATGTAAGAGACACCTTCTCTGCTGTCTTTTCACTCCTTAGTGCTATATCTTCTGATGAATGGAAATTCTGAGTTTTAATCTGGTGCCATTTAAGAGTCTTTTCCTTTAGGGGTAGTGGGTTTTGTGTCCTGTGTAGAGAGTCTTTCCCACCCAGGACATCAGATACTCTCAAGCATCCCCTTCCTGAGGCTTCATGATTTTGCCATTCCTGCTTCAATCTGTACCTGAATTAATTTCCATTTTTCTCCATTTGTCTGTTCAGTCAGCCCGTCTCCTTTTGTTGAAAAAGTTTTTTTCCCCGCTTTTCCTGCAGGACCACCTTTGTTGTCCACACTGTCTCTGCACCTGTGCAGGTGGACTGGAGGCTCTCTTCTGCCCGGTGGTTTATTTTCTGTCCTTGCACCAGGACCACACGCCACACTGGCTTCATTTCCAGAACTTTCCATCGAGTCTCGAAACCGCTGGGCAAATCCTCCACCTGTTCTTCCTTCAAGATCGCTGGTTAATTCATGGTTCTTTGCCTTTTCGTGTATATTTTACATTCAGCTTGTCTCACTACCCAGACATAAAAAGTGTTAGAATTTTTATTTGGATTAAATTAAAACTGTGCATGAATTTAGGGATAACTGACATCTTTGTATTTCAGACTTAATCCATGTTCATAATATCACTATTCTTTCAATAATGCTTCATAGTCTCTGTGTCGACGGTCTTGCACATCTTTTGTTAAATTTATTCCTAGGTAACTCATACTTCCTCACTTTTTTTTAAATGGTATATTTCTAAATACCTTTTATTGTCTGGTTTTGCTGCTACATGAAAATAGAATAGATTTTTGCATGTTGACCACGTATCCAGAAACCTTGCTAAACTCGCGTTGATTCTAATAGTTTTCCTGGGATCCCTTTGGATTTCGTATGTACACAGTCATAGAAATGCAAATAATGCCAGTTTTATTTCTTCCTTTCTATGTTTATATCATATTTATCTCCTTTCCTTATCTTACCACACTGACACAGTGAGTAGAAGTGGTGATAGCAGGCAAGCGTCTTTCTCTTACTCCAGTTTGAAAAGAAAAATTTTCAATATTCAAAGTGTGATGATTTTGTAGCTTTTTGTAGGTACCCATTATCAAATTAAGGAATTTATTTCCTTTTCTAACTTGCTAAGAATTTTTACGGTGAATAAATGCTGAAATCCATCAAATGCCTTCACTGCATTTATTAAGACGATAATATGATTTTGGCTCTGTATTGTGTTATGTGATGAATTAAGTTAATGTTAAATGAACCTTGCACTCCTGGCATAAACCAAACTTGATTGTAAGGTATTGATCCTTTTTATCTATTACTGGATTCAGTTTGTTAATATGTTGTTTAGGGTTTTTGTATCTGTGTTTGTAAGTGAGATTGGCATACATTTTTCTTTCCTTGTAACGCCCTTGTCAGGTTTTGGTACCAGGATTATTTTAGCCAGAATGAGTCGGGGTGGCGTGTTTCATCTTTTACTCTTCTCTGGAAGAATTTGTGTAAGACTGACACTATTTCTTCTTTCAGTGTAAGGAAGAGTCTGCTGGTGAAGTCATCCAGGCCTGGAGTTTTCTTTGTGAGAAGGGTTTTAAATAAGAATTCAAACCCTCAATAATTATAAGAATTAGTAATAAATACAAGAGCAATGATAAGAACATATTTCTTCTTGTTACTGTTTGGGAAAATGGCTTTTGTTTTCTTTTTAGGAATTTGTCTGTTTCATTTAAATTATCAAACACGTTGGTCTAAAATTGTTTATAATATTCTCTTATTATATTTTAATCCCTTAATATCTGTAGAGCTTGTAGGGACGTCCTCATTTTCCATTCTGATATCCGATACTTTTGACCGTCTCTTTTTTTTACTTGATTAACGTCCCCAGTATTTATCAATTTTATCAGTGTTTGCAAGGCATTAACTTTTGATGTCGTTGGTTCTCTGTATGATAGATTCGTTTTCTAATTTATTAATTTTTACTCTTATCTTCATTGTTTCTAACGCCTTTGTCCTTGATTTGCTGAGGTTTTTCCCTAACTTCTTAGATGGTAGCTTACCTCACATATGATGGTGTACCCACATACGATTTTCCTATGTGTGTACACCGTGCACATGCACATAGGTATGTACATGTGCGCACACACACACGTTTCCACCACGTCTGGCTGTTTTCTTTTGGGTATTTCTGATCCACGAGTTCTTTAATCTGCTCTGCTGTGAAACCCATCCACTGAGTTCTGAATTTTAGTTACTGTGCTTTCTAGGGCTAGAATTTCTAAGGTGTTCTTTTTTCAGATCTGCCTCCTGCGTCCTTACAGCTCCCGTTCTTTGCGGGAATTCCTCATCTTGTCCTTTTCTTCTTTGCACACGGCGCGCACTGCCCACTTCTTCTTTGCACACGGTGCACGTAGCTACTTTAAGCTCAGTGTCTGATCGAGCTCCAGTAACTGGAACCTCTCGTCGTTTCTGCTTCCTGTTGTTTCTGCAAGTTCTTGGCACTTGTTCCCCTCTTGGGCCTGGTGTTTTTTTTTATCATGTGTGGATATTGTGTTTTTCCGTCTCCAGTGGCCGTCTCCTCCTCAGGAGTGCTTGTGTGTGTCCTGCCGGTGTTTGGGGCACCCACGATCCAGATCCCCGCATCCACGCTGGGGCTTGAGAGGAGCCGGCCTGACCGCCCCTGACTCCCGGGCGCCCGTCCGTCCACCCCCAGGGCAGGGCTGGTCTGTTCAGGGTGCCCTGCCCTTCCGGGTGGGGGGCCTGGGGCTTTTCAGTCCCCGTGGTTGGTGGGAAGCCTCCCAGCTGTCTGGCGGGGGCGGGGAGTGAGGGCTGGGCTGCAGACCACTTCGGAGACCCTCGGGCTGCCTCTGGCTTTGCGCCTCACACCTGTGCCGGCTGCTGTCCTCTTCCGGCTGCTTGGGGGTAGGAGAGGCTT
Source organism: Monodon monoceros (assembly GCF_005190385.1). Taxonomy (NCBI): domain Eukaryota; kingdom Metazoa; phylum Chordata; class Mammalia; order Artiodactyla; family Monodontidae; genus Monodon; species Monodon monoceros. The sequence goes on along the minus strand of NW_021703768.1, from coordinate 1,479,422 downwards.
CGCGGCCCGCAGGCGACGCTGTCCCCCACCTGCCAGCCATCAGACCCAGGCAGTGGCCCTTCCCCGCAGGCCCCTCTGCTCTTCCTGGCCCTGCGGTTGGCTTCCCCGGGCCCCGGCCTGCCCTCCACGCTGTGGGCTCCTGAGAGGCCTGGCGCCAGGACCTGCCGTGCGGGCACGTGGTGACCGCAGGGCGCCTGCCGTCGGGGAGAGGCCAGGCCATCCGCGGGCAGCTCCACGTTCCTGGAGCTAACAGACTTCCTGTTGAGGGTCTCACGTGCACGCCAGACCCTGTCTGCGGGGTGGGCCCTCTGCCCACTCTCGCCTCTGGGTTCTGTGCCGCCGCCCAGGCTTCGCTCCTCTGGGCCTTTGCAGGCGCTTTTCTCTGGGGCAGAGACCCCCTTCTGGTGTCCCTGCTGTGTGCGGGTCCTGGGGCTGCTGTGACAAAGGACCACAGACTTTTGAATGAAAACTACAGAAATGTGTCCTCTTCCAGTTCTGAGGCCAGACTCCCAGTCTGAGATTGAGGTGTCGTGGGGCCGCGCTCCCTCCAGAGGCACCGGGGAGGGTCCCTCCTGCCTCTTCCAGCTCCCGGGGCTCCGGGCATCCCTGGGCTTGTGGCGACGTCCCTCCCGTCTTGGCCTCCGTCTTCACGTGGCTTCTCTGTGTCTGTGTGTCTCCTCTCCCGTGTCTTGTAAGGACACCTGTCAATGGACTTAGGGCCACCCTGGTCCAGAGTGGACCCATCTCGAGATCCTTAACTTGATGACGCCTGCAGAGACCCTTCTTCCAAACAAGGTTCCTCCACCTTGCGAGGACGTGGACACACCTGGCTCGGGGCCACCATTCACCCACTACACGTGCCCTGCACAGGGCCCGCCCGACCCCAGGTTGGCTGCAGATGCCGTGTTCTTGGATTTTGTAAGAAACATGCTGACAAACAGTAGAGACCGGCCCTGGGACCCGGGGACCGGGGGGCCCAGGATATTGGTTCCTGGGAGGCCAAGGGGTCCCAATGGAGTGAGTCCCCCGAGAAGCCCCAGCTTCGTGGTGGCGCAGAGAAGCCCCTGCCGTCCACATCAGTTCTTCTGAGGGGCTGGGGTGGCAGACGTGTCCTGGCCCCTTACTCCCCCCGCCCCCGCCCCTCCCCCGCCAGCCCGACCAGCAGGAGCCCCGAGGAGGCCCGAGGGTGCGGCTCCCGGTGACCTCACTGCAGGACGGTGCGGGACGCAGGATGGCCGCGGCCCCCAGGAAGGCGCCCGCTCAGCTACCCACCTTCTTCCCTCTCGTCCCAGAGAAACCGCGTTTGACTTGGGCACAGGGGACAGTGTGGCTGTGACTGTGGTTCCCAGGCTGCCCCGAGGGATGGCCTAGCCTCAGTGCAGGAGGTCCCACCCCCACGGGCCTTTCCGGGCCTACGGCCTGAAGCATGTGACCCGGGACCTGAGTGGCATCCTGCTTGGACGGTGTGGCCGCTCATCCCGTCCTGTCGGGGCCCCTGCAGGGACCGTGAAAGGCAGCGCCGAGGCGGCAGGGCTGCATCCACGCCTGAGACTCCTGGGACCGTCTGCTCTGCGGGGCAGGCACTCAGAGACCGCTTTGTGCCCGCCTGGGAGGCTCCCACTGCCTGGGACGAGTGGTCATTCACATCGAGTGTTGGGCAGCCGAGGAGTGGTGGCCGTATTATGACTAAAATGTGAACAGTTGCCAAAGGGCTGTGTTGTGTTCAAATGGACTCTGAAATAAAGAGGCAGAGCTGCGGGCCGGCGGCCCAGAGGGTGTGCAGGCCCGACGCCTCTGTTCCCCCTCGCGCTGTTCACTCGGAGGCTGTGCCTCTTCCAGGGGCTGCACCGAGGGCGAAGCTGGACCCCGACCTGGGGGCCTGAGCCCTGGTGGACGGAGGGGAGGAGGGGGAGGCGACGGCATCCATCCCCCCGGCTTCTGGCCGCTTGGTCTTTTGCATCTTCTGTCCTAACCCTCACCCGCCCACCTCATCTTGGCTGCGCGGGTACAGCGCGCCCACCCGGCAGGGGTCAAGGAGGTTCTCCCTGGGACCAGCTGACGAGGCGCCCTGGCCTCCTGTGCGGCCCCGGAGCAGCTGTGCCTGGGACTTACCTGGGGGCTGCTGCAGTTATGCCCTCGCCCCCTCCATCTGCTCAGTCCTGGGACTGGGCCCGGTGGGTTGAGCCACCCGAAGGGGCTGGGCTGCCCTGGGAAGCGCCTGCTTCCCCTGCACTCTCTCCTCTCCTTCCCGCACTTGGCGCAGAGCCTCCGGGTTGCCTCCGCGCGTCCGGCGGCATCCGGCGAGCGGCGTTCTGTGGCCAGGCCCCTGCACGGCCGAGGTCAGATGCGCTCAGCAGACTGTCAGCCCGGTCAGCGTCAGGCACTCCGTCGAGGTCCAAGGAGGGCTAGTTTGTCAGATGCTCGGGAACCTGGCATTTCCAGGGCCCGTGTGGTTCTTGCGCGGAAGCAGGGTCTCAGCTGGACCCCAGGCCTTGGTATCACATCAGCGGGCACAGCCACGGCTCAGGGACTTGGGCTCTCGGCCCTGGTGGAGGGTGCCGCCCCTGGGCCCAGCTTGGTATAGACATCTGGAGGGCGCTGGCACCACGCCAGCCCTGAGAGCGCAGGAGGGCGGCACGTGGGTCGGGCCGACGGGGCCGAGGACCAGGGATGCCTGAGGAGCTCGAGAGCCCAGGGCTCCCACCGCGGCTCGCGGCTCCAGAAGACTCCTTGTGGCGTCCGCTGTCCCGGGAGCCCTTTCCCACCTGCAGGCCGGTCTCCTGGTCCCGAGCAGCCTCTAGGACGAGGTCGGTGACAAGAACCCCAGTCGAGCTCTAGTGCATCGTCAGCGACACCCCCAGGGCGCCCCGGGGGCCACAGCGCGCTGAGGCCTCTGGATCCCCCAGCTCCCCGACCCTTCAAGTAGGGGGCTCGCCAATGGGGCGGCTGTGTTGCGGGGAGGTTCCGGACTTGGGGTGCGATGCCTGTTGACCTGGCAGAGCCCGTGGTGGGGTCCGGGCGCTGTGACCGGGCCGTGACCCGCGTTTTCCCCGTGCCGCCGGCCCAGCTCGCTCGGCGTGAGGTGGAGCAGGATTCTGAGTTCCGGGAGGTTTGGCGTCAAGGAGGCCGGCGGGACGGGGCCTGAGGCCTGAGCAGCGCCCCCTCAGGGCCTGGGAGGCGGGGAGTCCCCTGTGCGGGTCCCAGCTCCCCGACATGCGCATCCTGTGGCCCGCATCCTGCCCCCCAGAAGCACGCCACCCCCGAGCCCCCACCCCAGGGCCGGCAGCTTTCCCAGGCCGCCCTCCAGCGAGCCTTGGCCATCTTGGTGCACTCAACACCTGCCCGGGGCTTCGGGCCCAGAGGACCCAGGAGGTGGAAGGGGCCCCGGGGGCTGGAAGGCACCTGGATCCCGAGGGGCAAGATGCTTGAGGCCTGGTCCGATCGCAGGAAGTGCCTGCAGGTAGGGTGTAGATTATGGGCAGTATGAGGAGGGGCATTGGGAACGACGGGCTGAGAGCTGGTTTGGGGGAGCCAGGGGTTGGAGGTGCGTTCACACCTATGGAAGCAGGAACACACACTCCACCTTTAGCCTCAGTGCAGACCTGTGTTCTGCTCAAGGAAGGGGAACCAGGAGAGGCAGAGCTGCTGTTGTCTTTAAAACAACACCGGGCCCAGCTTACATTTACACCTGGCCCAGCTCACATGCACACCTGGCTCAGCTCACAGGCACACCTGGCTCAGCTCACAGGCACACCCGGCCCAGCTCACAGGCACACCCGGGCCAGCTCACAGGCACACC
>NW_021703768.1:1454139-1475613 GCF_005190385.1 Monodon monoceros | reverse complement strand
ACCCGGCCCAGCTCACAGGCACACCCGGGCCAGCTCACAGGCACACCTGGCCCAGCTCACAGGCACACCTGGCCCTGTTGCAGGCACATCGCTAACATGGATTCCCAGCCCTCCTGGCCGGGGGCACTGTGGGCTGATGTCACGCAGAAGCTGTGACTGTGGCATATAGGGTCTGTCCTGGGTCACCTTTTCTATAGGTTTTTCAGATAGTCACGTCTTAAGGGCGTTGCCAGGGAGAATCATTCTGGAGACACAGGCCTCGTGGCGCCTTTTTGGGGTGCGGACAGCCTGTGAGGGGCTGGTGGACCCAGGGGATCACGTGGTGTCTGAAGACAGCTGGGCCCCCGTGGTGGGATGGTCCCTGGAGCCTGGTGGACACTCTGGGGCAGGCGTCCCCAGGTCCGCCCGTCCTGCATCTCCTTCCACTCTGGTCTGTGAGCCCACCTTGCAGCTGCCCTGCCCTCTCCAAACCCTCATTTGAAAATGCAAATCCGGTAATGCAGTCCATCCCCGTACCCGCCGTGAATCCCTCACCAGTTCCCGACTCCGGAGCCCGCGGGGTCAGCCGTGCCTCAGCAGGGCCTGGCCAGGTGACACTCACACAGTTCCCTCCACCTCACCTGCCCACCCACCTGTTCCTCCTACCCCTGGCCCGGGTGCCACCGCGGGGACCAGCTGCTGACAAGCGTCACGTGGAGGGAGCAGGGCCGGAGCCCGCGGGGCCTCCGGTTTGCGCGTCCACAGCCAGCCACAGCGATGCCTGGTCACGAGGTGCAGGCCCACACGTGGTTACTGTTCGTCCTTGATGGCTCCAACATCGGCTGTGTTATTTCTGCTCCCCCCACCGTCCTGCTTCTCCCCACAACAGGAAGTCACCTTGGAGAGCTTCCCATCTGCGTGTAGGGTCTCACTCCTGTTGTTTTTGTTAAAGTAATTTTCAAGTTCCTTTATTAAGCTACAAACGTGGAGCCCAGGATGGAGAGCTGGCTCCTGGAGCTCATCACCACATCCCCAGTCATGTCCCCCTGCCCTGAGCCCCGGGGTCCTGGACCGTCCTCACCAGCCACTGAGCCTCTTGAGCTGCACTGCCTTTTCTGTTTGGGGAACTTGTAGGTCCTGAGTTCAGCAGGGCCCTGCTCGGGACCCCCACAATGCCAGGTTGCCTACTTCCCCCCGCTGACCACTAGCCGTGACTCTGGGGGTGGGCGTTGGTGCTCAGCTCCCGGCTCCCCGGAGCTGCTGGAGGTGGAGGGGTCTTCTCAGCCCCGTGGGGACCCGGGCTCAGCTTTGGGCATTCACTGGGCTCCTGACGCCATCAGCCAACGCCCCAACGTGAGCCCCCCTACCCTGGGCCCGGGCCGCAGCCCCGCTCGGCCCTCGGAGTCTCCACAGACCCCTGCTCTCGCCTGGGGCTTCCCTCTCCTACTAGCAGCCTGTTCGGCCCCCTGGGTGGGGGGCACCCTGGTCAGCAGACCGGGCCCTGAGGTGGGCGCAGCAGCGTGACCGTTCTGGATCCCTTCCCCGAGGATGGTGTCACCCCACCGATGCCCGGGAAGGTGTCACTCGGGGAGCCCCCAGAGCAGGAGGGTCCCGAGTCCCCCAGGAGGCTGGCTTGTGCCCCCCCGTGCTGGAGGCTTTGACTGTCGGGGACTTGGCGGCCAGGGCGCCGGGGCTGGAGGGGCCTCGCCGTGTCCTGCAGCAGATGGACGCTTTGTCCCTGGCAGGCCACAGCCCCTGTCCGCGGGCAGCGGGGGCCTTGGGCAGCCGCCCGCAAAAGCAGGTGACCTCTCGCTGCTTCCTCCCAGTAGCATGGCTGACAGCAGGCCCAAGACCCCCAAGCCCGCCAACAAGACGCCCCCCAAGTCCCCAGGGGACCCCGCGAAGGACAAGGCAGCCAAGAGGCTGTCACTGGAGTCGGAGGGTGCCAGCGAGGGGGCAGCCGCCGCGGGCCCGGAGCTCAGCGCCCTGGAGGAGGCCTTCCGGAGGTTTGCGGTGCACGGGGACACCAGGGCCACCGGGAAGGAGATGCATGGCAAGAACTGGTCCAAGCTGTGCAGGGACTGCCAGGTGATCGATGGCAGGAACGTGACCATCACCGACGTGGACATCGTCTTCAGCAAGATCAAGTACGTGTGCGCCTGGGACCAGGGGGGTGGTAGCGGGGCCCCGCGTTCTCTCGGGCAGCCAGGAGGCGACGCTTCAGGACGCCGTCCCCGCCCGGAAGAAGATGCCCGGGAGTTTGAACCAGAACACGCCCCAGTGGGGCCGGGAGCCCAGGTCAGGGACGCTGCCACAGCCTGAGGGGTCTCAGGTGGCAGAGCCCGGCCCGTGGGGGGCTGCTGGGGGCAGGGGCACGAGTCCGGGAGGTGGGCGTCTGTGGCGCCGCTCCCCTCAGCTCTGGGGGACGTTCGCGTGTGAAGAGCGGGGGTGACGAACGGTGGGCACCGTGTGCTTGTCCGTGTGTGTGTGTCTGCACGCGTGTGCACACGGGCTCGGGCGTGTGGTCCGGGCATCGACACGCCCCCTCCCCCTTCTCCTGCCCTTCACACCCTGTGACCACACCTTGAGAACAGCAACAGCATCCCCGAGGCATCACACAGACTCGCACACACGTGCACGTGCATGCACACACAGGTAGAACTCAGGTCTCCACTGTGCTGGTCACGGCTCACCCGGAGGACAGACGCCCTGGACAGGCCCTGGAGGCCCCGTGCGTGGAGGCACGGGCAGTGGAGGCACACGGGCCCTCCTGCGCCCCGGGAGAGGGAGCCCCGTCTGGTCCCGGTCCCGCTCTGGAGGGCAGGACGCTGCTCAGACACTCAGGGAGGAGGCTTGGCCCCTGGCGCCCAGGCACTACGGGGGCCCCACCTCAGAGCCCGGCTGCTCTGGGCCCCAGGGTCTCTGCCTCGGCTCGCTGGGCGCGGGCCGGCGCGGGAAGTGGGCGGCTGCGGCCCCGGCCCGGCCAGGGGTCGTGGTCAAGACAGAGTGAAGACCAGCCTGTGGCTACTCCCCCTCTGCCCTCCTGGACCTGAACTCCCTGTGGGGTCCCTGTGACCTGTGTCCCACTTGGGAGAGCCTGTTCTGGGGGAGGGTCCCCCGGACCTCCCAGCTGTGCAGCGGGGGACCTTGCCCTTGGGAACGGAGAGGGAGACAGTGCTCCCTGGGGGGGGCCTGGGGGGGCGGTGCCCTGAGTCGGGTCGTGGGGTCCTGCAGGACAGGCTGGGAGCCACCCCTGGGGGACCGGGTCTGAGGAGCGTGGGGCGCGCGGGTCGTGGGACCGCGGCCGCTCCAGGTGGCAGCCGCGGCAGAAGCGCCTCAGCTCGCGGGAGCCGTGGGCGCGGAAGCGCACGGGTCGCCGACGGCGATGGCTGTTTCTGTTTGGGGCGGTTGCCATGGCGCCGCAGCCCTGCCGCCAGCGCGGTATCTGCAGCCTCTGTTTAGGCCCGTCGCCATGGCAGCGCTTGTTTGTTTGCGTGTTACTATGTGTTAAGTTTTAAACAGGCTTCTTGCAGCTCTTCCCCAGGCCTTGATTGAAGACTGCTGTCTCCGGGACCAGGGCTGCCCCCCGCCACCCACCCCCCGGCCCCAGGGCGGGAGGAATTAACTCAGGACCCCGTTCGCATAAGTCCCGCCGGGGGTCTGTGGGCCGCAGGGTCCCCTGCGTGTGTGCCCAGGTGGGAAGGCCAGGGAGGCTGAGGGGGGCTCTGCTGGCCCTTCCTGGCCCCCACTCGCCGGCTTCCTGGCCAATGGTGGCGTTTCCCGTGACTCTGGAGCCCTGTCTGGGCTGCAGGTTAGGAGCACGCACGCCGGGGCGGGGGACGCGGCCCATTCTTGCCGCACGAGCTGCGGAGGGAACCTTCTGAAGCGCAGAGCTTGGCGCATCGGTGCAGAGACCCAGGCCGGGCGGGATGCCTCGGGAGCGGCGGGCAGAGCCGGGTGCGCTGTGCGGTCCCGGGCACGCCAGCGGGGCCCAGCGCCCGCTCAGGGCCTGACGCCCGACCCTGCCCTGCCCTGCCCCTCCCCGCAGCCTGGTGGGTGAGGCTGCGGCATTCGGGGCCCTGGTCCTAGGACGTGCTTCCAGCTGTGGCGTTGGGGGTCTCACAGTGTCCTCCGCGGGGGCCTCTCCTGGCCGCCCGAAGCTGTGCAGGGCATCCAGCGGCTTCTGCCCTGGCCTCCTTGGGGCCTGCCTGGCGTGTCTACAGAGGGCCAAGGCTTGGGGGGCAGGAATCGGGCAATTCCGCCCATGCTGGCTCCTCACACTGCTGATATCGGTGTTGGACGCCAGTGCACACAGGCCTTTTGATGACCTTCCCCAAACACCCAGAAGTGGTTTCAATGACCTCAAGTGCATCTGTCCCCAGAACCCATCCCTGAGCCTCCAGCCTGCGTTAGGCCCTCGCAAAGTCAGGAGGAACTTAGGACGCTCTTTCCTGCTTGGGGAGTAGCTGACTGTTGGGGTCACAGCTGCCCTTCAGGCGGCTGGCCTGGAGGCCGCCAGACATGGGTGTCAGCAGCCTCCTTCCAGGTTGCCAGCAGCGTGGTCCCCGGGGCCCAGGAGCAGGGGGCTGGCGTCTGCCCACTCCCAAGGCCTGGTACCAGACGTGTGGGCAGCTGCCACATCACACTGCATACTCACACGGCATCCAGGACCTGCAGACAGCGCTCCCGTGGCAACTCGCACAGCCCCGCTGGCCCAGGGTCTGATGGGAATATCCCAGAGGCTCCCTCCTCTGACCCTCGTTGGTGCCCGAGTCTCCCCCTCCAGATCCCACTTCCTGCTCTCTGGACAGGTCACCCAGGTCCCAGCTTCTGCTGCTCAGGGGAGCCTGGGAGTCAGCTTTCTCCAGCCCCCAAGTGGCATGTTATCTGTGGTCCGGAGGGGGCCCCTTGCTCCGTCCTAGGACATGTTAGCCAAAGTCCAGCTGCCTTCATGACGCTGGCCCTGGAGACACAGACCTCTGTCCTCGGAGGGATGCGCTGACCCCCCACCACCACCACCCCCCGCCCAGATCCTTGGCATCGAGTGCCCCTGATGAACTTCGGGAGTGGCCGGGCTCAGCCCTCTGCCTGCCCTGTGTTGGGCCTGGAGGTCTGGGGACGCAGGGCCTGGGAAGCACAAGCCACGGGGCCTCGTGTGTGACCAGTGACCCCATTACTGCTGGACCAGATTTCTAGCAGAACAACAGCCTTCTGAGCAGGGCACTGGTTGGCCCCAGCCCTGAGCCAGGAGGAGGGGGGTCTGGTGGGGGACCCCCTCCAGTTCTGTGCACTCTGGAGAACAGGCTCCCTGTGTGTGGGGAGCCGTGTAAAGTGATCACGTGTCTCCAGGGAAGAGGCTGGCAGTGTCATTCGAGAACTCCCCAGGGACTGCTCCCAGCGGGGGCCACGGGGCCCCCTGGGGAAGGCTCCCTGCCAGCCCAGCCCGGGCTCTGAGACCCTGCCTGGCGGTCACGGTGGGGACACGCGGGGACACCCGGCCCCGCCAGGTGGAGCAGGCAGGTCAGCGCCCTGGGCCCGCACGCCCACTTGATGTGAATGCGGCCTCTGATGGAGGCCCCGTCGGCCACGCCCCCGCCCCCAGCCCGAGTGACTCACACTGGTGGTGCCTGGTGCCCCAGCGGCCGGTCACCAGGCTGGCAGTCAGGCCTGGCATCCGTGAATAGAGACAGGAGCGCCTTGGACAACCCAGGACAAACAAGCGGGGCCCCGCGGCCGTCGCGGGTCAGCAACCAGCAGGGATGCCAGGTTCCCCGCCCCGACAAGGCCAGGACCACGCTGCCCGGGACAGCTGGGCCAAGGGATCCCCCCGGCCCGGCCCATGGACCTCAGAGCCGCCGTGGCGTCGCAGCCAGGCTTTGAGGGGTGGAACCCACCGCCGGACACGGGGGCTCTGATGAGGCCTGCGGTCCAGGTGCCCCTCCTGACAGCCGTCCAGGCCTCTCGGGCTCCGCTCACCACCCGCCCACGTGGCCTCGCTGGTGGCACGACTCGGTCGTCCTCCCCATGGCCCCTGCGGCTGTGTCCTCCCTCTGCTGTCTCCCGACCCTGGGCTGGCCGGTCAGCACGTCCCGTGTCCGCAGGCTCACGTGTCAAGTGCCTGTGAGTCCCGGCATGCACAGGGGACGTCCTGAGGCATGTTTATCGCTTACCGCTGGGCTGTTGGAGTCCTGGTGACTGAACAGAACCACGAATAGGAGAGCAATACACACGCACAGGTTTACGTGCGAGTGAGACCCAGGAGGGGTCGCGGGGTTGTGCGTGGGCTGCCAGCCCACCTCTGGGGGATGTTGCCGCCTGCACCCTTCCACACCGTGGTGTCCTTTTATCTGGTTTACTTACTTCCACTGTCCCAGTGGGTGTGCGGCAGGGCCACATCCCGGTTTAACCTGATTTCCCTGGTGCCCAGTGACGTGGAGCGTCCTTCACGGGCTGGTTTGCACTTGTAGATCTTTGACAAAGTGTCCGGTTCAAATATTTTGCCCAACTTTTTTTTTTTTTTTTTTGCAGTACGCGGGCCTCTCACTGCTGTGGCCTCTCCCGTTGCCGAGCACAGGCTCGGGACGCGCAGGCTCAGCGGCCATGGCTCACGGGCCCAGCCGCTCCACGGCATGTGGGATCTTCCCAGACCGGGGCACGAACCTGTGTCCCCTGCATCGGCAGGCGGACTCTCAACCACTGCGCCACCAGGGAAGCCCCTGCCCAACTTTTTACATTAGGTTTTTTTCTTGTTGTTGAGGTATGAGTTCTTTGTGTATTTCAGATACAAGTCCTTTATCAGATTTTCTCCATCTGTGACTTGTCTTTTACTTCTCTTAACAGTATCTTTTGAAGAGCATGGTTTTAAAATTTTTGGTCAAGTCCAATTCATTGTTTGTCTTTTATGGACTGTTTCTGGGGGGTCGTTCCTGAGAAAATCTTTGCCTAAGCCAAGGTCACGAAGAGTTTCATTGGGATGCTTATCCAGAAGTTGGATGGTTCGGGGTCTATGATAAATGCAGGACTGTGGTCCAGTTGAGTTAACCTTGTAGACGGCGTGGGGCACAGGCCAGGCCCCTTCCTCTGTGCACAGCCTCCGGCCGCTGAAAGGACAGTTCCACCTGCACTCATTGGCTTATGCAACCTTGTCAAAAACCCTTACATGTGGCCTGTTTCTGACTGTCCTGTGGCCGCTCTGCGGCCGTCCCTGTGGCTTTGCGGCCGGTGCTGACGTGGGGGCAGCCCCCTCCCACTCTGCCCTCGCCTCTCCAGCCGGTCCCCTGGGTGCCATCGGCTGCACAGTCTCGAGCCCTTGGCTTCTGCAGGCAGCCTTTCTGTTGGTCCCCGGGGCATCTCCCCCCACCTCCTCTTACTGTAGAACATTGAAAGCCTCACCGGATGGATTAGCTGGGGAAGATCCAAAGTGGCAGAAGTGTTTTTCAGTTAAAATTCGTAAAGAGCAAGAGCCAGTCTAGAGCCATTTTGAAATTGTGAGAATGGACTTCCCTGGTGGCACGGTGGTTGGGAATCCGCCTGCTAACGCAGGGGACATGGGTTCGAGCCCTGGTCTGGGAAGATCCCACATGCCGCGGAGCAGCTGAGCCCGTGCGCCACAACTACTGAGTCCACGCGCCTGGAGCCCGTGCTCCACAATGGGGGAGGCCATTGCAATGAGAAGCCCCTGCTTGCCACCGCAACTAGAGAAAGCCCGCGTGAAGCAACGCAGCCAGAAAGGGAGGGAGGGAGGGAGGGAGGGAGGGAGGGAGGGAGGAGAAAGAAATTGCAAGAACGATCTACCAGGTCCCGGGCAGCTGTGGGATGCCTCCGGGGGAGGAGCTGCTCCCGGGTCCCGGCTGTGCCCCAGCCCGCCCAGTGCTGGTCAGGCCCCGGCCACGGGGAGGCGGCCCCCAGTCCTGTCCCTGAGTGGGGACCGTGCCCCCCACCCCCTGGCGACCCCACGCAGGCCGGTGGCCGCAGCCAGGACTGCAGCTGCCTCTGTGCCATGGGATCTGACGTGCTTTTCACCCTGACTTTCCCTCTGATGGAGGCCACACGCTCGCCCGCTTTAGAACCAGACCAGGATGTGTTCTGATGTCCAGTCGTTCATAAAGGACGTGCTTCCTTTCAACTTTGTTCCAAGACGATTTATATTTGCTGCCATTGCCGATGGCAACCGACTATTGGGTGCAATGCTGCAGACCAGGGTGGGGCAGGGGCACGTTCTGTGTTTTAATGGCAGACTCGCTCTGGGCTGTGGGAAAGAGGTGGGGTGAGGGGTCCCCCGATGTCAGCGGGGCCCTGGGTGGGGTGCGGGTCCCAGGCCAGTGACTGCTCAGCGCCTCCTCCCCATGCCTGGGCCCGGTGGGAGCCCCCTGAGCCCCCTCTCCCTGCAGGGGCAAGTCCTGCAGGACCATCTCATTCGAGCAGTTCAAGGAGGCACTGGAGGAGCTGGCCAAGAAGAGATTCAAGGACAAGAGCAGCGAGGAGGCCGTCCGAGAGGTGCACCAGCTCATCGAGGGCAAGGCCCCCATCATCTCGGGGGTGACGGTGAGTACGGCGGGCGGGTCTCGGGAAGGAGGCAGAAGCGTGGTTCCCGGGCGCCAGCGGCCCCCGTCTGCGGTCTGGGCCCCTGGGCTGGACTCGCCCTGGCGGCTTCCCTAACCTTGTTCCCCGCTCTCTTGCAGAAAGCCATCTCCTCGCCCACCGTGTCGCGGCTCACGGACACCACCAAGTTCACGGGCTCCCACAAGGAGCGCTTCGACCCGTCGGGCAGGGGCAAGGGCAGGGCGGGCCGCGTGGACCTGGTGGACGAGTCGGGCTATGTGCCGGGCTACAAGCACGCCGGCACCTACGACCAGAAGGTGCAGGGGGGCAAGTAGCCGGCGGGGCCTTCTCCCGTCGTCCGGTCCCCCGCCGCCTCACACTTCGTTACATTCCTGTGCTTTGCAGGCAGGACTCGGACCCGGGGCTGGGCGGCCGCGGAGGCTCCAGGCCTGCCTGCCTCCCGCCCGGGCCCGCACTCCCCTCCACCCCAGCTTTGGCCCCGGCTCACCTTTCCTAACACACCTGCCTCGTGCCCGCCAGGAAGTGGGCAGATGGCCCTTTCCAAAGTGTCTCTCGGGGCCAGACCACACTGGCCACTGGTTTGCAGCAAAGGGGGCGTTTTAAAGGAGCTGGTGGGCAGACCCTGTCGGGGCGGTGTTGACCCGCAAGCGCCAAGGCACCAACCAGCAGCACCGATAAAGCAGAGGGAGCCCCAGACAGGGCACCGTGGGGCCCGGAGAGCACCACGGAGGTGTGGGAGGCGGGGTTCACAGTGCACGCTTGCACACCCAGCACACACAAACACACCCACGCATGCACGCACACGCACTGCGCACACACCGTGCACGCACGCACGCACGCACGCACACGCGCTCAGATGCACAAACCGACCGCCAGGTCTGCGTTGAGGGCGGGCGCCGAGCTGAGGGCTGCCGTGCAAAGGAAGAAGCCTCTGTCGACCAAAGTGACTCCAAGTGTGACGTCACGAGATTTTAAAATGGAAACTAAGGGCAGTTCATTTCACTTCCCTGAAAAGAAATAGGAAACAGTGATGCATGTTTATTCTCAGAACGGCTCAGGGAAGACTTAGAATATCCCGTCTCTGTGACTCCCTCCCAGCGGCCCCTGTGTCCGCGCCCCGACCCGCAAAGACCCCGGGGGCCCTGGGCTAGAGGCTGCGCGGGTAGTGCGACGGCTCTCTCCTTGCTTCTCTGGCCGCTGTGCTTCCTCTGGCCTCTCTGGAGCCTCCGTGAGTGGCCTGCCCTGTCCTCCCCGCTCAGGAGTGCAGAAGCCGCAGGGCAGGACCAGGCCAGGGGAGGGCCCGAGGCCGGTAGCATCTGCGGGGTTTGGTTTCTCTGAGACGCCGGGGTGGGGTGGGGGGCTCCTGCTGTCACAGTGGGCCCTTGGCGGTGTGTCCCTTTGCATGGACATGGCCACAGCCCGGCGTGTAACCCTCTGGACCCTGTGGTCCTCGTTTCGGTCCCGGGGACAGCCCATGGCAGCCCCCAGGGAATGCTTCCCGGGAACCCAACCGCCCTGCCACGATCTGTCCTGCGTCCAGCGCAGCAGGCCGGTGAGGGGCACCCCTCCATGGACACACGGCACAGGTGGCCGTGAGAAAGGCCAGCACTGCCACGGCAGGCACGTTGGTCACAGCTGGACCTGGGACACCTGCCCACCCACACGGAGGGGCTCAGGCCAGCGCTCCCAGCCGACGCGGCCCCTCGCACGGGGGGCTCCCCCGAGATGGCGGTAGCCTCTGCAGGCAGCTTCGTCTTGAGGCCTGGCACCTCACCGCGCGATCACCCAGGAAGTGACGGAGCACAGGCACCCGGGGCTCACTGCGAAGATGTGAATCGCTGCCGTCTAGGAAGTTTCTAAAACTTGGGGATCCGAAGCTGCCCAGCCAGGCCCCCAATCCGCCACCAGGAAACAGGCCCGAGGGCTGGGGGAAGGCAGGCAGGAGGCCGGCCCCGCCCCGGGCGCCTCTCCTCCCTCCAGAGGCAAGAGTCACCTGGGGAATCGCGTCTGCAGAGAACTCTGAACGTGCAGAGTGTTTCTGGGCACTAAGCTGATCACAGATGGCAAAGCCCGTGTTCCAGTGCCGGCCAGTTCCTCTCCGTGGACTTGGGACAAGACTCCTCCCCAGACCCATCCTCTGCCCAGCCGCCGCGGGTCTCCGCCTGCCCGACAGCCCAGCACCCCGCACAGCCGTCCCGCGGCAGGACACGGGGGTCCAGCCCTCCCAGCCAGTCAGGGGCTGGCCTGCCCGGGAGCACACGGGAGGCGGACTGAGCAGAAGAAACGACACCAGTGGCGTCCTGGGACGCTTCCTCACGCTGCCCCCCCGCCCCGGGCCCGGCCTGCGGGGCCGACACCACCCACCGCAGGAAACCCATCTTCCCGATGGCTACAGCAGCACCTCCCCCTTGGGTTAAGGAAAGTCTAGTGCACACAGCTGCCCCCGTGGCCAGCCCCGTGCTTGCGGGCTCGTGAGCTGCGGAGGCCGAGGCGTCTGGCTGGGTCTCAGGTGTCCCCAGCCCGCCTGAGGCCTCCTTCCCAAAGGGTAGCTCTGGAAACACATCTCCCCGCTCAGGGCAGGAGGAAGCGGCGGCCCCCTCCCCGTCGGCTCCGTCACGGCATCTGTGTGTAGCCCAAACACAGCACGGCGCTCGGGCTCCAAGCTCTGCGCAGACACACGTGCCTCCCTCAGGCTCTGGGTGCTGTGGACAAACAGGCAGGTGTGCGCCTTCGCTGCATGTTCTATGCAACACCCATTCGCTTCTACTAACTGTGGTTAACTAGGAACTACGTGTCTCTCTGTGAATGAAGGAAACTGCACAGCAAGCCCAGCAGGAAGCAGGGGCCCGTGGTCAGGGTGCACCACGCTGACGGCGCCGAGCGCCGGGACAGCAGAGCGAGCGTTGGAGAACATTGTGCCACAGTACTTATTTATTTCTATTTAATGCTGTAGGATAAGCAACTAGGCGGTGGTCAGTTCACCAAAATTGAAGTTCAAATTACGTACGTTTAAAATATTATAGGAAGAGATCTATATTTATACTGGAGTATTTTTACACCTCGAGTATCCTCAGTCTTAAGGTTTGAGGCCAATGAAAGTTACAGTCAGGAAGAGGCACGGGGAGCTCCAGCGGCATCGCCTAAGCTGCGCTACGTCCACGCCCCACTGGCCGAGAGCTCAGGGCAGGCCGAGGCATCCCTCTGAAGCACCAAGCGGACAGAGGCTCACACACCCGAAGCCTGGGCCTGCTCAGCCACCGGCTGCCGTGGATCAAGCCTTAACGGCACACGGCCCTGCCGCGCACCGCCCGTGGCTGCTTCTGTGGCTACGCCGGCGGCGGCAGGGAGATCGGTCACAGACGCCACGGCCCACGAACCCTACAACAGCCACTGCCTGGACCTTTAGGGGAGGCTGCTGGTGCTGTCCCCACCCCTGAGCACCCAGCAGGCTCCCTCCTCTGGGAATGTTCCCGCGTGAGCTGGCACACCCTGTCCCACAGTGCACGCAGGTGGGGACACCACTGTCACCTGTTCTGTCCACTCAGGTTGACAATTCAGCTGTGCTGTGAAGTCACCACGAGGCTAGAATGTCCTTCGAACTCTGACCCTGAGTAGCTTCCCTCCGCTGACTACGGAGCCCTCTGTGAAATCCCGTGGCTCGGGTGTGGCCTTTGTCCGTGGGAGTGGAGAGTGTGGCCAGTGGTGGCCCCAGGCACTCCTGGGAGGTGGTCGCCCTGCACTTTGAGATGCTTTAGTTAACTTTCTCTCTTCTCCAAACCAAGCCAAACAACAAAGGAGATGCACATAACTCAAACTTGAAAGGGATCATATGCTACTAGTTTGTACTAAGTTTTTTTCAGGAAAGGGAAATAAATGTATATATAGATGCGATCTATTTTTGCACTGTTTTCTTACTGTTAGGGAGCGATGAGGGCATCACTTTGCAGTGTGATGGGACAAGCAGTGTGGACGTCAACGGGTGCTCTGACTCAGAACCACACTCACCAGGAACTCTGGGGGCGTCTGTAGGGCCGAGGCGTGGTGTCACCTGTCAGTCGCGGTGCAAGGCCTGGCTTGCAAACCTGTGATGAAACAGCCCCTGTCTGTCTGCATACCTCCTCGTGTGTTCCCTGTTGTTAACACTGTGTCAGATTGGTAAAGTGACAAATAAAGGTGTTGAATCGTGGGTCTGTGGTCCTCAAAAGTGCGCTGTGTGCACGGGCAGTCGCGTGGGCACTATGGTAACACGGACACGCCCAGGAGAGGCTGCAACTTACGGGAGCGCCAGCCGCCCTCCAGGTGCAAGGCCTGGAGTGGGATCTGGACACAAACCACATCACGGACGCCCACATCAGCCCTGAAAACGGGGATGACGCCATCAAAACTGACATAAAATAAGGACGTTTTTAGACCATGATGGGGAGACTCGTGCCAGCAGGTGAGAAAGGAAATTATAAACGCAGAGAGTGATTAGAGACGGAGAGTCTGAGATGTGAGAGAGAAGTGGGCAAACAATAAATAACTACAGGTAAATAGTGACTGTATTTCATTTAAACAAAATATTTCATTAAGGCACCTGAAAAGCATGACATGCAAGCCAGAAGGGGTGCACAGGGAGTCACGTGCTTATGGCTCGTGTATGATGTCAGGAGTGCTGATCAAATAAACACGAACATGTGCTGTGATACCATACCAGGAACAGGGCACACAGCCTCCAAACTTGTAGAGGTGAAAATGTGAATGACAGAAAATTATCTAAAAACGGCAACACTAGACAGGAAAATAAATCATCCAAGTAGAACAAATAGCACAAAATGAGATGGCAGATTTAAACTAAAATGTATCAATTACATTAGGTGATAAAGCAAGAGAAACACAGAAGTGGTAGCAGCTCAACCGCCAGGATGAGGAATGAAAGGAGAATGAGTGGGGCTGCACAGCAGCTCGGAGGCAGTCAGCAGTCCACGGTGGGCGCCACCCCCGAGGCACACAGGAGGACGCAGGAGCGGAGGCCTCCGGACCACCGCCAAGCTGGCCCAGGATCCCGGTCAGTGGCCTGTTGGAGGCATCCCCGGGCCCTGCTGGGGTCACTCGGTCACTGACTGGGGCTGCCTGGACGAGGGTCCTGAGCTCAGGAGCTGGGACAGAGCCTGACGCCACGGCAGCTGCATCCCGTCCCCTGAACAGCAAGGTCTTGCGTGAAGGGACACACCTGCCCCTACGTCTCTGCCACAGGGACACAACTTCAAATGCTGAAACTATTAAAATGTCATTAAAAGATTGAGCGTCATGCCAAAAAACCTGAAAATTAGGCCATAAGAACAAATTCCTAGAGATAACGTAACTTATGAAAACTCACTCAAGAAGAACTGGGAAGCCCGCACAGTGCTGGCCAGGTGAGTACCAACGGCGATGGAGAAGCCAGAAGTCCAGGGGCTGGGCAACAAGGTGTGCATCTCACTCACACGGAGGCCAGCTGGGGCCCGGGGGGAGGGGTGCCACTCGGGCGGCCACCAGCTCTTCTCTGCTGGGCCCTGAAGACACGCCTCCTTCACTTGCAGAGTTGGTCACATGGCCCCAAACCAGCTACAGGGGAGGCACACGGACGGCCCCTGAGAACCCACCCTGCTGCATTGCCAAACCATAATTCAACTGAATCAAGTCAAAAATCTCCTCACAAGATGTGAACTGGTACAGCCACTATGGAGAATAGTATGGAGGTTCCTTAAAAAACTAAAAATAGAACTACCTACCATATGACCCAGCAATCCCACTACTGGGTATATACCCTAAGAAAACCATAATTCAGAAAGAGTCATGTACCGCAATGTTCACTGCAGCTCTACATACAATAGCCAGGACATGGAAGCAACCTAAGTGTCCAACAAATGGATAAAGAAGATGTGGTACATATACACAATGGAATACTCAGCCATAAAAAGAGATTGAAATAATGCCATTTGCAGCAACATGGATGGACCTAGAGATTGTCATACTAAGTGAAGTAAGTCAGAGAAAGACAAATACGGTATCACTTACATGTAGAATTTCAAAAAAATGATACAAATGAAACTTTTTTCAAAACAGAAACAGACTCACGGACACCGAAAACAAACTTATGGTTACCAAAGGGGAAAGGCAGAGGGGAGGGATAAATTTGGAGTTTGGGATTAACAGATAAACATTACCTATATATAAAATAAATAACAAGGTCCTATTGTGTAGCACAGGGAACTCTACTCAATACCCCGTGATAAACCATAATGGAAAAGAATATGAAACAGTATACATATATATAGATATAGCTATAGATATACAGATATATATCTATCTGAACCACTTTTCTGTACAGCAAAAACTAACATAACATTGTAAATCAACTGAATAAGAAACCTGCAGGCACTCAGGGAAGAAGCAGTTACAATCTTATACAAATTCTGCTGGGAATAGAGGATAGTGATGACGCAAACCCCAACAGGAACAGCATCGCAAGGACAAATGTCACCCTGGACACGGACGTACCACGTTCTTCTCAGAGCCACACTCACGCTGTACCGGCCGTGTGTGCGACCTGTCCGGGACCGTACTCACAAGTCACTCAGCCCTCACGATGGCCTGCGAGGCAGGCACTGCCAGCCAGGACGATGGCCCAGAGAATCTGACTGCCCAGGGGGACATTAAGTGGCACACCTGGAACACGAAATCCTACACAAAACACCCACAAACCACGTACAACAACGTGTATGGAAGGAAAGCCCATCATCACTAAGTCGTGCTTCTCCCAGAAAGTTACTGTAGTTACAACCATATGAATAGGACAAGGGAGAAAAGTCACATGGTCATCTCAGTAGTGGCACCAGAGTGTCTTATTCATCCACTCACGATGACAAATTCTTAGCAAATTAACAACAGGAGCAAGGCCACCAAAAACCCGAATTTAGTGGTGCAAGTTTAGTGGTGAAGTGGTGAAAGCTCGCCTTTGATTTAACACCCAGAACAAGACAGATGCCCACTCTACTACCACGTATAATCCACAATTATATTAGACATGCCAGCCAGCACAGAAGAGCAAAACTCAAAACAAAACCGAAAAGAAAACATAAAGTAAAAGCCCAGAGGAAAGGAATGGAACGGAGAAAAGAAAAGCCATTACTCACAGAAGGCATGACTGTGCTAGAAAGTCTAGCACAGCTACAGGCAAATTATTACGAGTCTAACAAGATTGCTGGGTGTAAAATTAATGTACAAAAAATCAATTCTATTCCCATATAATACAAACAAACACATTTCAAAAACACATCTTTTAGATATGGCATCACAAAATAAGGAAAACCTAGGAAGAAACATAACAAAAGATGCATAAGACCTCCATGGAGAAAATTATAGAACTATAATTAACATACATTAAAGAAGATCTAATAAGTGGACACAGATACTACAGTCATGGCTTGTAAGACCCAATATTACCTATGTCAGCTCTTCCCAAACCGACCAATGCAATCCCAAACAAAATCCCGACTTAACCAGCTAATTCTGAAGCTCATGCAATTCACAGGGTCAAAAGTAGCCCAAGCACCCGACATGGGGCGGGAGGTCTTGACCTACGGAGTGTGGTGCTGCACAGGGACGGACTGGACCCCAGTGGAGGGAACAGACACATGAATCATTTGTGACCAACGAGTCTTGTGAATGGATGATGCTACATGTGAAAACCCCGGAACTGGGTCCTTAACCCTCACAACACGCACAGAAGTCAATTCCAGGTAGAATATGTATCTAATACTCAAAACAGACAAAACTGTATGCTCTTTTAGAAGATACATGGAATATTTTATGACCACAAACAGAAAAATCATCATGAAAAAGACTGATAAATTGCATCCTATTAAAGTTTAAATTGGGACTTCCCTGGCAGTCCAGCGGTTAAGACTTTGCCTTCCAAAGCAGGGGGTGCAGGTTTGATCCCTGGTCGGGGAGCTAAGATCCCACATGCCTCACAGCCAAAAAACCAGAAGCAATACTGCAACAAATTCAATAAAGACGTTAGAAATGGTCCACATCAATAACAACAACAACAAAAAACTTTAAAGTTTAAATTTTCTCTTCATCAAAACACACCATTAAAATGTGGAAAGACAAGAAAAAGCTATTTGCAAACATAATGCACAAAGTACTAGTACCCAGCACTACAAATAACTCCTACAAGTTAAGAGACAGACTATCCGGTAGGAAAATAGGGAAAATCCTTGACCAGGCACCTTGGAGAGGCAGGTGCTCACCCTGGCCGATGGGGCAGCAGGTGCAGGACTCCCTAGGAGGCGGACTTCTAGAAGCCTGATGGAAAGTGTGGGGCGCGAGGGCCAGCAGGTGTCCCCACGTACCTGCCAGCAGCAGCGTTAGCTGGTGTCACCACTTCGCAAACAGTTCCAGATGATCTGTAGTAACGCCACTCAGAATATGGTTAAGGAGTTAAATGAAACATGAACATAATGGGAAATAAAACCTTTATAAAAAAGGTGTTCTTTCCTTTTTATAAAAAAGGACCAAATGGAATTTTAGTACGAAGGAATATACAATTTCTAAAATTAAAAATTCAGTCTACAAGCCCAACGGCAGATCAGGCGCATGGAGGAAACAGCAGTAAACTCTGTGACGGGACAACAGAGACCACCCAACCGAAGCTCCTAGAACACTAAGGAGGAAAAGACCCAAGATTAGGGAAAGGGGGGGCCAGACCCAGGGGCTGACATGGCGTCACTGGAGTGCTGGGGGGAGGGGATCGGAAAGGCGGCTCGGGTCAAGGGAGAAATAACAGGAAATCGTGGCCCAAACTTCCCACATTTGATGAAAAATACAAAGCTCAACGTAACCCAAACGAGAAACATAAAGTAACAGCATGGCGACAGTCTTCTACAAGCTGAAAACGGATTCATGCGAAAATCTTTAAATAAAAAAAAAATCTCATGATGAAACACGCACCCCCCCATACCGACTTCCCTGTGGTTACGAAAACGCAACGCGACCTGAAGGCGAGGGCCGCCTCCTGAGCCCCAGGGCCTGCGCCAGACCCTGCTCTCGACCTGCAGCTCTGCTCCCTAAGTCCACCGCACGGCACTCTCAACAATCACTTTGCTTCACCAAAGAAAGCAAGTATTACCTAAGATACAACGTTTCCAATCTAAAAATCTAATTTTACGCCCTGTTAGGACATACTTTTCAGAAATGAACTGCAAACCAAGGAGAGCGGGGCTTGGGCGGTTATTTCTCCTGTGGAAAGTTAATGCCACAGACATTATTCTTCACAGCTCTAGGTGTTACTTGTATTTAGTCTCAGATCTTGCAGTTCGTGCTCATCAACCGTGGTGCACGGCTTATTTCATAAAAGAACTCAACGCGAAACTCAGTTATAATCGAAGAGCCACTTTTTAGGACAATGTATTAGTTCATTAAATAAGGGTTGCTTGTTACACAATCAATTATTTTCTTTAACCGTCCTACAGAGCTGCTTTCTTGCACGTTAGGCAAAAAAATACAGCATTTTCTCAAGATATTTGATGAAAAACTACTGACCTGTTTGTCTCAAGACATGTAAGGGGCTTGGATGAGCCTGTCGTTTTAGGACACTTCAGACCCCCCCCCCGCCCCGCCCCACAGGCCCTGAAGACAGACACCCACGGAGAAGAGCGCTCAGGGCATGGACGCGGGCGGGAGGCTGGGGCACAGGGCCATGGTCTGAGCTCCCTGTGGCTCCAGTGCAGCGGCTCCACCTCGGCCTCGTGCTGCGCCCGCACCCGGCCCAGCTCCCAAAGGAGGTGCTTGTTGGTGCTGACCAGGGACCTGGAGACGAGGCAGGGGACAGCGCTCAGCCCCGGGCCCCATCCCCGCCCCGAGGGCCCTCGCGCTGGCCCTGCTTCTGCCCCTCACCTGGCGGGGCTGCGTCTCCCCGCCAGTTCTAGAAAAGGTCCAAGGATGGAAATTTCTAATTCGCGGGCAACTGCACTTCTGACACGGACACGGCACAATAGGAAAGGCCTGGGTTCTTTAATGCTGTGGCCGTTTTTAACTCTGGAGGAATCTCAGCAGGGAAGTGGGGCTGCACGCTGCTGACCCCGTCTCCAGGCTGCCAGCTCACCCGGTTGGCACTGACTGAGGGACCTCCGTGGCGCCGCGAGCCACAGATAGCGCGGGGCCGCGTTCTCCACAAAGCTGGCCACGCCAGCGACAAACCCCGTTTGCCGGGACACTGGGAGAGCCACGGGCCAGGCGGAGGTTCAGCACCGACCCGCCTGCTGCTCGGAGAGGCGCTGCGGCCCTGCCTTGCCCACACCGAGTCCACGGAGCCCACCCGCCTGCGGCCTGCCTGCCCTCCCCTGCGGGGCTTGTGCTGGGATGGGCCCAGGGGCCTGTGGCCTCCAATCCCCACAAGGTCACAGCCGGGGCCGCCGTGGTGACCTCGACCGACAGTGAGAAGGGGACGGGGGGGGGGGGGGGGCGCAGGGAAAGGGGGGGGGGGGGGGGGGAGTGCTGCCCTCAGGCCTGCCCCCCACTGTCGCGGCTTCCCCTCCGCAGCCCCACCCGCTTGCCAGCACGCAGGTCTCTTCACAAAATCCGAGCTGGGGGCAAAGGTGGAATCTGTTTCTGCGAGAACAACCGAGAACCACCACGCCGAGGGGGCACGCGCAGGCCTCCAGGACACGGCACCACCTCTCCCTCGCCCCTCGTCCCCCCTTAACACCTCCCAGGAAGCTGCAGCAGGAAGGACCTCGCGGCTCAGTAAGACGCAGAAGCTCACACAAGCTCCGAGTCAACTCAGCAACACATGTGGGCTCGGGACCAGCGGCCTGCTGCCCCGGGCAGGCACCTACGGCTCTCCTGCAGCATCTGGGTGAGTTCCTGGATCCTGTCGTAGTGCTCCAGACGCTGCTTTAGTTCCACAATCTCCCCGGAGAGCCGCTTCACACTTGTCTGAAATCCTGATGGGAAAAGAAGCAGCAATATTCAGTGAAATGTGCTCCCACAGTTTTTAAATTTTTATTTATTTATTTATTTAGTTTTGGCTGCGTTCGGTCTTCATTGCTGCGCGCGGGCTTTCCCTAGTTGCGGCGCGTGGGCTTCTCACTGCGGTGGCTTCTCTTGTTGCGGAGCACGGGCTCTAGGCACGCAGGCTCAGTAGCTGTGGCTCGTGGGCTCTAGAGCACAGGCTCAGTAGTTGTGGTGCACGGGCTTAGTTGCTCCGTGGCATGTGGGATCTTCCCGGACCAGGGCTCGAACCCGTGTCCCCTGCACTGGCAGGCAGATTCTTAACCACTGCGCCACGAGGGAAGTCCCAACACTCCCACATTCTGGAAACTAAAATGATTCTAGAGTTTAAAGCACACCTGGGAAACACGGGATAAGGTCATCAGGGTGAACAAAGCAGCCCCCTCTCCACCTGCAATCATCCCACCCAGGGCCCAGCGCCCGCCCCTGCTGTTGGGGATGAAGCCCCGGGACTCTGCCCTCCGGGCACCCCTGAGGGGTGCGTGCGGTGTGGAGCAGACAGGTGGAGGTGGGCCTGGCGCCAGCCAGAGGTCCTAGGCTGATCTGCTGCTGGACAGCAGGGCCTTCAGGAAGAAGACCCCGGCAGCCCACAGGACTGGGGTGAAGGGCTGTGGGGACGGTTACCGGGCGGCGGGCCCCGGAGGGTCTCGGCTGTGACTGTGCTCACGCCCTGAGATGCTTACCACCCGGTCCTTTAGGAAGAAGTTTCAGACCCCCGAGAGGTCAGACTGGAGCAGACACTCAGGCTGAAGCCCCTGTGGGACCCCACGTCACCTCACATTACCCCAGAGCAGGCTGCACCCCACCTCGAAATCCCAAGGGCACTTTTGCAAAACTGGCAAAACAGAATCCAAGACAGTGAAGAGGGAAACAAAAATGCCCTGCGTCTGGAAGGAGCCGTAACCAAGGAGGAGGACGCCCCGGGGAGGGCCCCGTGGCCTTTCAGCAGCTCAGAGAGAGACGGTCCCGGGCACGCGTGCCCGCCCTGGCAGGGCTGGGGGCTCCGACCCCGCTTCACTGCACTTGCTGAGTCTGAATCCTGTGAAATCCTGACTCTTACAAGTACAAGTAAACCGTGAACTCACTAGTGATCTGCAAGTTCAGTGTGGATGGAGTGTCGGCGTTTCTCACTTCTTTTTTCACGCTGAACAGAAGAGACTTCAAGCTACTGCTTTCCTCCAGAGTTCTGCCCAGATGCTGCCTCAGGTGATCCTGCAGACACAGAGCAACGCATGCCAAACAGACGAGTCAAACTCTGTGCAGACTGCATCGCTACAAAGATGGCATCTGGGGCCCGTCTGTCTGGATCCAAGTGGTCCCAAACTGCACAGTGTAAGGAGAAGGGGCGCCACTACTCGTCTGCCCAAACCCCCAAATCCACGGTCCTCTGTCTCCGGGCTGACAGGCCTGCTGTGCCCATGGGGACGACGCACCGCCCGGTGACCACGCAGGCTGGGGCTGCAGCCCTTCCTGGATGCGAGAGCCATTTGTGTGCAGACACCCAGAGGATGCCGGTACCACTTCACTATTTTTCACTTATGCCTCTAAAAATGAAGCTTTGTGTAGGATCTCTGTCTTGATAAGATGATAAGCACCAGACACTTCAGACACTTGTCTCCCAGCAACCCTGTGGCTACTTCCACTCCCATTTTACAAACGGGGGGACTGAGCACAGAGGGTGCTCACGCCCGGGAGGAGACCCGTCCCCGCCACACACAACACACAGAAGCCACCACGTGGCACCCTCCCCATGAGCTGCCGCATCGTGAGGACTTGCGGGGCTGCCTGGAGTGGGCGTGGAGGACCTGCACCCTGCTAAGCCTTCAGAGGAGACCCCAGCGCCGAGTGACAGCCTGGCAGCGACTTCAGGAGCCTTCAGAGGAGACCCCAGCG
>NW_021703768.1:1436380-1454129 GCF_005190385.1 Monodon monoceros | reverse complement strand
AGAGGAGACCCCAGCGCCGACTGACAGCCTGGCAGCGACTTCAGGAGGCCCTAAGACACACGGCTCAGCTACCCTGGGCTCTGACCACAGAGACCACACAGGGTAAGCGTGTGCTGTTTGAGGTGTGACTGGGGGTGACTTGTTACGCAGCAACAGACAACCTAACACAGGGGGTTCAGTACCTGCTGCCATCCCTACAGCCCACCCTCTTAACCACGGGACAGAAGCCAAAAAGCTTCTACACAGCAAAGGAAACCATCAACAAAATGAAAAGGCAGCCTACGGATCGGGAGAAAATATTTGCAAACCATTTGTCTGATAAGGCGTTACTATCCAAAATATATAAAGAATTCACACAACAGTGAAAAAACAATCTGATTTAAACATGGGCAGAGGACCTGAACAGACATTTTTTCAAAGAAGACATCTAGATGCCAACAGGCACATAAAAAGATGCTCAGCATCGCTAGTCATCAGGGAAATGCAGATCAAACCACAGCAAGGTGTCACCACACCTGCCAGAACGGCTTCATCAAAAGGACAAGCAATAACAAGTGTTGCCAAGGGTGTGCAGAAAAGGGAACCCTCGTGCGCCGTTGGTGGGAATGTGAATTGGTGCAGCCACTACGGAGAACAGTATGGAGGTTCCTCAAAAATTTAAAATCAGAGCTACCAGATCCAGCAATTCCACTTCGGGGTATTTATCTGAAGCAAACAAAAACACTAATTTGAAAAGATATGTGCACCCCCCGTGTTCATAGCAGCATTACTTACAATAGCCAAGCTATGGAGCGACCTCAGCGCCCATCAATAGATGATGAATGGATAAAGAAGATGCGCTGTATGTTACAACGAGAAAGACGAATACCATGTGATCTCAGTCACACGTGGAATCTAAAACAAACAAACGAAGTGAAGCCCACAGATACAGAGAACTTGGTGCCTGCCAGAGGCAGAGCTTAGGGGTGGGAGAAGGGGGTGAACCGTTACTGCTTTTTAGTTTAAATCAATTGAATTTTTTAAAAAAGTCTACTGCAAAGAAAAGGGAGAGGTTGTTAGTTAGATTAAAAACGCAAGACCCAAGTGTGCGCTGCCTACAGGGAACCCACTTTAAATATAAGCACCCCAATAAATTAAAAGGACGGAAAAAGAAAGATACACCATAGCAACACTAATGGAAGAAAGCTGCTGGTGGCTATGCTCGTGTCAGTCAAAGCAGAGCGAGAGAGAGAGAGAGAGCAGGTACAAAGGGGAAAAGCACGAGAGGAAGCATCACACGCTCAGGGGACTAACAGCGGTCAATGGCAGGCAGGGTGCCAGGTGGCGGCAGCGCGTGGAGGGCAAGGCAGAGAACGGCCAGGAGGTGCGCCCACGCGGGACAGCAACACCGGGAGGACCACGCGCTGGGAACGCCAACACCACTGAGCACACAGGTGTCACCTCAGCGGCCCCCGAGGGACCAGGGCACAGGCGTGGGCCCATCACATGGCACAGGGGTGACCAGATTCACACCGGGCAGCCTAACTCCACGGCCCCCACATTCAACCCTAACATACGAGCTTGACCAAAAAGAACAACTATACCATATGGGTCAAATTTACTTATTTTGGCTATAAAATAAAAAAATAAAACTAAAACGAAAGAACACTTAAATAGTTTCCATACAATTAAACTGAACCATAATGATCGTGAGGCAAAAACCTCACCATGCTGAATGCACGATGGTCTTTAAGTAAAAATTATACACGTTTAAGGTGCCCCTTCGATGGTCTGATGTGCGTGTACATAGTGATGGCCACAGTCGAGGTAATACACACATCTTCTCTTCACAGAGTAACCATTTTTGGGGTGATGACAACACTGGAAATCTGGTCTCTCAGCAGATTTCCAGATTCCATGCGGTCTTATTCACTGTGACCACCAGGCACGCTTTGGAGCCCTAGACTTAGTCGCCTACAGAGCTGCCACTCTGTGCCCTGGGCCAGCATCTCCCCACTCCCCCCACCTCCCCACCACCGGTGACCACCACTCTGCTCTGCTTCTATGAGCTCAGCTCTTAGGCTCCACATAGGAGATCACGGAGTTTGTTTTCTTCCCACGTCTGACTTATTTCACTTAGCTCGAGGTCTATGGCAGGATCCCCTTCTTTCTAAAGATGAATAATGTCCCACTGCACACATACACCACGTCTCCTTTACCCACTCACCCACTGAAGGGCACTTAGGCTGCTTCCACATCTCGGTTACTGCGACTAATACTGCAGTGGACATGGCAGTACACGCATCTCTTCCAGATCCTGATTTCACTTCCTTTGGATAAATACGCAGCAGTGGGATTGCTGGATCATGTGCTAGTTCTACTGTGGGTTTTTTGAGGACCCTCCATACTGCTCTCCACAGCGGCTGCACCAACGTACGTTCCCGCCAACAGTGCACGAGGGTTCCCTTCTCTCCACACCCTCCACTTGTTACCTTGTCTTTTCGATGGCAGCCGTTCTGCAGGTGTGAGGTGAGCTCGCTCTGGTTTTGATTTGCGTTTCCCTGGTGATTAGTAATACTGAGCACCATTTTCACATGTCTGTTGACCATCTGTATGTCTTCTTTTTAGGTCCTCTGCCCGTTTTTTAGTTGGGTTTTTTTCTTCTATTGAGTTGTATATTAACCCCTCATCGGATAAATGGTTTGCAAATATTTTCTCCTAGTCCATAGGCCACCTTTTCATTTTGGTGATGGTTTCCTTTGCTCTGCAGAAACCTTTAGTTTGAGGTAGTCCCACTAGTTTACTTTTGCTTTCGTTGCCTTTGCTTTTGGTGTTACATCCAAAAAATCACTGCCAAGGCCATGTCAAGGAGCTTTCTTCCCCTGTTTTCTTCTAGGTTTTTTTTTTTTTTTGTCCGCACTACGCGGCATGCGGGATTTTAGTTCCCCTACCAGGGATCAAACCCATGCCCCCTGCAGTGGAAGCGTGGAGTCCTAACCACTGGACCACCAGGGAAGCCCCTTCTAGGAGTTTTAGTTTCAAGTCTCATATTTAAATTTTTAATCCACTCTGAGTTGAATTTTGTGTGTGCTGTAAGATAAGAGTCCAAGTCCATTCTTTTGCCTGTGAACATCCAGTTTTCCCAACACCATTTACTGAAGAGATCATCCTTTCACCGTGGTGTATTCTTGGTGCCCTTGTCAAAAATTAGTTGACGTATATGTGTGGGTTTATTTTTGGGCTCTCTATTCTGTTCCAGTAATCTATGTCTGTTTCTGTGCCAGCACCATACTGTTATGATTACTATAGCTTTGTGATATAATTTTAAATCAGGAAGCGTGATGCCTGAAACTCTGTTCTTTCTCAAGAACTTTGGTGATTTGGGCTCTTTTGTGGAACTACAAAAAGAAGAATACAAATTAAAAGAAAAATAATTATACAAATTTTAGAATCGTCTTTTCTATTTCTGTGAAAAATGCCATTGGAATTTTTATAGGGCTTACACTGCGACTGTAGATGTCTTTGGGCAGTATGGACATTTTAACACTAACAACCTTCCACCCATGAACATGGGATATCCTTCCGCTCATTTGTCGTCTTCAACTTCTTTTATCAATGTTTTATAGTTTTCAGTGTTAAGATCTTTAGCCTTCTTGGTTAAATTTATTCCTAAGTATTTTATTCTTTTTGATGCTATAAATGGAATGGCTTGGGAACAATCATTGGTATAAAGAAATAAGAATGATTTTTGTTGTGCTGACCTTGTATCCTGCAACTTCACTGAATTTATTTGTTCTGCTTTTCTTTTGTGAAGTCTTTAATGTTTTCTACATGAATGATCACATCATCTACAAACAGAGGTAACTTTACTCCTTCCTTTCCAATCTGGATGCCTTTTGTTTCTTTTTCTCACCTGCTTGCTCTTGCTAGTACAGTTGATCCCTGAACCACGGGGGGTCGGGGGGCTGGGGAGCCGACTCTCCTTGCAGCTGAAAATCTGCATATAATTTATAGTTAGCCCTCCAAATCTGCAGTTCTGTGTCCGTGGATTCAACCAACTTCCAATTGTGTAGTACTATAGTATTTACTATTTAAAAAATCCACGTATAAATGAACCCATGTAGTTCAAACCCACGTGTTCAAGGGTCAGCTGTACTTCCAGTGGAAGAGAAGCTGCAGACTGGACACCCTGGTCTCATACTGGAAAAGCATTCAGTCTCCCCCACTGATCATGAGGTGAGCCAAGGGCTTCTCACAGATGGCCTTCATTGTGTTGAGGAAATTTTCTTTTACACCTATTTTGTTGAGTTTTTTTCTTATCATGAATGGATGTTGAACTCTGTCAGATGCTCTGTCTCCATCACTTGGGATGACTGTGTGGTCTTTATCTCTCCATGAGTTAATGTAGAGTATTAATTTGTGTATGTTGAACCAACCTGGCATTCCAGGGGACAATCCCTCTTGGTGGTGATGTGTTGCTGAATTTGGTATACCAGTCTTCTGTTGAGGATTTTTACATCTATGTGCATCAGATAGTAGCCTGTGGTTTTCTTTTCTTGCAGTGTCTTTGGCTTTGGTATCTGGGCAATGCTGGCCTTATGAAATTAGTTTTAAAGTATTCCCTCTACTTCTATTTTTTTGGAAGTTTAAGAAGGATAAGTATTAATTCTTCTTTGAATGTTTGATAGAATTCAGCCATGAGGCCATCTGGTCCTGGACTTTCCTTTATTAAGAGGTTGATTATTGTTCCATCTCATTTGTTATTGGTCTCTTAGGTTTTATTTCTTCTTGATACAGTCTTGGTAGGTTGTATGTTTCTAGGAATTTATCCATTTCTCCTAGGTTCTCCAATGTGCTTGTATATAACCATTCTTTGACTCCTTTTATTTCTGAGGCATCCGTTGTAATGCCTCCTCTTTCATTTCTGACTTTTAATCTCCTCTCTTTCTTAGTCTAGCTAAGAGTTTATTGGTTTTGTATATTTTCAAAACCCAACTCCGTTTTGTTCATTGTTTTCCTGTGGCTTTTCTACTCTCTTATTTCTTTCTGCTATGATCTTTATTATTTCCTTCCTTCTGCTTTCTCTGGATTCAGTGTGTTCTTCCTAGTTCCTCTAGCTGTAAAGTTAGCTGGTTTATTTGAGATTTTGAGATCGTTTTTCCTTTTTAGTGTAGGCATTTATGAGTGATGGTCTCATGGTGAGGTTACAAAAGACGAGGGCAGCCTCAGCCAGGAAGTGGGCTCCACTGCCAGGCCCACACTGTGCTGGCTCTGGCTGCCCTTCAGCGCCACCTGGTGGCAGAGTTCCCACAGGTCCAGCAGGACACCTTGGTCTCATAGCTGGCTAGTGCAGACAGGACAGCCAGGTAACTGGAACCTCTCTCACCAGTGTTCTGGGGAGCCTGAGCCAGGGAACACTGGGGCCACAGAAACTCCACCTCCAGCCCAGCCTCACTCTCTCTTTTTCTCTCCCACTCGGCCTCTCTCAGAACAGAACGCAGCTGCCCAGGAGAGGCAGAGCTGGGACAAGTGGCAATGCTGCCATCTGCAATCACTGTCACGAGGGGTCCTGGAGTGACAGAGTCACGCTGCGTCCCTGAAGGGCAGCTGGAGTCCCTGGGGGTGAGGAGAGCCTGGTGGGGGAGGGGGTTCGCGTCCTGCAAAGGGCAGGAAGGGGCCCCGGTGTTGTGCCCAACAGCTGTAAGGGGAAGCAGCGTTGAGAAGCTACCCTCATTCTGTGATGTCAAAACTACATTTTGGGGCTTCCCTGGTGGCGCAGTGGTTGAGAGTCCACCTGCCGACGCAGGAGACACGGGTTCGTGCCCCGGTCCGGGAAGATCCCACACGCCGCGGAGCGGCTGGGCCCGTGGGCCATGGCCGCTGAGCCTGCGCGTCCGGAGCCTGTGCTCCGCAACGGGAGAGGCCACGGCAGTGAGAGGCCCGCGTACCGCAAAAAACAAAACAAAAAAACCCTACATTTTGCTCCATCTGTGAACAAACGGAACTAACTCACCATCTCCTTCCGAGTGTCGCTGACTTCTGACACCACCTCACTCATCTTCACGCTACACTGCTGCCGTAGCTCAGCAAGGCGACTCTGCAAAGACTTATTTTCCATAGTCAGGGAGCTAATTTCTTCACTCACATGTTATTGAACTGTCCTGAGTGGCTGTAAACTCTTGGACAGATGACAAGATGTGTCTTGCCTGAGCTAGAAGAATCAAACATTATTACAACATCTATGTTGAAAGGATGAGTGTAAACAAAACATGTTCAATGCATTTTGAATAACACGGCTCAAAAACACTGACCGGCATGGAGACTGGAAAAGGGGCACGTACCCCATTGAAATGACCTCATCAGGCCTCTTTATCCCCCGCCGTGGATGAGGACCAACAGGCAAAGAGCAACAGTCTCAGAGACCTAGAGAAGGGGCCTCAGGGAAAGGCCACCGTTAGGAGGTCTGCCTGAACACGCTCTCACACAGCACCGACTGCTGCTCCAGGCCTGGCCCTGCTCCACGACTGGGAAAGCAGACAGTCCTGCTGCTAGCCCTGACAGGGTGTAGGTTTATGCGGTCAGGATCCAGGGCCGCCAGCTTCTCAGGGCGCCCTGATTCCAGAAGGTGAAGCTGAGGGGCCAAGACACTGAGTGGAAGGCTCGGGAGCCTATGGTGCAGCTAAGCTGGGAGATCCAGGCAGCTCGGGGTCTGCTGGAAGGAGAGAGCTGGCAGGTCCCTGCTCCCCCTGGGGCACGTGAGGCTACAATCAGGCTGTGGGGAAAGAGAAGGTGGCCCTGGGGACACAGCATGTCCCCGTCTCACACCCCGACTCTGGATGTGGGGTCCCCTGTGTGCCCCTGTACCCAGGCACCAGGCAGAAGAAAACCCAAGTCCCCTCTGGGGAGGGGCCACATCTTCCTGGGCCTCAAATCATTGCCACCGAAAGGTCAGCAAATCCAGGGCCCTGCATTCAGTCAAATGCTCAGAGGATTCGGAGAAGACAGCGGCAGCATTTTAGTCTCTCCAAATCCCCACATAAAAACAGAGCAAGGAGAAGCAAACACCCAGGAAGAGCGATGCCAACACCACTGGCTGATGACACACCTCCAGGAAGCCTGGAGCGTCAGCAGGTGGGAAACGACAGCCACAGGCCGCGTGGAGTCCTCCATGTCTGCCACCTCCCGAGAACCCAGACGCTGTGAAGAGGACCATCAGGACGCTCCCCGCAGCACAGTGAGGCAGTGACGCCAGTGAGGCGGTCCAGCGAGACACGGGGACCAGCGCCCCACAGTGGGGCGCAAGCACCTGCCTGCAGAGCCCTGGGCCAGCTCGCCGAGGAACACCTCGCTGCTGTGCAGGGGGCTGCAGCCACTCCAGTGCCTGCCCACCAGGTCAAGGAGAGCCACCTCCAGGGTGGCCTTCTTCCCAGGCGGCACGGCCAAGTGCAAATTGGGACACACCTGCACGGAAACAAACCACGAGCGTGGCTTTTTCCCTGCCTGAAACCAGTGGGTACGATGCAGCACTAGGTGTGTGCGCCACGCTGATGCCCCATCCCACCGCCTACAAGCACGATGGCGGTTCACACACCACAAGCCTGCAGGCGTGGCTCATGGGATCCACCTCCCCACCCCTGCACGTGTGTCCACATCTGTGGGGCGGGGACAACATCTCACACTGGGAGGAACGGCGAAACTGTCACCCTAGTGTAACAGTCAGGAGACCGGTCGGTTCCCAGGGACAGCTGTCCTGGGCCCTCCTGAACCAGCCCCAGCGATTCTGGGAGGGAGGAGAATAGTCTCGGCCTGAACGGTCACTGGAGCCCTGGAGGCCCTAAGTGCAGCGCAGACCACGCGGGACTAGAGGGAGGGCTGGCCGGGACGGCGCAGGCACAAGGCTGCCGAGGCTCCACCCCGGGCCCAACCACGCCAGGACCGCAGTCACTGGCATTCACGGCAACGCTGTCTTGTCTTCCGTTTAGAAATTGTTTTACCAATTTTAAGGGATTACTGCAGAAAGCAGGGTGGCTCCTGCCCACTTTCTGAGCGCCTAGGGAACAATTCCTGGGTCCGGGGATTTGGGGAGTAAATGCCAGCAGTGCCAGAGCTGGGGACGAGCCCCGCCGCCCCTCACAGCCCGGCGCTCCCCACTGTTACACAGATAAAGGGCTTTTCTCCTCGAGGCCGTCTGGAACAGCCAGCGAGACCCTGAAGGGAGCGTGGGAGCGGCCTGGGCCACTTGAGCCGGGACAGCCCTCACTCCTGGCATCACTGCGCACCCACGGGAGCCCCGGGAGCACCGGGAAACACACGCCCGCAGAGGGGACACTGCTCTACCCGAGGTCACACCAAGGGCGGGCCGGTCGGCGTGGGAACACTGAGGCCGGCCGCTGGCCCCAAAGAGCCGAGGCTGGGAGCACCTGTGGGCATCAGCACACATACCTCCGCCGGGAGCTGCGCTGGACGTCAGCCGCAGGCGTGGGTGATGGAGCCGCGGTGCCCAGCGCGGTCAGGCTTCTGCCTTCCACCCGGCAGAAGGGTCGTGCCCTCTCCAAGAGGACGATCTCACCACAGGGTCAGAGTGCTCAGAGGAGGGGGCGCCGCAGGCAGCGCCCCTCCTGCAAAGTCCCAACCCCACAGCAAGGGCCAGCCCGTCAGGCGAGGCTCCGCCCGGGGTGACACCCATCTGGGGACAGGGAAGGCCCAAGCACATTCCCAGCTCAAGCAAGTCCTCATTTTCCTTCCTTCACTCAATCCAGTGAGAGACTAAAGAGGCGAACAGACAGCGGCCAGACGAGCCGTGAAAGCAGAGCTCAGCCCCGCGGCCTGCGGCTGGAAGCCACCCACCACCTACGACGGGCCCAGCGTCCCTGATTCTATGTCTCCAGCTCAGGACCAACCACAGGGGGCCAGGCGCTCCCCTCACCAACCTCGTGGGACGCCCCCTTCCAGTCCCAGCCCCCGGCCTCCCTGGGCCGCAGCCCCTGTCAGGGCACCTGTGCCCCTTCTCTCCTGGGACACTCTCCCCCAGCACCCGCCTGGGAGTGACGTGGCAGGGCCAGCCCCCTGCCCCGCGAGCCCGGAGGGCAAGCCACCCACTGTCTGCTGGGTGGTCTTCACCCGTGCCCCAAACTTTGAGAATGTCTCCATCTCCAATTGGGCCAGTGACAAGGGTGACAAAGCATCGTCCACAACAGCTCTGGGTGACTCTGGGCGAGAACTTGCACTCCCAAACGAGGATGTGTCTTCGGAGAGCCAAAGGATGCACACCCAGGACCCCCGCTCCCGAGGGCGCCGTGGGTGGCTCCAGCCGGCGGGACGAGGAGGCCGCGTAAGCCAGCGCCCCCGGGAGGACACTTCCACCTCAAGGCCCTTTGCACCACGGGGAGAGGCGAGCAGCCTGGGAGCGCGATTCTAAGAGAACGGGGCGGTGACAGCGCCGCGGAGCAGTTCACCTAAAAGCTGCGCTCACCTCGGGGTCGTGTCAGCACTGAGGAAGAAAGACGCAGCCTGACAGAGGACGGCGGCCCCATGGCCTCCACACCTGGCTCAGCTCACGCACACTGTGTGGCCTCTGCTGCTCGGGCCCCCAGGCCGCCGAGCGGGAACAGGGCCCCAGCTCCGGCCCTCCTCCAAGCAGCTCAGACACTCCTGGTTCGCAGGGGCCCGGAGCATCCCGCCACGCACCCTTCGCTTCCTGTGCTTTTCCGAGCAGGCAAAGGATTTAACCCCTTTTGCGTCAATAAACTTGTCTTCTGAGAAGGAGGGGCTGAGCCAGGGTGGGGTCGGTGGGGTCTGCAACAGAGAAGGGGGCAGAGCCCTCACCACCAGGCGCCCTGGGCTCAGGGGCCGGCACTGCAAGTTAAACAGCTGTGCGCACATGCATGCGTGTGTGTGCCTGTGTACGGATGCACGTGCACACGCAAATATGGAAAATCCACCAAAGAGTAACAGAACTGAAGTAGTAACTTCAACAAACGGATCCACTGATTACTGTATGTCCTCTCACCAGAACTATATGTAACAAAGATGAGTCAAGTGGGTAACACCTTAAGATCTGGAAGCTACAGGAGATTTAACAACTTGTTCCTACCGGAGACACTGTCGATGCGTCGGATCTAAGACCCTCCCTCCCCAGCCGCTGAGCCACTTCCCGGGCACCTCGGGGCCCGGCACCCCACAGCCCAGGGCCCTCCTCCCAGGGCAGGCTCTCCTCTTGAGGCCCCTCAGCCTGACCGCCCTGGACCCTCCTGCATGTGGACTCTGCAGGCACCCAGGCTCAAATCTGCCCCACAAGGCTGCCCTCTGGCCAGGCCTCCCCTCAGGGCTCCGTGAACAGAGCCACACCCAGGGCGTCCCCGGCAAGTGCTCGTGACCTGAGCAGACGGACACCACTGTCATCTGGCGGCCCAAGCCAGAGACCACCGGGACAGCCCTCCCCCGCAGTTCCCTGTCCATCACCATACATCACCAAGTCCACCCAACCAGCGCCAGCTGGCCACCTCTGCCCTTTGCTGGGACTGGTCTGCCGTATCCACTCAGACGGACCCACTGCCCGCCCCCCACAACTCAAATGCCCACCGGCCACTCCATGCCGTCCCCTGCCCCCAGCCCGGGGACCTGGCCTCCCCCCACCATGCGGCACTGTACTCCCTCACTTTGACCTGCGACCTGTGCTCTTCTGTCCCCCACCTCCAGCCCAGGGCCTCCACACAAGCCCACACCCACACAGCACAGCTGAGCCTGGCCACCAGGGGCCAGCAGAGCAAGCCACACTGGGACTGGGGGCCGGCCCACAGAAGCACAGTCTGAATGCTTCAAAACCCTCCAGGACGTAGACGATGGGAGGACGCAGAAACACTTCCAGCTCACAGGCGTCTGAGACACGACGCTAAGATACGCCACATGCGCCGGACAGGATCCAGGACCCGAACACGCATCCACGCATCCCCACGCACACATACATGTGTAGATGCGTGTGTAGGGACACACACGTGAGGTCTCAGGAGGTGGAGTAAATGCGGCTGGTGCCTCGATGCCACGGCCTGCTCTGCAGTGGCCACGGGGCACTGGGCAGCCACCATCACGACCCACCAAAGTCCCCACGAGCTCACCTGCACAAGCCTCAGGCAGGGGCTAGTTTCGCTCACACTGGGAGGTTTCTGACGCCTTTTCCATATTCGTGCAAACAACACTCTCAATTAACTTATTTAATTTCCCTTGTCTTTCATTTTTGAAACTGTAACAGTAGCCACTGTCATAACTGGGCCCATGTATGTATCCGGAAGAAACTGTGTGTGAGTCAGAGTGTGTACGCACAGACCAGGAACCTAAACCACAGGTGTTCTACAAGTGTCAACTTCCATTCATAGAGAAGATTCTTTCCTAACACACCTTAGGGAGTCGCGCGCACACACAATGAAGAGGAACGAGGGCAAGCAGCGGGGCCGGGGCCACCTGGACGAGGGGCAAAGCGCCGCGGGGCGGGGCGGGGGGGCTCGCCACGCGCCGGCCCTGCATCCTCGGCTCCGCCCAGCCCCGCTGGAGCTGCCCCTCCGCTTCCCCGGGCCCTTCCTGCTGCTGTGCTGACTCAGGACTCAATAGATGCCGTGGCTCTGCTGCATTAAACAACATTTTAAAAGCTTTATTTCAGGCTCCCAACAGTGTACCGTATCTGTCAAGTATACTCCTTCCGTGGGGTGAACGGGAAAAGAAGGCCGAGTGGATAACACACACCAGCCCACCCTACTGGGAACCTGCAGCGGTCACTGCCCACAGCGCCCCAGGGGAGGGTGACCCAGCCGCACTCAGGAGAAACTGTTCGGCCGAGGAATCAAGACAGACACGATGGTCAACAGAACCCAGAGACTCCGGCGCACTGAATTAACAAGGGCACCAAGGTTATTAAATGAAGAGAAAGACAGTCTTCTCAACAAATGGCACTGGCACAACTGGACATACGTGGGGGGACAGGCGGGCAGCCTGACCCACTATCTCACGCCACACCCCGAAATTCACTCAAAAGAGCGGCTCTCAGACCTAAGCACTGACCCCCATCACGTGGACCGGTCCGTGGGAGGAACCCTCCACAAGCAGGGGCAGCACACCAAAAAGCACGACCACGAAGGGAAACACGAAGAACTGGATTTCACTGAAATAACACTGCTCTCGGCAGCACTGCTTAGAAAACAACAGGCAAGCCACAGGGTGGGCAAAAACTTGCAGTACTATACCTGAGAAAGGGCTTGTGTTCAAACACCATGAAGAAGTCTTATGCCTCAACACCAAGAAAAGAAAAGGGGAGGGGAACAGACAGGAACAGAAACGCCACAGAAGATGTGAGCCCATGGAGAGGCTGTGGTGACTTGTTTTCAGGAGATGCTAATTAAAACCAACAAGAGATACCACCATACACCCAGGACGGGAGCCAGCGTTAGAGAGACTGACAGTCCCAGGAGCTGGCGGGGACGCCAAGGCAGAGGTGGTCCTGCAGCAGGGAAGCCCCAGCCCGCTGCGTCTTCATGGAAAGCTCTCAGGAACCCACAACTCAGAAGCAGCAGCAATGGAGCTGAAGCTCACACACACGTCCTGGCGGAAGAGCCCCCGCAAAGGGCATGAAGTTCACGTGCACGTCCTCACCAACGTGCAGCTGGAGCCGGGAGTCCCCTCGTGGCCGGCAGGGACTCCCTCCCTCCGGCACAGGACGCTTCCTCCCTGTCTGCTTAGACATCTCACTTCTTCCCTATCCCTGTAACTGATCTGAGGAGGGACCTGATATAAACAGCCCTGCAACATGACTACATCCACCTCAAATACACTGACTTCTCCTTTTGTAATTCCATGATCCAAATTACTGATATTTACAAGTGCACAAGATTTCATGAAGATTCTGCATTTAAAGGTAAGTTCTCTAAGAAGGCATCAACCTCCCAGAAAGGCTGCAAGCGCTGGCCCTCTCCCTGGAGCAGCAGCCTACCTTGGAGCGCTGGAAGCTGGCCTCTTGCTCCTGCTGGCTGGAACTCGTGCTCCCAGGAGGGCTGCTCAAGCCCCACCCACACTCGGCAATGAGGTTCAGGGCCGCCTCATCACCCGCGTCCATGACAAGCACTTCTTGGCCGAGGGGGCAGCGCACTTGGCTCCGGAGTGATGCAGTCTGCAAAGAAAAGCAAACCCAGTGCTGTGCTGCAGCCCACAGAGCACTCCAGCCGTACAGACCCCGGGAGGGAGACGCCTATACCGCGAGCACGGCCACAAGGTCTCCGAGGAGGAGGAGCTGGTGTCTCTACCACAGTGAAGCTGGAGCGGCTCAGCCAGGACAGCTGGTCGCCACACCAGGATTCATTCAAGGACAGAAGTCCCAAGAAGCTCCCCTGTGCTAGGATCTCCTAGCACGTCCACAGTGCCATACGGGCGATCAAGAAAGTTCAAGGAGGACTCCCCTGGGGATCAGTGGCGAAGACTCCCTGCTCCCAATGCAGGGGCGAGGGTTCGATCCCTAGTAGGGAACTAGATTCCCCCATGCCACGTAGCGCGGCCAAAAAACAAACCAACAAAAAAGCAAGTTCAAGGATGTGGTGTTCCGACTTTCTATTTTCACATTAAGTGAAAACATTTCCCTACCAACTGAAATGTGAGGTTTTAGAATAGGACGTCCCTCCATACAGAGGTACATACCTCATTTCCAACAAAGACAGCTTAAGAAATCACTCTTCAAAATAGAACTCAATCACATACTATGAATATTGATTTTATGATACCTTATCATACTTTGAGAGATCAATGAATGATATTCCTTATTTTCTCATACTGAAGGTGTTCCAGATCCCTGCAGAAAGAAGGGGACTTGGTTCTCCTTCGGGGTCTGACCACAGAAACCTGACAGTGGACACATGCAGCCTCTCTGGGTATCCACTGTCACCTCTGGATAACAGAACATTGCACCAGATCACCTAAACCCTGTGGTAGCTTAGTCTTCGGATAATCAAGGACAGGTAAACTGCAAAGCACTGCTGAAAGAAATTAAAGACGAGATAAATAAATGGAAACACACCCCGCGTTCACTGATTGGAAGACTTAACACTGTTAAAATGTCAATACTACCCAAAGCAATCTACAGAATCAGTGCAATCCTATCAAAATCCCAATGACGTTTTTTGCAGAAACAGAAAAACCCATCCTAAAATGAGTCTGGAATCTCAAGGGACTTCAAATAGCCAAAACAACACTGAAAAAGAGCAAGCATTAGAGCTAGACTCAGATATGGCAGAAATGCCGGATGAAATCAGACCCTGATTTAAAACAACTATGAGAAATAATGCTAAAAGATCTAATGGAAAAAAGAGACAACATGAAAGAACGGATGGGAATGTAAACAGAGAGATGGAAATTCTAAGAAAGAAGCAAACAGAAGCGTTAGAGTCAAAAACACTGTAACAGAAAAGAACACCTCTGATGAGCTCTAGACTGGGCATGGCTGAGGAAAGGATCTCGCAACTTGAGAATATATCAATAGAAACCTCCAGAACTGAAAAGCAAAGATTAAAGAAGACTGAAAGAAAACCAGAACAGAATACCCAAGAATCGTGGGACAACTACAAAAGGTGTAACATACACATTTGACAATACCAGAAGGAGAAGAGGGAGGGGAACCCAAAAAATATTTGAAGATGACTTAAAATTTCCTTAAGTTAATGTCAGACACCAAATCACAGAACCAGGAAGCTCAGAGAACAGTGGCAGAGTAAATGCCAAAAAAATTACAGCGAGGAATATATTCTACTGGAGAAAACCTAAGACAAAGAAAAAAATCTTGAAATAGGCCAGAGGGGAAAACCATGCAAGCAAAAATAGAGTGAAAGACTTAGTATGGAGACAAAAAAACTACCAACCTAGAATCTGTACCCTGCAAAATTATCCTTCAAAAGTGAAGGAGAAATAAAGACTTTCTCAGATAAACAAAAACTGAGGGAATTTGTTGCCAGTAGACCTGCCTGGTAAGAAACATTAAAAGAAGTTCTTTAGAGAGAGAGAGAATGACACAGGTCAGAAACTCAAATCAGAGAAGGAATAAGTGAAGGCAGAATAAAAACTTCTATTTTTCTTACAATCTAACAGGCAACAGTTTGTTTGAGATAATAGCAACAATGTACTCAATACGTTATGTTCAGGTATTACACGCAGGGTTATAGTTTGGGTATAAATGAAATGAATGACAGCAATGATACAAGGGACAGGAGGGAGGAATTAGGAATATTTTGTTATTATAAGGTACTTGCACGACCTGTGAAGTGGTATAGTGTCTGAAAGTGGTCTTGGAGTACTTGTAAATGTACATAGGCAGACCTTGGAGATATTGAGGGTTCAGCTCCAGACCACCACAATAAAGCAAATACTGCAATAAAACAAGTCACACCATTTTCTTGGTTTCCCAGTGCATCTAAAAGTTATGTTTCCACTGTACTGTAGTCTATTAAGTGAGCAATAGCATTATGTTAACAAACAATGTACATACCTTAATTAAAAAATGTTTTCTTGCTAAAAAATGCTCACCATCATCTGAGCCTGCACAAGTCATAGCAGCAACATCAGAGATCACTGCTCACAGAGCACCACAGTATAAAGAGATGGAAAAGAGCGAAATATTGCAGGAATTACCAAAGTGCGACACAGAGACATGAAGTGAGCGAATACCACTGGAAGAACAGCACCAACAGATTTGC
The DNA here is from genome assembly GCF_005190385.1 of Monodon monoceros. NCBI lineage: Eukaryota > Metazoa > Chordata > Mammalia > Artiodactyla > Monodontidae > Monodon > Monodon monoceros. Next base: position 1,438,431 of record NW_021703768.1, on the reverse strand, counting down.
CTGACGCGGGGTGGCCACAACCCGCAGCCTGTAAAAACACGATATCCGCAAAGCACGATAAAGCAAAGCACGAAAAGCGAGGTCTGCCTGTCCTGTGCACTCCAGAGCAGCCACTAAAAGTGAAAACATAACTGACATGCTAAGGAAAGAAAATGGAATCATAAAATGATCATTTAAAATCACAAAAGGAAGGAAGCGATCAGAAGACAAAAACAGGAACAAGGGCGACAAGTAGAAACAGCGAACATGCAGCTATTAATCCAACTGTATCAATAACCACTTTAAACATCAATGGTCTAAATGTACCAAGTAAAAGGCAGAGGTTGTCAGCGTGGATCAAAATAAAAGGCCCAACTACATGTTACCTAAAGAAACCCACTTTAAATATAAAGACACATAGATTAAAAGTAAATGGATAGAGAAAAATAGACCATGCTGACACCAATCAAAAGAAAGCAGAAGTAGCTACACTACTTCCAGACAGAGCTGACTTCGGAGCAGGGAGAGTGATCTGGGATAAAGAGGGGCATGACGTGAGGACGACTGGCCGGTTCTCCAAGAAGACATAACAGCCCCTGACATGTCTGCGCCTAATAAGACAGCATCAGACTACGTGGTGCAAAAACTGATAGAACTCAAGGAGAAATGGATGGATCCACTTCAACACCTCTCCTTCAGAAAGGGGTAGATCCAGCAGTCAGAAAGTCACTAAGGACATAGCTGAACTCAGCACCACCCATCACCTGGATGTAGTGACATCTACCTCATCCAAACAACAGGATACACATTCCCCCCAAGCTCACATGGAACATTCACCAAGACAGAGTCATTCTGGGCCCTAAAACACACTTTTACATATTTAAAAGAAAACAAATCATATGATATTTGTTCTCAGGACACAGTGGAATTAAACTAGTAATAAAATAAATAACAGAAAGATAACTGGGAAATCTCAAAAAACTTGGAGATTAAACAACATATTTCCAAATAACACGAGTCAAAGAAATCTCAGAAGTATTTTGAACTAAAATATTTCAAAATAAAAATATTTTGAACTAAATTAAAAAGAAAATACATCTTATCAAAATTTGTGGGATGCAGTGAAAGCAATGCGTAGAAGGAAATTTGTAACACTGAATGTATATATTAGAATGAAGTAAGCTCCGAAATCAATAATCTAAGCTTCTAGCTTAGGAAACTAAGAAAATAACAAATTAAATCCAAAGCAGGAGGAAGAAAAGAAATAATAAAAATTAGGGCAAAAATCAATGAAACTGAAAACGGGAAAAAAAAAATCAACCAATCCAAAAGCTAGTTCTTTAAAAAGATCAACAAAATGGAAAAACCTCTATGCCACCAGGTTACCTAAGGAAAAAACGGCGCAAATTACTAATATCAGAATTAAAAGAAGGAGCACAGCAGGAACTGTTCTGTGGACAACAAGAAGATAACAGAGGAACACTTTGACACTCTATGCCCGCAAATGTGGTAACCTAGATGAAATGGAATGGTTCCTGGAAAGACACAATCTACCAAAACCGACACCAGGAAAAATGGATAATCTGAACAGACTGGTATTTATTACAGACTTGAATCAATAATTGATAGCCTCCTAAAGCAGCAGGTCCAGATGGGTTCATTGGTGAATTTAAGGAAGAAATTATACCAATTCTCTACAATCTTTTCCATAAGACAGAAGCAGAAACAGAGGGAATACACCCTAACTCATTCTATGAGGACAGCATTATCTTAATACCAGAACCAGCAAAGACAATACAAGGAAACTATAGACCAGTTATCCCTCATGAACACGGATGAAAAAATCCCCAACAAAGTATCAGCAAATTGAGTCCAACAATGTATAAAAAGAAGTCTACACCACAGCCAAGTGGGATTTACTCCAGGTATGCATAGCTGGTTCAATACTTGAAAAAAATCAGTGTAATCCATCACATTAACGGGCTCAAGAAGAAAAGTCATATGACCATATCAATAGACGCAGAAAAAGCATTTGACAAAATCCAATACCCATTCATGATGAAAGTGGTCAG